>NC_034590.1:89411050-89416522 GCF_900095145.1 Mus pahari | reverse complement strand
AAAAAAAAAAAACCATAATAAGATAGCAGTTTCCAGAGAAGTTCCCCTACCCTGCCCCAATTCTGAGAAAAAAACAGAAACCACTCTGACCTTGTTGATAGCTGTGGCATTAATAACTGTGACGTTAATAGCTGACCCCATAAGTTCAAAATGTATTATTGCTTTGCTGACCAAATCATAATATCCCACCATGGGGACAAGCAAAGTGAGTCACTAGGCCAAAGGTAGTCACTATGCAAACCAACCAATGCCTGAAAAGGTTACTTTCTACACCAATTAGAATAAGCCAGCTACCCTGCTACCCAAACCTGTCCCTTACAAAGGTATAAAAAGTGTGTTCTTTCTTTGTTCTGGGTCTCTCCTCTGGCCGGTGTGCTGAGAGGAGGGTCCCCAACACGTTGGATCAATGCAAATCCTCATGTGGTTTGCAGCGATGGCAGTCTCTGTGGTCTTTGTGAGCGAGGGTCTTTTGACGAACTGCAACAATATCAATGGCCAAACATTGGTGCTCTAGATTTCCAAATTCTCACAAATCGTCATAATTTCTGCCACTGCGCACGCAAATGATCCCCAAGTCTCTTATATCTAAACTCGCTCTGCTCTGTACTTCCAAAGTCTCTTCTCTCTAAGGTTCTACTTCCCATTCTTTTGTTTGTTTGTTTGTTTTTTGTTTTTGTTTGTTTGTTTGTTTTCTGGGACAGGGTTTCTCTGTATGGCCCTGGCTGTCCTGGAACTCACTCTGTAGACCAGGCTGGCCTCGAACTCAGAAATCATCTGCCTCTGCCTCCCAAGTGCTGGGATTAAAGGTGTGCACCACCACTGCCCGTCTCTACTTCCCACTCTTATCTAATTATTTTTCTGCACTCTGCTCTCAAAAAATAATCTCTTAAGACTATGCTGTAAACTCTATCTCAGGATTTGTAAATTTATTGGGCATGGTTTAAAAATCTATAAAATCTGTAACAAAATTTGTCTTAAGACTCATAACTAAATGCTTACTGTATATGTAATTGAACTTTTGTCTAGATTATATTGCATATAACTTAGATTCAACTTTTGTTTAGGAAAAGCAGCATGATTAAATGCTGCAGATTGTGAGGTTTTTTTTAATTGGATATTTTATTTATTTACATTTCAGATGTTATCCTCTTTCCCCTCTGCACCCCCCTATCAGAGGGGGTAGGGATCCCCCCTTACCCTGCTTTTATGGGGGTGCTCCCCCACCTACCTACCCACTCCCACCTCATCATCCTAGCATTCTTCTACACTGGGGCATCAAGACTTCACAGGACCAAGGGCCTTCCCTCACACTGATGCCAGATTAGGCCCCTTCAGCTCCTTCAGTTCTTCCCCTAACTCCTCCATTGGGGTCTCTGTACTCAGTCCGATGGTTAGCTGTGAGCATCTGCATCTCTATTGGTCAGGATCTGGCAGAGCCTCTAAGGAGATAACTGTATCAGGCTCCTGTCAACAAGCACTTCTTGACATTCACAATAGTGTCTGCATGTGGGATGGATCCCCAGATGGAGAAGTCTCTGGGTGGCTTTTCCCTCAGTCTCTGCTCCACTCGTTGTCCCTTTATTTCCTTACAGGAGCAATTCTTGGCTAAAATTTTGGAGATGGGTGGGTGGTCCCATCCCTCAACCAGGGGACCATGCCTAACCTCTGGATATGGTCTTGACAGGTTCTCCCTCCCCTTTCTGCGGTATTTCAGCTAATGTCATCCCCGTGGGGTCCTGGGAAGCTCTTGCAGAAACTAGATATTTTAAACACCAGCCACATGGTTTACTAAGGTTAAAGAGTAAATGCCATGTGACTTTACCATCTTAAGAGGACCACATGCTATAAAGCAACAATTATTAAACTTCTTAGTCCTCCTGAGCCTTCTGCTTATCATTATGTCTCATTTTTAAGGACACAACAGCAGGTTGCAAATATTTGGGATTGGCATGGATTTTTGTATGATGATAAAAATTTAAGGTTATAAAATAGGCTTATTCAAATTAACAAAAGCCGATTTAAGATGTATATCTGATTACTTATGTAATTTGCTAACTATTCAACACCAGACTTCTAGAAAATTTGGATGAGTAACAAAATATGTTTAATAAATGAGGTATATTTGATAAATAAGATTTAGAAGTTCCTAAGACCTACTCGGGTTCACAGAATTATTTCTCCAGCTTCTTTATCTCTGTTCACTTTGTTAAGCTTTAGCTACTTAGATAAAATAAGTCATACAGAAAACTGTGATGTTCTATTTTATGCTAAAGGTAATTCAATTAAATCTTTAACTAAAAATTTTAAAGTTCAAACTTAGCAGGAATAAATCTATAAATTCCTAATTTTATAAAGGCTACTAACACATTTACTATTATGTAATTCATTTAATGGCAAGCTCTATTTAGCTTTCTTTATGTGTGTTCAAGGTTAAGCCCAAGATCAGATATATTTAATGGATAGATGGTTCTCAAACTCTTCAGAGATCTGCTGAATATGGCATATTAAAATACTTAATAAAAAAGCTTCCCATAATAGAACTGCCCCTTCCTAGTGGAAACCCTTAATAAGACAGATGGGGCACAACAACTCCACCTGAACTGTGGTAATGCCAAAACTGCCCTGTGCCTCAACTGCTTCCAGAGCTCTGTACAAAGTGGACATTTTTTTTGGTTGATTGCTGTACTTTGCCTGGTCAAACAAAGTAAGCTCAATTTCCCCCAATCCCACTACAAGAGAAATCTCTCAGACCTAGGTCTGACAGACAAAGCCCTATCCTGCTCTGTATGACAACTGAAGATTAAATGTCCTGTCTCATAGCCAAAGACCAGTCATTTCTGCCCCAATGAACCTAGACAGGCCTAATGTAACTGCTCTAGCTGATGGGAACGTCTCTGTCATTTTAATTGATAGAGATCATTTGGATTATGCTTCCAGCTATAATTTCTCCTTCTCAGATTTCTGATATTGACTGACTAGCCATAGCTTTCACTTCTGCAAGCATAGGGGGTGTGGTGGGGTGGGGTGAGGTGGCTTCAGCTACTCTCTTGGTTCTCCTCTTAGGTAAGAACCAGGCCTCAAGCCCCACTTTCCCAGGCCTCCAGCTGAGAAAGATAGCTACAAGAGTCTGAAAGGAGACAGACTCACAAACAGGTTTCAAAGCAATGCTTCCCTATTCCTTCATTCAAAGGAATTTGCTTTACAGAGACTGCACACACTTACAGGGATCCCACACTTGTGTCTCGTGGTAAATGATTATATACAAAAAGGTTTAAAGTTTATACAAGTTACAAAGGTCTAAGAAAGTGTTTTAAATTTTCTTTGGTTGTTTATTTAAGTGTAGACTTAAAAAGTGCTTCTCACTGTGCTAAAACATCTCTGTCCAATCAGTCTACATTCTTCTGGATAGTGGAAAGCGTTTTCACACTTTTAACTCAAAATCATTTTGGGTCTCCAAGCTTTTACTAAGAGAGGGCAAAGATGTAAGGCAAAGTTTAATTTTCAAAGTTTTGAAATTCAGCTCAGAAAAATAATGACCTCCCACAGATCATAAATGCGAACATATAATCTCTGAACTAAAGGTAATCTTAGATGCTGTTTCTTCTAGGCATTGGTTCTATTGGAGTCCATCAAAGACCCTCACTCACAAAAACCACAGAGGAGTTTTATTTATCCAACGTGTTGGGGACACCCCTCTCAGCACGTAGGCCAGAGGAGAGACTCCAAACAAAGAAAGAACACACTTTTTATACCTTGTGTATTAGTCAGGGTTCTCTAGAGACACAGAACTTATAGTCTTTATATAGTAAAGGAATTTATTGATGACTTACAGTCTGCAGTCCAATTCCCAACAATGGTTCAGTAGTAGTTGTGAATGGAAGTCCAAGGATCTAGCAGTTGCTCAGTCCCACACGGCAAGCAGGTGAAAGAGCGAGAGTGAGACTCCTTCTTCCAATGTCCTTCCAGCAGAAGGTGTAGCCCAGATTAAAGGTGTGTGCCACTGCACCTTTAATCCCAGATGACCTTGAGCTCGGAGATCTCCCTGTCTTAATCTTCTGGAATCCATAGCCACTATGCTTTAAGATCTCCATACCAAGATCCAGATCAGAAACTTCTATCTCCCAGCCTCCAGATTAGGCTCACTGGTGAGCCTTCCAATTCTGGATTGTAGTTCATTCCAAATATGGTCAAGTTGACAACCAGGAATAGCCACTACACATTGTAAGGGGCAGATTTAGGCAACAAAGCTAGCTGGCTTATTCTCATTGGTGTAGCAAGTAACCCTTTCAGGCATTGGTTGGTTTGCATAATGACTAGTGACTCACTCTGCCTGCCCCTGTGGTGGGTTATTATGATTTGGTCAGCAAAGCAGTAGTACATTTTGAACTTATGGGTCAGCTATTAATGTCACAGTTATTAATGTCACAGGGAATTCTGGCAAGGTCAGGGCAGTTTGTGGTCTTTCTCAGAATTCAGTGTGGGGCAGGGTAGGGGAATTTCTCTGGGAACTGCTATCTTGTTGTGGTTATTTTTCTGAGAACAGTTCATTTTGTTTTGGCAGCTGTAGACTCAGTCGTTTTGACCGCTATGTTTCTGAAAGTCCCTTCAGAAGGCAAGGGGCTGGGTGGTCTTGAATTTATTTTGGATTCTACAGTTCCTGCTGCTGACTGGCCCTTCCTCACCTGGGCTCTGCTGCTATCGAACCACTTATGCAAGTCAGCAGCTGTAGTCCCCTTACATTCTCCCGTGTCTGAACCTCCAGTCTATGTCAAAGAGCCATCTCTCAAGCCCCTCATGAAGACTATAATGATTTCACCTAACTTTAACTTCTCCACCTTCTTAACTCATCTGACACCAGCCCATGCACCTCACTTCTCTTAATAGGTCCCCTCTTCTCCTCAAAGTGCAATGCTGCTGTAAGCTAGAACCAACCCAAAGATCTATTTGATCTCTGTCCTTTCTGCACTTTTCTAAGTGAAGCAGGTCTAATGGATCCGCGGGAAGTCTGGGTTCCTTGGACTAAAACTGAACTAAGAACATCTATTGAAGAATTCCTTGAAGTGTGTGTCAGAGGCCCAGTAAAACTTGCTAAATAATTGAATTTAGGAGTTGGAGAGATAGCTCAACAATCAAGAGTGCTTAATGTCTTTACAGAGGACCCAAGTAAGCACCCTTGTCTGGCAGGTCACAACTGCCCGTAACTCCTGCTCCAGGCGGTCCTACATACTCTCAGTCCTCCATGGACACATGTATGTACATTCATAGACAGACAGACAAACAGACAGACAGACACATATATACATATAGGAGATCCTACATACTCTCAGTCCTTCGTGGACACATGTATGTACATTCATATACAGACAGACAGACAGACAGACAGACAGACAGGCACATATATACATATAGGAGATCCTACATACTCTCTGTCCTCCATGGACACATGTATGTACATTCATATACATACATACA
>NC_034590.1:89409184-89409920 GCF_900095145.1 Mus pahari | reverse complement strand
CACTCTCTAGGAAGAAGGAAGTTTGTGATCTAAAGAGGAACCAGGGTAGATACTTAGAACCATAGGTAGCTGAGTTACACCCATACACAAGCATTACAATGACCTAGGGGGAAGGTGGACTATAGGAACTATGGCAAGGGCATGAAGCCCTTGCCCCCTGCTACTGACTTTAAGCTGACTTTAGGTGGAGCTGTTTTTGATCCCAGCTGTTAACATTGAATGTTATCCCAGTTGGTTCCTGCCAGCCCTTCCAGGTTTGCATCCTCTGTTTTGTGTAACTTCCCTATTTTCTTCTGTATAAATAGTCTGATGCTCAATTTGACAATTCGCATTCAGATACCACACTCCCTGTGTCCATGTCTGTTTGTCACCCCACAATCGCTGAATCCTCGCTCACCTGCAACCAGAGATCTGTTCCACACAGATCTGGGACCCAAGTGAGGTCTGTCTGTGGCAGGTTTACTCCATTATCATCATGGTGGGGAGCATGGCAGCATGCAGGCAGACATTGGGCTGGAGATGTTCTACATTCTTGATCCACAGGCAGCAGAAAGAGTGAGCCACTAGGCCTGGTTTCTCAAAGCTCACCCCCCAGTGACACACTTCCTCCAAAAGGCCACACCTCTAATAGTGCCACTTTAAAAAAAATATTTATTATTACATGTAAGTACACTGTAGCTGTCTTTAGACACACCAGAAGAGGGTATCATATCTCATTCAGATGGTTGTGAGTCAC
>NC_034590.1:89407952-89409173 GCF_900095145.1 Mus pahari | reverse complement strand
AGACAGACAGACAGGCACATATATACATATAGGAGATCCTACATACTCTCTGTCCTCCATGGACACATGTATGTACATTCATATACATACATACAGACAGACACATATATACACACAGGAGATGCTACATACTCTCAGTCCTTTGTGGACACATGTATGTACATTTATATACAGACACACACACACACACACACACATATACATAAATAAAAATCAAACATAAGTCATTGTTTAGAAACATATGGCTTTGTGGGTTTATGTGCACATTAAGGGTGGGTGCTCTCAGCAGAGGGCTTGGATCCCTGGAGCAGCTTTGAACTACCTAGCATGAGGTGTGGGAACCAAAGCAGGATCTTCTTCAAGAGCAGGGTATACTCTTACCACAGAACAATCTTTCCGGCTCCCACAGGAAATTTTAAAATATTCTTTACACTCTTATTTGTATGCATGTGAGTGTTTTGTCAATGTGTATATGTCTGTGCACCATGCACATGCCTGGTGCCTGGAGAGGTCAGAAGATAGGGTCATATCTCCTGTTAGATTTAGAGTTATGAATGGTTTTGAGCCACCATTTGGGTCCTGGGAACTCAACTCAGGTACTCTTCAAGATCAACAAGTGCTCTTAATTGCAGAGCCATCTCTGCAACCACAATAAATAAATAAATAAATAAATAAATAAATAAATAAATAAATAAATAAGTCTTAAGGAAATGATTTGAACTTAGTTTCTTAAACCCATGATCCACACCTTTCTGAACCTTACCCATATTTTTATCCTAGTGAATGAAAGCAGAGCCAGTGGATTGCTGTCCAAAGTTAAATGGGGGAAGGAGATGGATGCTTTCCAAAACCAGCCAAGGCCAGAGCTCTCAGCTCTGTGCCAGGCTGCTCCTCAAGACATTAAAAATTATTAACTGCACAGTGTGACAGTGAGTACAGAAACTCTGTGAATCGTTTGAGAGATTTGAGACTTCCTTTAATTGGGGCTGGCTTACAGTTCAGAGGTTTATGCTACATTCTTTCCAGTAGTGACAAGCACAACAGGCCCCCAAAACCTGGGCACTGTCCCGGGGCAAAAAGTTCAAGGAAACTCAGTCTCCTGGAATGGTGGCATTTNGTATAACGAATGCTCCAATGTCCTTGCTTTAGTTGGAAAACAGATCCATGTGCTTTCCCTTAATACATAGCCATGTTAGATCCTAGGCAGTCGGTCCTTGAGCT
>NC_034590.1:89395603-89405200 GCF_900095145.1 Mus pahari | reverse complement strand
CATGTGGTTGCTGGGATTTGAACTCAGGACCTTTGGAAGAACAGTCAGTGCTCTTACACTGTGAGTCATCTCACCAGCCCAAGTGCCACTCTTTATGAATCTATGGGGTCCATTTTCATTCCGACCCCCACGCTTCCTTTGAGCCATATATCCCATATATATGAAAGGGATAAGATACAACCCTTACTGCAAACAGTTTCATGAGTCCTAACCAGGCCGATTATATAAACTATTTGGTGTAGAGCCCCATATCAAGTGAACTTGGCCCTTGGTATAGACGAGCAGTTTTCTAGGTGAGAGGACAACACTAGCAGCTGCACAGAATCATTCTCCCGGGATGTGGTAGCATCGACCGAGTGAGTCCCTTCTTCTCAGCTATTCTCTGGCAGCCTTCAGCCATACCTGAGTTGAAGCTCTACTGACTTTGTCTGTGGTTTAGGTTTCGTTGTTGTTATTTATTGTTGTTGCTTTGAGACAGGGTCTTGCTCTGTAGTGCGGGTGGCCTGCACTTCTGTTTAAGGCTCCTCAACATCAGGCCTCAGGCATGAACCATATGGCTCTACAAAAACTATTTTAAAAACAACTTCTCTGGGCCGGCCTGCCTGCCTGCCTGCCAGCCTGCCTGCCTGCCTGCCTTCCTTCCTTTGTTTCTTTCTTTTTCCCTATCTAGACTAAAGAACTCTGCAGACCTGTCCCAGCTATAATATGCTGGGATAAAAGAGACTGATAATTTAGAAACACCATGGGCAGAGGGCGCTAAGTGACAGACAGGCTGACAGCACCCCTGGGTCAGCAGATCCTTCTGGAGTCACCAAGGCTCGCAGGGAGGGGGGGGGGTCGCTTCTTTCCTTCCAGGAGCCTCTCAGGAGGCACTCCCCCGTGGCCCTCTGCACCTCAGCGCCCTGGCCTCAGGTGGTCCTCTCCGGTGATCTGTGATCGCGGGGCGCTGACCCAGAACTGCTGAGCGGCGCGGGAATCCCGCCCCCCCTCCCCGCAAGGGGCTCGGCTTTGCGTCTCCCGGACGCCGCCCCGCGGCCGTGGCGGGAACACCCGAACCCCGAACCCCGAACCCGGGCTCACGCCCGCGGGAACCTGAGGCCGCCCAGAGACCCGGGACGCGGTGAGGCAGGCAGGAGGACGACTTCGGGGGACGCGGACACCGGGGGTTCGTTTGCGGAGGCTGCAGCTCACACCCCAGCTCGAGGCCGTCAAGGAGAGCGCGGGAAGCGGCCCTGCGCACTTGAGAGGCAGAGGCAGGCGGGCGTCTGTGAGTTCGAAGCCAGCCTGGTCTACAGAGCTAGTTCCAGGACTGCTGGGGCTGTTAGAGAAACCCTGCCTTGAACACCTGTCCCAACCGCAATCCCCAAAATATGATTTGCTGATACTGCTCAACTTAGTATCCTAAAGCTGATATGGCATATGAGTCTGGGGGAAAAGTGTTCCTGATTGAAGAATGGCAGAAGCAGTCTTGATTGAACTCTCTGGTTTACAATTGAACTATCAGAAAAACTGCCGTGAGACATTACTGAAGACACTGGATAGTACTCACTACCACCATGCTCCCAAGGCCAAGTTCCTTTGTTTAATATATTGCAGTAATTCTACCAAGGAAAAGGATGGGGAATATGGCTTCTGTGAATTGGAAACAGGAAATGGCTTTTCACATCTCGTGGGAAAATTCGAGACTGTTAGTTATCCCAGCTTGGCTGCCTCTTTGTATACAATTAAACAAAAAATTTATGAAGAAAATCTGAGCTGCATTAAGGTGATTGTCCCTGAGCACAGAAAACTGTTAATGAAGGCTTATGTTGACCAACTCTTCACGAGGGTGTATGAGCTTGAGTTTGAAGATTTACAGGTAGTTTGCGGGGGATAGCCTTTTGAAATCGTCCACTGGAATAAACCACAACTCATGAACTGGAAGACATCCAGAGTGAAATAGAAACGTGAGCCTGCCAGAGCTGAAAAGGGACCTCACTAATGTCGCATCTCCTCTGATCCCAGACATCTTCCTGCATGGAGTTACTACTTGGAGACGTAGTGTATCTTACATACCCACTCTCAGATCACTCAGTCTTTTCAGTAGTTACAAACGAAGAGATCCCAAAGTGGTGGTTCAAGAAAATGTTCATAGGTTGGTAAATGTTCCAGAATTTAATGCAGAGAAATTTTACCGAATAAAGACTGATCATGCCAATGAAGTATGGGTTATGGGGAAAAAGGAGCCTGAATCTTTTGATGGAATAATCACAAATCAGAGAGGACTCACAATCACAGCTCTTGGTGCGGACTTTATACCTATAGTCTTTGCAGAGCCTGTGAAAAAGGCATGTGGGGTTGCTCACTCTGGCTGGAAAGGTGCTTTGTTGGGAGTGGCTATGGCTCCTGTGAAAGCTATGATAGCAGAAGATGGCTGTAATGGGAAGACATTATTGTTGTTCTGGGACCTTCAGGGGGATCTTGCTTCTTCACTCTTCCCAAGGATTCAGCATCTCATTTCACAATCTTCATCCTTCATGTGTGAGACAGTTTGGCTCACCGAGCCCCTATGTTGACAGGATTCTTCCAGAACGAGGAGGAATTTTTCCACAGAATATTCAATACCAGAAGGAAGATCTTGACCTCTTCACGTCTTGCCATCCTGGGAAGTTTTTCTCCCATGTCCTCAATGGCCTTAACTTCAGTACACAGATAGGCTTCATATCCCTTAGAGAATGAGGTTCTTGGCTGGAATTTTGCATAAATGTTTCCCACATCCTTCCACACTGGCTACAAAATATAATATAAGAATTATTTAGCTTTTTGATTTATATAAAACCATGACAGTTACAAAAGTTAATTCATCTTTAGGGCATGCTGTCACTGTTACCCAAAGCCCAGTGATCTTGGTCTAATTCTTATGACAAATGATGAAAAAAATCAGTGTGATGCCATTCCTGAAGTTCATTCTCTGTATTTATCTATAAATCAAGGCCATGTCTGTTCAGTTCAGTACAGTAGATGCCAGCTTTTGTTTAGGAATGGAGCTCAGCAGAGTGAATTGAAATGAAGACTTTTATCATTTGAATCAGATGCAGCAGGGAGATAAGTGTTTCCTTCTAAATATGTCCTTTTAATTGCCTTATAAGACACTAGGTTTCCTTATGGCATTCTTGAGCACCATGTTTTTGGTGATCTTCCCCTCCCTTTCCCTGGCCCCTTGTGTACCCTTTCACTCCCAGTAGCCCCTCTTTCCTGTCTCATGTGTTTTATTACTTCTCCCTTGCTCAATTCTCTTTTTAATGTGCCCTTTCTAGTTTCAACACCTATATCCATGTTTATGTCCACAAATTTACATATATATATTTACATAAACATCAAAAGTTAGAATTTATATTTATATATAAGAAAAAACATGCAGTGTTTGTTATTCTGAGTCTGGATTATTTTGGTCAGCATAAAATAATTCCAGATCCATCAATTTTCCTACAAGTTTGATAATTTCATTATGGCTAAATAAAATATTGTGTGTATATACTGTAAAAAAGAAAGAAAGAAAGAAAGAAAAAAAGACCAGGGGCCATTGGCACACACCTGCAATTCCAGCACTGAAGAGGAAGAAAGCCAGGAAGATATCAGTCTGAGGGTAACCTTGGATACATAGTGAGGTGCCTATCAGAAAGAAAAAAAAAAATTTTTTTTTTTTTTGGTTTTTCCGAGACAGGGTTTCCTGGTTGTCCTGGAACTCACTTTGTAGACCAGGTTGGCCTCAAACTCAGAAATCCGCCTGCCTCTGCCTCCCGAGTGCTGGGATTAAAGGTGTGCGCCACCACGCCCAGCTTAACAACTCTATTTTATGTTGTCCATATACTCTCTGGAGCAGGTCAAATTCTTAGTGGTCAGTCCCTCAAGAGAGAAGCCTTTCTCAGCCTGCATCTATGCTAGAAGCCATCAACTGAGGAGACCAGAGAGGTCACCAGAGAGGGGAGTGATCAGCTCTTCTGCACTCATGCCACCTCCTGTACCACAGTGGTGTGGACTGGTGAGGGGGCAGGGCCAGCTCTCCCAGAGCACACACATTTGCATGGGCTTCAGTACCATGGGCCTCAACATGGTCTCATGCCCCATCACCACCACCACACCCCACCATCACCACACCCACCACCACCACCACCACGCCCTGACCCAGGCATCAGGCAAGGTGCAAACTGCCTAAGACCACGTTGATCTTATAACATGTCCGGGGCCATAGTATGGACCACAGATACCAACATGGTCTTCAGTGTTATCATTAACCACAGTGGTTCTTCAAGGATGCCCAATTCACAAAGTGAACCTTTCTTCCTTCTTGGGCCTCTGTAGCTGCTCAGAGCCAAGGGGAATCTAAGGGAGGAGGCAAATTTGGGGACTGAGTCTGCATCTGCATAAGCTGATGCCACTGGGTGAGGACAACCTATTGTCCTCACCCATCCCTCTTGCCTGTCACCAGTGTCCAGCCTCCAGTTCCACCTCTCTGTAGCACAGCACTCGATTCCATTTTCCCGTCTTTCCCAGCTCTCCATCACATACTTGTTCATTGTGGTGAAACCCGCTGCAGTGAGACTAGCACTGAGCAACTGGATGTCTTCTGCCACCGCGGGGAGATTTGAGAAATGTTTTAAATAATACTCCACTATAGAGGATGTAAATTTCCAAGACACAACTTTCCTTAATATCGCCTTTCTGATGAGGAGCTGCTATGCCTGTCAGGCGGCAGCAATCCAACTGGGCCACTTTTCAAACTGACTTCCCAAAACTTTTAAAAAGAGGGCATTAAAAAAAATCAAATCACTCAATTCATGAATTCATAACTCCAATAGCTTAACAGATAAACGAGAGCTCTTTACACATCCATTTTCTGCCATGACAATAAACGATTTAGAACCATGGACTGTCTCTTTCATCAAGATCCACCATGGGGAACCTGGGGAAGGCCTTTGTCTAGAGAGTCACAGCTTTATTCTCCCATAGATGGCCTCTCTGTGCTCCCAGCCACAACTGCCACCCAGCTTGGCACTGCCAAGCTAAAGACAAGCCAGAGCTTCCCTCCCCGGCCCACTCTGAGTCCTGAGCTAGATGATGTTCTCAGGCTGTCGGCCACTGGCTCCGTCCTCTGTTTTTCCACAACTCCCAGTGGCACATGGATGTCCAAGAGTCTGAGAACCCCATGGCTCTGGCCTGTTACAGGCTCAGGAACCTCTGAGCCAACTCTGGCTTTCCCACAGCTCAGCATTTTTCCACCCAGAGCAGTACATCATGCTTCCCAATGGCCTTCCACCCGCCCTGGGGGCACTGTGGGGTAAGTGCAGTCTGTTCCCTCCCCTCCCCAAGAGGCTGTCCCCTGCAAAGGAAGGGGATGTGGACTAACAGCTTCTATACATTGAACCATTAGTACCAAAAGGACTTTAGTATCTCAAAATAAACTTCAGTTTTTGTTGTTGTTGTTGTTGTTGTTGTCGTTTTATTTTTTATTTTTTATTTTTTTCGAGACAGGGTTTCTCTGTGTAGCCCTGGCTGTCCTGGAACTCACTTTGTAGACCAGGCTGGCCTCGAAATCAAAAATCTGCCTGCCTCTGCCTCCTGAGTGCTGGGATTAGAGGCATGCGCTACCACACCCGGCTAAACTTCAGTTTTTACTAGACTGGAGCTGAATATTTAAAAATCCTAATACCCACAACAAGGCTGTTAACACAGACAAAATTATAGCATTTCTAACTTTCCCAGCACCAAATCAAAGAAACAGTTCTCAGGACTTTTGGGACAGACAGGATACTGCCAAAACTATACCTGACAATTTCTGTTATTGTTCTTGTTTTTTGTTTTGTTTGTTTGTTTTGTTTTGTTTTGTTTTGTTTTCAAGACAGGGTTTCTCTGTGTAGCCCTGGGTGTCCTGGAACTTACTCTGTAGACCAGGCTGGCCTCAAACTCAGAAATCTGCCTGCCTCTGCCTCCCAAGTGCTGGGATTAAAGGCGTGCGCCACCAATGCCCGGCTCTGACAATTTTTAAATGAAAAGAAAACTCTATATTTCCTCAAAAAATAGATCAACTTGCATCCTTAAAAGCACCCCAGAAGGCTATGTTGTGTAACTCAGATTAAAGAAAGACTTTTTAGTATACCAGCATTAGAGTATACTAACCATGAGCTATCCACTGCTTATTTGTACATGGAGAACAGAGATACACTAGGCATATTGGCCCCAAACCATGGATTTCAAATAGACCCATTAGTCCCTGTAGTCAATAGGGCTACAGTCAAACAGGGTGGATTCTGGAACTTTATTCCCACGTATAGCTACCTCTCTGCTTCTTAAAGATCCCAAGGAAGTTCCTCTGTGATCTCTCTCTTTTTTTTTTTTTAAATCTAAGCCTACAAAGGCTCATTCTTTTTTTTTTTTTAAAGATTTATTTATTTACTATATGTAAGTACACTGTAGCTGTCTTCAGACACTCCAGAAGAGGGTGCCAGATCTTGTTACGGATGGTTGTGAGCCACCATGTGGTTGCTGGGATTTGAACTCTGGACCTTCGGAAGAACAGTCAGGTGCTCTTACCCACTGAGCCATCTCACCAGCCCCCTCTGTGATCTCTTTTAACGGGCCATGTTCCACCCTCAGTAGAAGCCTCTCTTCAGCTCTAACCAGATCCAGAAATCTCTGTCAGTCAGTGGCTTCTTATGAAGCCCCTCTGTCATTGTTTAACATCACTGCCTCTATTTCTCACTATAACAACATTGAGGCAGTGACTTTTCTGCCTCTGCCTTCCAATGAGATGCCACATGGTTGTGCTACACTGACCAGTTAGCTCTACATATCAAAGCTTGCAAGGGACACCTATCCATTACATGGTAATAATATAGTTCACTTATGGATCTTACCTGATGGATAACATAGGAGTGTACTGAGCAAGAAATAGGAAAGACTGAACTCAGAAAACTGAATCAGCTCAAAGGGCTCACGTGGTTGCCTTGACAGAGCATGCCAATTTAAAAAAAAAAAAAAGCTAGCCTAGCAAAGCAGTGGTAGTATCTTCCAAGGTTCATAATGTCCTGTGTCTGGGAAGTTGGCTAGGTTTCTCGTACCAGAAATGGTTTTCTTCTTATTGAATGAGCCTCATATCCAATTAGATAGCCATTGGTGACCACCAGCATGTGTCACTTAGGCACCTTTACGGATATCTAGTCATACTGGTCATTGTCATGGTTTAGAGATATTGCTTCTGGGTAGTTATATGTCTGCTCTAAATATATGTTCATTTGCAGCTTTGGAAAATAAACACATGGATACAAGTACATCTGCACCAATGGCAGGTAGGTTAACACTGCCCACTTAAGTAGATAAACTATTCCTTTTCTTATGCCCCAGTTCATGGCCCAAGTCTTACTTGACCTAGAGGGGCTAATCTAGTAACTGTACAAGGAGTAGACTGAAGTGGGAACTTCTGGTTTCTTTGGAAAGGCAGTTATGTCAAATGATGTTTTGCTAGGGCACACAGGTGAAAGGGCGTTTTGCTAAAGCAGACACATGAAAGAATATTGATAAAGCAGACACAGGTGAAAAAGATGTTTTCCTGAAGTGGACACAAGTGAAAGAATGTTTTGAAAGGATACAGGATGTTTAGAAGGAATATAAATATGACCCCACAGACAGTGGGAGCTCCAGCATTGGTTCACTTTGTTCTGCCTTGCTATTCTTTGCTGAAGACACACATGTATTGGTTTGTCTTACATTGGTTGCGTTGCTGAGTTTTGCTTGTGGTGACTTCATAGAGAGAAAACCAAAGAACTTTTCCTGTGCAGCTTCTTGCTCCTTCCTTGGACTCAGGCCGGTCGGCGAGCCTTGAGGTTTCTTCTGGATTGAACTGTTCTTGCTGATTCATATGTGGTGACTGCCGAGGGGCCTGGAGTGCAGCTGATTCCTGTGTGGTGGCTACTGAGTGGACTGGTCTGTAGCTGCTGATTTGTATTTGGTGTTTGCTAGTGGACTGGACTAAGAACAATGCAGATTTGATGCCCCTAAGAACTATTTCTAAACAGCTCCACTTCTGTATCCTGATAACCTTTCTTTCCTACTATCTCTGGAGGGTGGTGGGCTAGAGAGAAAGTTGAACCCTTATTAGAGTAGGTTGAAAAAAATTATGCCGGGAGCCGGGCCTGGTGGCACAGGCCTTTAATCCCAGCACTCGGGAGGCAGAGGCAGGTGGATTTCTGAGTTCGAGGCTAGCCTGGTCTACCAAGTGAGTTCCAGGACAGCCAGAGCTATACAGAGAAACCCTGTCTCGAAAAACAAAAAAAAAAAAAAAAAAATTATGCCAACAGTAGACAATTGTTAGGATCACAGAATATAGGAATTTACTCTGTTTAGAATGAACACATGATCAAAAGTCTCTTTTGAACTGTTAATAGAACACCCCACCCACCCAAACTACTACACAAAGCATAAGACTCCAATAACAATACCCAGCCTGAGTATTCCTACAGCCAAATACAAACTGACTAGAATTTCTGAATGTAACTCTTACCTAATAGTTTTCATAAATTGTTCTTTTGTATGTTGTTTATTATTATAAGAGAAAGAACCCTTTTGTTTAAACAAAAGGGGAAATTGTAAGGGATTGGGCTGGCCCTGCTTGTATTCAAATACTAATTCTGTACCCAAGATCAAAATGTTCCAAGACTAGCAGACCCTTACATATGCCAACCTTTGTTGTGTAAACCTTGCTCCCCAGTTTAAAACTATAGGTTAAATAAAACTGTTACAGCCGATTACTGGGGGGATAGAGGTGGAGTATGAATCACTGAGCTGGAATTTGCAGGTAGAGACAGCAAGGAGAAGGAGAGAGATGGGGAGCACAGCAGAGGAGGAGACCGAGCGAACAGGAGGACTCCATTTCTCACGATGGACCAGCAGCATATGCCAGAGTGAAATGTCTCCCCAGAACACCAGACTGCTGGAGCAGAGATAATCCAGAGAATTTTAAACAGCAAGTATTTGGGGAGCAGAGTTGGAGAAGTAGCCAGACTAGCATTAGAGACTTAGATTAGGGGTAATCCACCAGTAATTGCACAGAGCCTAATAAATCAATTTCATCCTTTGAGTCTCATTCATTTGAAGCTAGATGGTGATAAGTTTAACTTATAATATTTTACAAGAAACTACAGAACTCTTTCTAACTCTCTGAAAAGGACACTGCAGCTTTTCATATAGTAATCTTAACTGATTTTCTTTAAAATATTTATGCACATTTATTTTATTTTATTAAAACTTAAAATTATAGTAGAGGAAACAGTTTATTTGGCTCATAGTTCCAAATTAAAGTCTATCATCTCATGAAAGACATAGAGGCGATCTTTGCTCCGGTGCACTGCCGGGGAGAGAGCGGACTGGAGAGGGGACCCGCAGCTGGACCCGATCGTCCTGCGCCTCTCTTGCCCAGGAGGGGTGTTCGCCTGGCGGCTGTCCGCAGGCCGATCCAACACCCAACACCTTTCCTCCCCGACCGAGGAGGGGTGTCCACCTGGCATCCAGCGCCTTTCCTCACCCGAGGAGGGGAGTGCGCCCGAGAGCAGTACTAAGGCTTGG
>NC_034590.1:89393361-89395592 GCF_900095145.1 Mus pahari | reverse complement strand
AGTGGGTGGGTAGGGGAACAGAGGTGGGGGGAGGGGTATGGGAATCTTTCGGGATAGCATTTGAAATGTAAATAAAGAAAATAATAATAATAAAAAAAAAAAGAAAGACATAGAGGCAAGGACTTGAGACAGCTTGTCATACTACCTACACAGGTAAGAGCAGGGAGAGAGATGGATGCTGTTATGTGACCTGCTTGTTGGCTGCTTACCCACTAATCTATGGGTGTAACAACAAGTCATAAGGAGTCAACTTGATGATATGTACATCTAGCAGAATAATAGTAGTAGATTCTCACATAGGGCCTATAACCTTTCTAGCTATGGGTTCTTGGTCTCATGGTGGTGCCAGGTATGGGTTTTATCCTGTGTTGTCGATTTAAATCCAATCAGAAAGAGCCTGTTTGTTCCCATGATGTCTATGCCACTATTGTATGTTTTTCCAGGCTTTTTCCAGGGTTCACACTTGGATGAGAGTGATCACTCTTCTTCAGCAGTGTGCACAGCACCTTTGCAGTCTATGACAGCTATCCAGTAGTGATGGGATTTTTGTGTCAACACCAGATAGATTTCTCCTTGTTCTATGACCCAAATATGTGGGGTCTTACTGTCAAGTTCTAGAGAGTGACTTACTAGTTAGTTTTGTCAACTTTACAAAGGCCAGATTTATTTGAGAAGGGAGAGCCTCAATTGGGGAAATGCTTCTTTCAAGTTAGTCTATAAGGAAGTCTATAGAGGCATTTTCTTTCTTTCTTTTTAAATTTTAAACTTTATCATTAAAGCACATTGCAAATATAAAACCTGCACACACAAAAATTAACCAAAAACCAGAAACATTTTCATAATTGACTTGAACGATCCATCTTGTGGGTGGTGGCACCCTTGGAGGTCCTGGGGTGTTTTTGTTTTGTTTTGTTTTGTTTTGTTTTTAAAGAGCAAATTGCATGAGCCATGAAAAGCAAGCCAGTGAAGAGTATTCCTCCATAGCCTTTGCTTTAGTTTCTGCTCCCAAGTTCTTGCACTGAATTCCCTTCTTAATGGACTATAAGCTGTAAGTGAAATACACCATTTCCTCCTCAAGTTACTTTTGACCATAGTTATTTTCTCCCCACTGTACCAGAAAGCAAACTAAGCCAGCAACCAAATAGCAGGGCAATAGCTTGCAATGCTTGGGAGGGGGTGTCTATGGACCCTCACTGGCAAACAACTCCAAAGGGGTAATTCATTCCTGGGCTGCATTCCATTTGTTATTCTCCCCTTGCACTGCTGCTCTGTTATAGGCTATAATTATAGGGTATAATTGTCTCCTGGTACTCTTGCCAGACCAACCTCTGGGGAAGAAAGAAGCTTTGAGGATGAAGTGTAACCAACAGGCCAATTATTCAACCCCATCTAATGAAAATCGGGAGTGCATCAATTAAAACTCAGGAGTGCATTCTGCTTAGTGAGCACGGGGTGCTCCTGGAGGATGAAGTAGCTGATTCCAGGAGGACATGATACAGCAGCCCTGCATTTCGGGCCCTTAGAGATCTTGCCCTATGTGTTTCTTTATTTGGATTTTTAAAAAAAACCTTTGTAACAAAACTATAGTAATATAGGTTTGGAGCCCTGTGAGTTGCTCTTTTGAGAGTCAGCCAACTCTTGGTGAGATGGGTGGATGGCCTGGAAAACTTGTAGTCAGTATGTAGTTGCTATCTTGTTGGGGAATGTGTCCTTAAAGCTGTGGAGACTAAAGCAATCTCTAAACAGTGTAAGAACTGAGTTGTATTGCAGTATTTTGGTGACCAACTCACCTGTCTGAGCAATGTATAATCCTTTGTTCACTTATGCCATTACCTCATGTCAGCCATGGATGTTTTGCTCGTGTTTGTTCTCTATCATATCTGGACACAATGTGTGCATTTTTATTCCGGTTATATTTTTTGTTACTTTACTCTCTGATCTTTTTCAGTCTGTTTGGTGCAGTATCTGTCTAGGAACAATCCATGTATATAGAGATTTTCTTTCTCCTAGTGACCTCCATCTTTATGATAGTACAACCTTCAAAAGAAGCTTGACATAGCTCCAGAGAAATGCTCTCAGGATGTTACTGGTGGTACTGAACTTGATGATTGCATCTGTTAAAAGATCAACTAAAGCATGTAACTATTTTATTTTGTTAAGATTTTTTATTTTAAAATGTGTGTGTGTGTGTGTGTGTGTGTGTATGTGTGTGTGTGTGTGTGTGTGTGTGT
>NC_034590.1:89389548-89393341 GCF_900095145.1 Mus pahari | reverse complement strand
TGTGTGTGTGTGTGTGTGTGTGTGTGTGTTTGATATGTGATGTCCACATAAGATGGGCTTGTGGAAGCCAGGGGAGGGCATTGGATATCACCGGAGCTAGAGGTATAAGGGGCTGTGAACCACCTGATTCCAGTGCTGAGAACTCAGGTCTTCAGCAAGTTCTGTGCATGCTCTTAGCCACTGAGTCATCTCTCTGGCCCCAGTTTTAAAGTTTATGTGAGCTACCAGCACTTCCTGAGTTGGGCCAGTTCACATGGCAAGTTGTTAAGTCCTCCTCATACCCCCAAGGGATATGAATGGAAGGTTTTTATCTGGCAAATATTAAACCAAGCAAAGAGATTATTTTCATGGTTGTTGTTCAACTCATTGCTTTATCTGGACTATCCCTTTTGAAGGCAGTGTACTTACAAACCAGTGTACTTGGTTTAGGTCTTAAGTGCCTTCCAAGCACCATGTATTAAAGACTTATTATCTTTATGTGATGCTACTGGGAGAGTGTGGAACTGTTGAGAGCTGAGGAAAATTAAGTCTTGTGGTACAACCCTGTAATTCGGGATTTCAAATTAAGCCCTATCTGGTGCACAGAGCAAGTTCAGACCAACCTGGAGAACTAAGTTAGACCCTGTTCTGGAATAAAAATTAACAAAAAGATTGAGATGTAGCTTAGTGGTCTGGCTTATGCCTGGGTCAGATCCCTAGCACTAGACAAGGCTTAGTGAGATGAGGTTAGACCACTGAGCACGTGACCTTTTGGGACTAATAGAAACCCAGAACCCACCCTAAACTCTGTCTGACCTTCTGGTCACCAGGAGATGAAAATCTTTCTTGCATTGGTGCTTGTCATAATTTATATTGTCTCACCCAGTCAAAAGCAATGGCATCAAGTGGCTTTGAATTGAGACCTCTAAACTCTGAGCTGAACAAATCTTGTCTTATGTTAAGCTGGTTATCTGGAGTTTCTTGGGACAGTAACAGAAAATGACAATGTAACTCTTATCAACCAGTTGGTTTCTTGTGATAGACTGAGCTTACTCTTAGCTTTCTTTGAAATTCCAAGATCTAGGCTTCAGTTTTCCTATGTGGGGACCAGGGTGTTAGGCTTTCCACTTAATTACTGTAAAAAAACTAACTGATATCTATCTATTCTATACTATATCTAAGATCTATACTATACTATCTAAACTATACTAAGATCCAGGTAGGTATGTCACACTATTCCTGTTTTTCTTAAACTGTTATCTTTTCTTCTCCCCTTTTTACTTGGATGAGGTTTGTAGGTAAACCGAAAGAGAGCACCTTTCATGGGCCCCAGCATTCCCATCAACCCAGGGTTGTCTGGGCCACCTTTCCACTGGCACTGACACCAGTCTTCTTTTTCCTAATCAGGAACATCACTTCTCCAATTAACCCTCTGTCATGTGTGTTAGGGTTCTAAAATTCAAACCACCCAAGCAGGCACAAGGGTCCAACAAAGCACGATCTTTATTTGAATTAGGCAGCAAGAACCAACCAGTCAGGGAAAACAGCACAGACTGGGGAGCCTACTGCATGTTCAAATGTCCATCTCAGTAAGGATGTAAGCAGATGACAAAATGTATTGTACTCAGAGCAATAGTGATGGATCAGGGACACAGGAGCTAAACTGCATCCCTGAACCAGGATGTTACAGAGATATTAAGCCCATGTATCTGTGTGTATCTGTGTGTATATGTATCTGTGTGTATATGAGCACACATGGCTGTTGGAGGACAGTTGCTGAGTTGGCTTCCCTCTTTTCACCATGTGGGGTCCTGGGGTCTTCAGACTTGGGAACAAATGCTTTTCCAGCTTAGTTGGCCTAGGAAGTTTGTTTTTTAATTCTTTTTTTTTTTTTAATTAATTTATTTATTATATGTAAGTACACTGTAGCTGTCTTCAGACACTCCAGAAGAGGGCGTCAGATCTTGTTACGGATGGTTATGAGCCACCATGTGGTTGCTGGGATTTGAACTCCAGACCTTTGGAAGAGCAATCGGGTGCTCTTACCCACTGAGCCATCTCACCAGCCCCGATTGTTTTTTAATTCTTGAGTTACTTCTACAATCCATCACACAGTGTGTGTGTGGGGGGGGGGGGGCTAGATAATCTTTTTGGAACAAAACTGCTTTTGTCTCAATCGTTTTGTTCTGTAGCAAGCAATGTAACTTTCCTGTCAAAACCAAGGGCAAGCAGAACATCTTACCATAATGTCACTGTCACATGTTAGGACATCTATGTCTAACAGAAGCATGGAGAAAATGATTAATAATGCAGTAGCTCTAGTATTAATATAGACACATTTTACAACTTAGTGTTTAATGCTCCCATGTGCCAGGGTCTGCCTTCACTGACTCCCTTCTGTTCCTCATGGTGACATAGTAGACTCCAGTGGCTCGTGAAAAACCTTATAAGGACAATAAATGCCATGTTCTGCTGATGGCATGACCTCCGTACTTTAGGCAGCGACTAGTACGATAAACCTTAACTTAAAAAAAAAAAAACACTAAATATGAACGGGTAAATAGACCATTTCTTTGTGAGCACGTTTTACACACTGCTGGAGTTCAAAATCTACTTTTACATCCTGGCTCCACTTTGAAGTGGTTGTCACTTTACGTGAGGACTGGGGCGGGGTCGGAAACACCGGAAGGCGGCTTGAGGGACCTCTTGGGCAAACTGTCGCGTACGTGTGACGCAATCACCCCGCGTCCGCGCAGACGAAGACGCCAAGGAACGTGGGTCGTAGGTAGCATGGCGACCACCGCCCAGCAGTCCCCTCAGCCGGTCGGCGGAAAGCGCAAAGGCAAATCCCAGTTCCTGCCGGCCAAGCGGGCCCGACGCGGTGACGCGGGCGGCCCGCGGCAGCTGGAGCCCGGCCTGCAGGGCATCCTCATCACCTGCAACATGAACGAGCGCAAGTGCGTGGAGGAGGCCTACAGCCTGCTCAACGAGTACGGCGACGACATGTACGGGCCGGAAAAGGTACGGGCCTCGGGGAGAGCGAGCCGCCCGCGGGCCTCTTCCGAGGAGCGGAGGCGGCGGTTGCATCGAAGCGCCTGTACGGTGCTTGAATGACCTCGCTTACCTTCCCGCCCCTAGTGTGGCTGCTGTTGCGGCCATGTGCCTGGTGGGCGTGGGCCTCCGGGCTGGCTCTCTAGGCTTTCTTGACATCACTAATGACAGTGACTCCCACGTCTCGATTGCTTTCTGTGGACCAGGTAGTGTGCTAAAACCTGTTCAGATGCGTACCTCTCGTGTCAGTGCCAAGTTGCTACAAGCTAAAATCTCTCTGAGGTAGTGATCAGGATGCAATTTTCCAAGTGCACTTGAAAATACATTTCAGATCTCATCCTATGGCGGTTTGGCAGCCGCGATATTATTTGGCTTAGATTCCGGATACACCTGTACACTCTGAAGTGTGGAGAAAGATAGTGTAGCAGGGCCCATAACTTGAGAGGAGGGGCAGAATAGGAATCTGTAAAGACTCCTTCAGTATACACAATTATTTTTATTACCTGATTGAAAATCCCCTTGGTAGGACAGGGCAACAGGCACATATCTATGCTGGTGCCTCGTGCAAGTTCCCTTTTTGTTGAGCCCCTTTTGTTTTTGACAGAAGATTTTGCTGGCTACTTCAGGTTGGCCTCAGCTTCCCAGGTATAGGGATTACAAGCACCGGCCACTGCTTTGTTTTCTTTCTTTCTTTCTTTCTTTCTTTCTTTCTTTCTTTCTTTCTTTCTTTCTTTCTCTCTCTCTCTCTCTCTCTCTCTCTCTT
>NC_034590.1:89343158-89388140 GCF_900095145.1 Mus pahari | reverse complement strand
CTGGGCATCTACCCAGAAGATGTTCCAATGGTAATAAGGACACTTGCTCCACTATGTTCATAGCAGCCTTATTTATAATAGCCAGAAGCTGGAAAGAACCCAGATGTCCCGTAATAGAGGAATGGATACAGAAAATGTGGTGCATTTACACAATGGAGTACTACTCAGCTGTTAAAAACAATAAATTTATGAAATTATTGGGTAAATGGATGTATCTGGAGGATATCATCCGTAGTGAGGTAACCCAATCACAAAAGTCACTAGATATGTACTCACCGATAAGTGGATATTACTCCAGAAACTTAGAGTACCCAAGGTACAATTTGCAAAACACAAGAAAACCAAGACAGGAAGACCAATGTGTATTCCTCCTTAGAATAGGGAACAAAAACCCACAAAAGGAGTTACAGAGACAAAGTTTGGAGCTAAGACGAAAGTGTGCTCTGTTTCTTATAGTGGGAGTAAGGGGTTTTAGTTCTCTCATACATTCAGTTCATATCCTATCACAGCCACATTGCCTGCCTGCCTGCCTGCCACTATCCAGATGGGTCTGAAAGCATTTTCAGATGACACATACCACACACAGGGAATTTATTTCTTAATGTGCATTTTGGAAGTTGTATTTTATTACTCTAATAAAAAAATGTATTGTCAACATTGAGACCTCTGCCACTGGGGTTTTCACATACGTAGTTAATTACAGTGTTTGAACATAAGCTGTTCTGTAATTTCTGCCTGTTGGTTTTTATATTAACAGTTTATAGACAAGGACCAGCAGCCCTCTGGAAGTGAGGGAGAGGGAGAAGACGATGATGCGGAGGCTGCCTTGAAAAAAGAAGTTGGTGACATTAAGGCTTCTACAGAGAAGAGGCTGAGAAGATTCCAGTCAGTGGAGAGTGGAGCGAATAATGTAGTCTTCATCAGGACACTTGGGATAGGTATGTCTGATTAACAGCCCTAAGATCATCAATCCCATAGTATCTGGGCATTTCTGTCTTAGCAGATGCTGCCAGGACAATGGCTTCCTGGGTATGGCTGTTAATTATTCTGTGGAATGTTTCCACAGTCCATCAACAATCTGTCAGTTTCCGAAGGTTTTTGAAAAGGTTTTCAGATGACATATACCACCCACAGGGACTTTGCTTCTTCCTCCACACTTTGGAAGTGGTGCCATTTTAGTTTCCTAATAATGTGGAGAGGTGGAGGGTGGTGAGCATTGGGTAAGAGTAGGGACCTGGCTGTGCTGCATCCTTCGTTTGGTAACTCAAGGTAGAATGAAAGTGTGAATTCTGTCTCAAAAGAGCAGCTGCTACTTAGTTCCAGGTAGTTACCATTTAGGAGAGGAGGGCCTGGTCCACTTAAAACCTGGAAATAGAATTCCTATGACTTTCAAATGTGGTCACTAATTTGAAAATATTAGCCCTGTTGTCTTGGGCAGATGTGTTAGTTGGGAAGTAGCCAGAATCACTGTGTCACACTGTGCTCTATGGTGCTAGGATTCTTCCCCAACTGAGAGCTGGACTTCTGTACTCATTAACTAATGAATTAGGATACAGATTTTGTTTTTGTAAAAATACGCTGTGTAATGCTTGTTACTCTAATTTGTTTTACAAGAAAACAACGGTAAGGTGTTGTGGTTTAAGTTTGATTCTGAGATTATCAACATTTATATTTGGTAAGTACCTGAGAAATACTAGATGGAAAATAAAAACAAAAAACTCTTATGTTTTTTTCTTGTGTTTCTTCTTCTTCTTCTTTTTTTTTTTTTTTCTTTTTCTCTTAGAACCTGAGAAATTAGTGCATCATATTCTCCAGGATATGTACAAAACCAAGAAAAAGAAGACACGGGTTATTCTACGAATGCTGCCTGTCTCGGGCACATGTAAAGCTTTTTTAGAAGATATGAAAAAATATGCAGAAACATTTCTGGAACCCTGGTTTAAAGCCCCAAACAAAGGGACATTTCAGATTGTATACAAATCTCGAAATAATAGCCATATGAATAGAGACGAAGTTATTAAAGAGTTGGCAGGTAAGTTCTCTTAGTAATTTTATATAGCCTGCTCTGGTTTACGCTTAAAAATTTTTAAGTTTTTTTTTTTACCACATATATGAGATCTAAGTCATACTGGTATGTGAGATAGATTCTCTGGTAGAATTCTTTGCAAATCAAAATTGAATATTTGGGAAAATACAGTGGTCTGCCTATACCAATGGGTGATTGGTCATTAGATCCCCTAGGGATACCAAACCTGTGAGTGCTCAGGTAAGTCTTATATAAAATTGGCTGCCTTGGTATAAAACAAAAAAGTATAAATGGAATTTGATTGTCAGTCTCAAAGAACAGTGAATTTTTATAAACACTTTTTTAACAAATCCTGTATAGTAAGGGATGAAAGCCTTGTTTGGCTCCATCAGGCTTAATGTTATCCTTCTTTCTTTCCTATTTTTGTTTCAGGAATAGTGGGCAGCCTCAATTCAGAAAACAAAGTGGATCTCACTAATCCAGAATACACGGTGGTGGTAGAAATCATCAAAGCTGTGTGTTGCCTGAGTGTTGTGAAAGATTATGTGCTGTTCAGAAAATATAACCTCCAAGAAGTAGTGAAGAGTGCAAAAGACTCACAGCCTCACCCAAAGCTGGGAAATGGCAAAGATGCAAAATTGGAACCTGATAGCAAGTCGAATCAAAGTGATCCTCCAGAAGGGAACCAGGTGGCACCGGAGAGTAGCGAGGAGCTTGGGCAGACAGAGCCAGGGTCCGAATCCCAGGCGGGGAGTGAAGGAGCCGCTGACCCTGAACCTGAAAGTCAAGTCTCAGAAGTACCCAAGAAAAATGAAAATGAGCTTTCATAGGTCATTCTGCGGGAAGGTGGTCTCAGCTAGGCTTCCATGTGAAATTGTGATCATATATTTTGACTTTTGTGTGCTGCTCAGTGCTGATCCCACAGTCCCCGTTGTCAGTTTTGTTAGAGCCTTCCAGGCCTGTATGTCGGTATGTGCAGAAGCACACACTGTTTCCTATGGGAGGGTGCTAGGACGATGGTGTTGGCTTCTGCCTCCTCATTACTCTCTAGTTTCCCTTTAAGCACTGCCAACTGGTGGAACTGAACAATCTCTGAGTGGGAAATGAGCAGGACATTCTGAGGAGGGTGTGTGCTATGGCTCAGCTGTCCCTGCCATTCTATTGTGCACATAGAGAAGCAGCGTTGTGGATTATTGGGAATCACTTTGTGATGCTTTCTACTTTTTGCTTTTCTTGTTTTTGTTTGTTTGTTTTTTTGTTTTGTTTTATGTTAAGAGCAAATCTGATGTCTCATCACTGCAGGTGTTTTAGAGAAGGTATGAGTTAGAAGAGACCTGCTCTTGGTGTAGACCCAGGGGTGTTTCTGATAAGGTTAGGGATGAGGAATCACTGCCAGGCCACTTCCATATCCTAGTACAAAAACCAGGAAAGAAAGCTGCTATCCCAGGGTTTCACTGGACTGCTGTCTGTCCAAGCTGGTCTGTCAGTTCGTGGTGCTTTCCAGTGTTCCTCACAGGCAGAGATTGGGTAGAAGCGAGCCGAGAATACTGTAAAACCACCTGTCCAGGTGGGGACTGTAACATAGGTTGGGAAATGGGTTTGTGCTTAAATCTTAATGCACAGAGCTAGTGACAAGAGAATATATACCTCATGTCACACAGCTAGAGGCTTGCTTGGTAAGCCAGACTAAGAAGATATGGGAGAAGCAGTGAATAGGCCATACCTTGCTAATGCAGACGGGACTAGACCATCCTCGGGTGTTTGGCATGCTGACTCGGGTCTGAGATTGAAACCATCTTGAAAGGATAGGCCTTAGTGTCACTTAGGGGGACAGGAGGAGAGGTTCTTGGTGCCTTCTTGTGGCTTGCTCCAACATAGAGGGACTTGTCTTTTAATAGTGTAGGACAGAGGGCCTGAGGACCAGTTACTCTCTGCTCGGACAGGAAGTTCTGGAGCAGGGCAAGCTGCTGCACTTGAGGTTTTGATCTGTACTTCGCTTTTAATGGCCTTTTTATTTATTTGTTTTCAATGAGTCCCTAGTGTGACTGGCTATTTTCTAGTTGTACAGTGCTGTGTGGTCTTGGGATCTAAACTCACTGACTGATTTTGCTCTGCCTTCAGATTTGCCGACTTTGTCTTCACTGACTTTTCAGTGTGCTAGTGTACAGGTGATCCAGGGTAGGAACATAGCAGTTAGTTTAAAACTAGAGCAGTTAGGACAGAAAATAAAGAAGCAGAAACCAAATCCCTGTGCTGAGGGTCAGCATGCCTGCCCTGCTCTGCAGAGAGGAGGTAAGCCTGGTCCTGGTGGACACCTTTCTCCAAAGCTGAATACCGTTCTCAGATATTTTTACTGCATTTTGTTCTTGGTACAGCTGAACGTTCAAGTTTTCAAAGTTCCTGATATTTTAAAAAATAAAAATGAATTTGTTCTGTAAAGTTTGGCATTCTTTTTTATTCTGCCCCATATTAAATGTCTTTCTATGTGTATAGTATGTTTACTATAAAAACAGCTTTCTATGTGTATAGTGTGTTTACTGTAAAAATGCTTATATGTTTGATTATGTATCAAAAATCCAGCCTCATCGTTCCTAAAAAGTAAAGATACTAAATTTATTCCTGAATAATTAATATTCAAAAACTACAAATTTAAAATACCTTGCAGGATTTACTTCAAGCACCTATCTCATACTGAACTTTGTTAACATCATTAACCGGCCCTTGAATCATTTATACTTCTGATTGAAGAGTATTTTAATCTGCTTGAAAGGGTGGTTTCATAAAGACTTGTTATGCAAAGGGATCACCTGAGACAGTCTTAGGACAGTTCGTCTTTGGAATAATCATGACAAGACTTATAAAACATGGATTCATAGTATGCTGCCCTTTCTCTGGAGATGTTTGACCTTTGACAATTCATTCTCTGATGGTTTGAACATCACAACAGTACCCTTCTCAAATATGTTTAGATTTTGGTTGTTTCTTTATTGTTTTCCTAGATAGAATTATTTTCAAGCGGGAAAAAAACAAATGTTAAAGCATTTTAAGAGTGAAACAGGAAAGACAAAGCATTTTAAGAGTGAAATAGGAAAAAATATTCAAGCATTTTAAGAGTAGTCACTGAACTGTCAGGAAGCTGGTACTAAAACCAACCACATCACTTCTGTCAAGGTTCTCATCCAGCTATGCTCGTCCCCATTCCTGGTCTCTTAACACGTTGCGTTTGATTTTCCCAGTGATTGTCTTGGGGAGTTCTTGAACAAATTCCACCTGATTGATAGAAAAACAACAGGAGGCACTTGATTCCCTGTGTCTTATACTAGCAGTCAGTGCAGTCATAGGAACCCTGGACTAAGGGTTAAGATGGGAGATTCCCAGCTTTGATAGCCTTCCCAAAGTAAATCTCTTCATCCTTTGGTTTCCTCTGTTTACACCTAGAACCCAACTGCCTTCTACTACACCTGATTCAGAGAAAAGACCTCTTAACATGTTGGTCTTTAAAGATCTGGGACCTAAAGAATCTGAGGAAAATCTTAGGGATGAGTTATAGAGTTAGTAGAGGTTTCACCTTAATCCGGACTTGGCCATACATTTTTGTCTTTAATTCCTTCTCTCAAGTATCCTTTAAATGTCTTCACATTTCTTCTGAAAGTCAAAGTTACCAATGTAGGTTTTTAATGGAAAAAGTGTGGAGGTGGTTGGATCAGATCACTAACATGAACTACATTTTGGCTTAAATGATGAAATGGCCTTGTAGTTAACCAGTGGCAGCTGGTAGTACTCCAGAGCCAGAGGGGAATCTTAACCTGTTTCACTCTAGATCAGGTGCCACGTCTAAATTAGGAACTTGGTGATTCTTAACTTCCACTCCCCTTCTCCATATAAAATGGCCCTTATGAATCTTGAAAATATTCTTTGTATTACAGTCTATTTTTTTCTTTTTTTTCATCTGCGTTCTCTTTGCATGTGTGTGAACACACCTATATGGGCACACACACATATCCTCAGTTAACTCTTCCACCTAAAAGACCAGGTCTCTTAGTCAAATCCAGAGTTCTCAGATAGGACTGGTCCTTCTCTGGTGTTCTACTTCTGCCTTCCAAGGCAGTTGAGGCAGCACACCCACCCACGCATGTACAAGGGTTCTGGGAATCTGAACTCCATGCCTCACACTTTCATAGCAAGTGCTTTAGTCATACTCCCAGCCCCTGCAACAAAGGATCACTTGTAATATCCTAAATATAAAATACTATAAAACAAACTCAAGAGGTATCTTCTAGGATACACAGCAAGTGTAAAGTCAAAATCCAACACAGTCAGAGGTGACTTGCGCCTACTTTTCTTGGGTATTTGTAAGGTGCTGTTGAGTTTTTCACATGATCCTGAAGTTCAGCAGTTAACTTCTCACGGTTGGAGCACTTGAAAGGTGCAGCTAATACAATAAATGCCTTCACCACCTGCAGCAGAGAGACCATTTGCTTGTAAGACACATCATGAGTTTGGAACTATTGCTGAACACAGGCATTGACTGTCCATAGCAGTGCAAACCCCAGAGACTGAATGAAGCTTAGGTACAAATTATAATGTATATTGGAGTATCTCTTCCCAGAGGAATGGGCTGTGAATGTGAGGAGTGCTGAGTTCTGTTTATATGTCCCACAGACTTAACATTTCTGCTTAGTTGGTTAAATGAGGCAGTCCTTGATTTTGAGGTGCACATTTATGCCATGGCACCTCTACCATTAGCAGCATGTTGAACAGGATGAATGGAGATTCTAAAGAGTATACTCTGTAGGAGATCTGACAGAAAGTACAGAATCAGGAAGGATCTATCTCTAAGGGGTTGTTGCCTCCCTCCCAATTTTTCCTACCATTTGAAATACTGCTTAAAAATGCTTATAGAGGTCAATTAGTACATTGGTTCTAATTGGCACTTGCTTCTGGCGTTCAACTGAAATCAGTTCTATTGAAAAGATGAGGATGTAGTGGCAGGAGAAGGATATTTTGCAGATTGGAATAGATCAAGAGCAGAGGGGGAAAGATGTCCTTCAAAGTGTCCTGTGGAAAGAGGGAGGCATAGAAAAAGGGATGGGGAGAAGGGATAGCCACATTGGCCCAACATATTTCTGCTTGCTGAGTCTTCAAAAAACTTCCAGGAGGAAAGGGAAATGTATCTCCTAAATAGACACCTGGGAATTTTGGGTAAACCTTGGGTACAATTTCTTGTTCTTGTTTCTGTAAGAAATGTATTTTGAGCTGTAATGGTTGTATGGGAGTTGAAATCTGATGCTTTTGGCTTACACAGTGTCTGTTCCCCATGGAACAACAGCACATGAGTTGTCTAAGCAATATTCCCCTTCATGGGGAGCTGGAGAGTTGGCTCAATGGTTAAGAGCACTGACTGCTCTTCCAGAGGTCCTGAGTTCAATTCCCAGCAACCACATGGTAGCTCACAACCATCTGTAATGGGATCAGATGCAACTCTTCTGGTGTCTCTGAACACAGCTACAGTGCACTTCCATATAATAAATAAATAAATCTTTAAAAAAAAATTCCCCTCATGTCTTTCTAGTAGAGCTACCAGCATTTACTTCCCAAGACCATCCTATCATCCACGTTTGGCCATTTGGCCTACACAAGTTTCTGGACCACACTGGCTGGAGATGTGGTAGAATTTACCCGAAGCAGGTGCAAAAAGAATTCACTCCTTCCTGGTAGGGTGCGGACAAGTTATACTTATTTGTGTCTTGAGCTGATTGCTATGTGATAGGAGGGACTAGAGCTTAAGATCTCAGGCAGACAAGGAAGACAGCCTCGATAACATCACAGGTATGCTTGGCTGAAGCTTGAATCCCTGAATAAAGGGGAATTTCTGATCCAGGCTACAGAAAGAATCCCAGACCTCTTGGGGGTAGAACTCATTTATAAGTAGATTACCAAGCATAATACATACATGTACCTTTGAGAGTTAAACAAGTTACCCTGAGTAACTTGTTGGCCTTTGCCATTTACACATGGACAGGACTTGAAAATAAAGTTGCTGCTTTTGTTTTGCCATCCACCCTACCTCTCCTCGGATCGGATCTGGACTGCTGACGACAGCTGACTCAACTACTGCTGGGTGCTCTATCAGTGCGCTCTCTACTTCAAACGGCCCAATTCGGTACCTGAAGAGGAGAGGAAGCCTTTGATCATCACATTCTCCAAATCAATCGGAAATCCCCCATTCTGCCATGTCATCAGCTTCTTAGAACAGCAAACATACAAACCCAGAGGATATAATGACATCATCAGCTCTGCCGACAAACCAAAAGTATCCATCATCATCCATCACTCCTCTGTCTCCAGTGACATAAAAATTTCTTCTTATTGTGGCATCAGTCTTTTCTGGATTGTCCTACCAATCAAAGATGGCATTTGGGGATTTGTCTGCTAGAACAGACAGGGGTGTGCCACCCAATGAGTGACTTACACACCATATTCCTAAAAAGAAGTCAGGGTTTTTTGATAGGGTAGTTCCTAGAATAGAACACACAAGCTCTAAGCTCTAAGAACTAACCCTCTCCTATGAACCTCTTCTGCCTCAGCTGATCCACCTTGCCTCTCTGAGGACAGCCACTACAAATGGTTTCTTCCTTATTTATCTTGGGAGTACTCTCACCGAATGGATGTTACTATCCCCACATTACAGTGGATGAAATAGACTGTATTGGACACTTGCCCAAGAGTCAGCACAACATGGTAGATGTGAAATTTGGGCCCATTTCTAAACTCGGGCATGGATAGCATGTTCTTCCTGTTCATACCACATATTCAGAGAAGAAACAGAAGGGCCGATCAGACTTCAGCCTAAGGGCAATTTCCCCTTCCTTGCCAGGTGGTAGGATATTTCCATTTTCATCTATAATCTGGAATAAAAGAAATAATATATGTCTTTCATATATATGTATATGTCAGGTCATGAATGAACGGGGAGAAAATGAAAGCAGTCTTCCTTCTTGAACCAATCGGATGTTTTCTCAACCCACCTGCACATCATACGGCACTACTCCTTTTCCCATGGAACCTGGTTTAATTTCTTCTCCTTTGCGATTGGCACAAATTATTCCCTATGAAGAGGATATGTTTTATATAAATGTACAAATTCTGACAATGAAACTTGAGATTCAGTTTTGAGGGCCGAGGAGATGGCTAAGTCAATCAATTGCTTCCCTTTAAACATAAGGACCTGAGTTTTGATCCCCAGCACTCAGGCAAAAAGCCAAGTGTGGTGGTTATGAGATGGAAGCCCAGTGCTTGGGAGCTGGAGACAGGTAGACCTCTTGGCAAGCCAGTCTAACCTAACTGTTGAGTGCTTGGTCCAGTGAGAGAACTTGTCTCAAAAAAATATATATAGTGGAGGGGCTGGAGAGATGACTTAGTGTTTATCTGCACCCATAGGCAGGCAGGCAGACATATTCTCTCTCTCTCTCTCTCTCTCTCTCTCTCTCTCTCTCTCTCTCNTCTCTCTCTCTCTCTCTCTCTCTCTCTCTCTCTCTCTCTCTCTCTCAGTTTTTACTTATTTTCCCAGAATTCAGGGTCATTCCTCTGGGGTGAACTTTTTGGAGTAGTTGATGTATTTATCAGAGTCACCAAGTGTACTGTTAAAACACAAATGGTTGAGTCTTACCCCCAAGGTTCTGATCCAATGATGTTCAATAGAATCTGAGGGTGTACATTCTACCACATTTCTCTACGGCTTTTACACTGCTGTTTTGAGGACCATACTCCTTTCTTATTGCTGCTGTCTGGACTTTTGAGACAAGGTCTAAAGATCTTATTATGATATAATGGAGGCTAACTAGCTTTAGGCCAACGATGTAGATGAGGCTGCCCTTGAATATGTGGCCCTGTTGCCTTGGTTGCCTGTGTACTGGATTTACAGTCATATCCTGGATCTAGCTGAGGACGACTAAGCTGAAAACCATGCCTTCTAGGTTCCATGGGATGCACACTAGAATAGATTCTCCCAGAGGTTCTAAGGGTAGGGAAGTCTTTCTCATTGCAATGGAAAGATGAGCCACTCAGGTCCAGACTCATCAATCCCTAAATTTCCTGAGCTAGCTAGCTGCTGTGCAGGGAGGAGGAAGGAAGGGCGAGAATATTTCTTCTTAAGCCATACCTAGCTAAGCAATTAACAAATTATGATAACTATAGCAAAGTGTTGTGAGAAATTCTATGAAGAATTTTTAGCATGAGTGGGACACTTCAAAGACTCAGTGCTCAATCCAAGGGCTGAATAGCCCTAACCTACAGCCAGGTCTCCATATACATAGTTTCTGTATCCTTGGAATCAACTAATTAAGGACTTTGAAGCATGTGGTTTTAAAAAGTGGACCTGTATTGTATATACAAGCATTGTTCCCCTGTTATATGCCAGTAACACTGGCAGCAACTATTTAATTGGTAGTTTTAAAGAGAAATTTTGCATTGCTTTTGGTGTCATGGGTTATCTAGAAACTTAAATAATAGAGGAAGATGTGTTTAAATTCTGTGCAAATCCTGTCTCATTTCATATAAGGAGCATGAACACTGGAGGATTTTGGTATTGTCTGGCACACATTGGATCCAAGATTGGGTCTTGCTCCCATTCTCCCGTGGCCACCGAGAAAAAAACTTCTAAATAAACATTGTCCCTTAGTCATACCACTTCAGTCTGTCCGTAGCCCTCGTACAGCTCCAGCCCAGTTTGCATCTTCCACTGTTCCAGCACCTCGGGGTTGAGTGGCTCCCCTCCTGTCAGGCAGTGCCTCAGCCTCTTGAATTGATATCTGGAGAGGCAAAGTTGCATGGGCTTTGGTGGGGGGCATTTCATCACAAGTTCAGATGTTCAAGCAAGAGAAGTGCTAGAACAGACTGTAGAAACACTCATGAGCTAAGTGTTTTCTGAACACCTCCTGTATTGCTTGATATCTTCTAGTTGTGTGAGAAACATGAGGGATGAAAAGAATATTTCTGAATAAACTATGTTTTGGCAGATGGGAGCACTTAGAGGGGAAAGGGGTAGATCAGAACGCTAATAATAATACAAAGTATTATAATTATGAATAAATGATACAGCAGACTAGGTGGTGGCTGTGCAATAACAGCTCTAGAAAACCTCTTAGATTTCTCACAGCACCCATTTTACAGATTTGGAGTCTAAGATCTAGAGAGGTTAAAGAAATTGCAAAAGGCTTTGCAGTAATAGAACATCAAGTAGGATCCTCTGCACTGTGTACCTATCAGACCAATGTCCCAAGCATGCCATCCACACTGAATCCTTGTCACAGCATTGTAGATGAAATTAATGGGGGCTTAAGAAAGCAGCAAAGCCCTGCCTGTTTGACTTTGGGTCTTTCACTTTTAACTGCTGGCCCACGGATCAAGACATGGAAGCCTGGGGCAGTTTGACTCTCACATGTAGTGGGGCCCCAAACAACCAGGCAGCTACGTGGGCAAAATGTTCTCTGTGTCTTTGAGCAACCCTTATATAGCTTTGGACTACACTTGAAATGTGAGGCAAGAAGCTCACATTGACAGCCACAAGGAGAGGAAGCTGACAAGAAAAGAGGAGGTGCCTATCTGTGTCACTGTCTTAAAGTTCTTCCTTCCCTGGGCCTCCAGACCTTAGTAGGAAAGGAAGATAGGACCACAGGATTCTCAAATTATTCTCCTTTTCTTTCTCTTTCCATGTGTTGTGTAACTGTTTCCTCCAAGATTGAAACTTTCCCATCCTGCAAGAAACAACTCAAAATAGCTTTAGGAAGTCCCTGAAACTAACTAGATCTCACTAGGCCCCTCCTTGCCAGAGTATGCAATATAAATGGAAAAGAAGACTCAAACAAACCAATCTGCAAAGAAGACTCTAAAACTAGACCAGCTGCCTGAAACTAAGTATCAGAAAACAGTCCAGCTGCCTGCAAGAGGTTTAAAATGACAGCAACTTGGAAAGGACACTCTCCAATCTGTTGAGCTGCCTGCAGGCTGTGCAGTGAGTTCTAGGTTCCCAGATTTCACCAGCTGTCACCAGTGCTGGAATGGACTTTGGTGCTGCTGTTGTTTTCCAGTCATTTCTGCTCCTGCAAGTAACCAGTCACCCATACAAAGTAAGTGACCCCGTTACAACCCAGTGGTTCACCAAATTGGACGCTTGTGGTATTTGTACTATTTTTGGCCTGTCATTGGCTGTCTATCTAGGGTGAGTAAATGTGTGTTTTGTGTTTCTCCAGGAAAAGTTTTATCACGCAACACTATGTGCTAAAATTTAATCAGTTGTATAAAAATGTATCACAACTCTACCTGACAGGTGGTGGATGATTTGGCTAAAATACATAATCCGGAGTCGTAAGTTTCATTAGCTTCTCTTTGAGGATGCATATGTGTGGTTTTTGTTTGCCTGTTTTGCTTTGAAGGGGCTTATTCTAAAGGCTGTGTGTGTGTGTGTGTGTGTGTGTGTGTGTGTGTGTGTGTGTGTGTTCCTATAGGTGTGGGTGTATGTGTGTGTTCAGGTGTCCTTGTCTGTATGTCTGTATGTATGTAGGTCAGAAAGCAGTTTCAGGTGTGATTCCAGAAGATACCATCACCTGATATTTTGAGATAGGCTCACTCCCTGGCCTCAAACTCCTCAAGCAGGCTATTCTGGCTTGCCAGTGAGCCTCGGGGAGCTTCTCATCTTTGTTTCCCTACTGTTAGATTATAAGTACACTGTACAACACCTGGATGTTTATGGCTCAGGGGATCAAACTCAGATCCTCACACTTGGGTGGTAAGCATGAGACTGACTGATCTGTCTCCTAGCCCTTACCCTGGATTTTAAGATGACATATGATTTTGTCCCCATAATGTATTAGGTAATATCTTGGGACATGTTGATTGTCATGAATGAAGAAAAAGGAGAGGACAATGCTAATGGCATCTGCTCAGCATCATAAGGTATACATAATAGTTATTTGTTCCAGAATCTCTATACAGTAAGATTCAGATTTCTGGGCCACCCTATATGGTAAAGGAAGCTCTGTAATGTTGGATGACAGCTTCTGCTTGCAGTTCAAATGGAGAGTTCTGCCCAGTACCTCTTAAGGTCCTTTTGTACGAGCATCCGGTACACCGTAGGAGCACTGCACAGGGTCGTGATGGGATATGTGGTAAGTGTCTGGAATATAAAGAAAAACAGACATGTCAGTAGTGGTCAGCTAGAGACCATGGCTACAGATGACATCTATAACCTTCCTTCTCCATTACTGCCTGCTAATCCCATGGAATAAGAAAGTAAATATTTACCAGTTGTCATTAGGGACATGTTGGGGGATTCTAGTTAATGGAGAAATTTGCATATTTTTAAAAAAGGCATCTACTGTAGAATTCAGTAGGTGAATTGCTGAGTTTGAGAATAATCAGAAGTATGAACTGGTTTACTCAACTCCAGAACTTTGTATGATGAACTCTTATAAACTCTTACCCATATTTCCCCATATGTTCTGTGTTGCCTTGAGCCTGTCTGTATGAGTTAACATACCAGGACCTTTCAGTACCATTCCTGTGAAGAACAGCCTACCTTCAGAGAACACCAAGTCATGGCAGAAACAGCTGCTTTATTTAAAAAGACTTAAAATTTGCCAGGCTGAGTACACCTGTTTCCTCAGGTCATACTTTCAAGTCTTGTGCAATTCTCATGCTTTAGAGGTACCAATAATGGAGGGACAGGCTCAACTGTATTGTCCAATGTGTTCAAAGTGGGGATTAAACATAAGCATGGGGACAGCATTGTCCAGATATATGCAGACCAGCTGGACTAACGCTTAATTCACGTAGTAGCCTTTCTTATGCACCTGCTTCAGAGGTTTTAATTCTTCTTAGTAAGTGCAATATGAACTTCTCAGAACAACACAAGTCCTATACAGTTTTACAGCTACAAAAGAAAGTTGTGTTTGTTTGCTTGTTTTGAGACAATGTTTCTTTGTGTAGCCCTGGCTGTCTTAGAGCTCAGTCTGTGGAGGAGGCAGACCTTGGACTTCGGACTCATAGAGATCTGTCTGCGCTGTGCCTCCTGAGTGCTTGGACTCAAGTTGTGTGCCACCACCACACAGCATGCAAAAGAAAGTTTTCAAACTGTGGAGTAAGCAGTTTCTTTTTCAGGGTACTTGCTAAACTTGGTGCAGACAGTCCTCTTCCAGTGCCTCATTGTATTTTTCTCAGGCCTTCAAGCCAGCTTCTTAGACCAGGTAGCAAAAAGCAATTTAAAAAATAATTTAAAAAAAATCACAGACTGAACACAGCTTTTATTTACACATAAGTGTGATGCTTTATTAATACTACAGATCTTATAAAGATTAAATGATTTTTTTTTTACTGTTAAAAGAATACTTGCTTTAATCACATTTTCATTAAGACAAAGCTGTCAAATATTTTATTAATATGTAAATTTGATTTTTCTTAATGCATTCTGAAATTACATACATATCAAAATTATTTTAAAATAAAAGTTTTATAATTTATTGTGAGTAATGTTGGATTTGAAAAACTGTAGGGTTATATAAAAATTTCCTGGATGAAGAAAGGTCTTCATGTTGATGACTAGGAAGCCCTGAATTATGGAGCATAACAACGTGTGTGTGTGTGTGTGTGTGTGTGTGTGTTGTATATAACCAAATGGAGGTAATTAGCATGTACATATCTTCAGATATAATCACTTCCATCACTGCCAACATCCAAAGCTCTAGTGATTTTGAAATGTCTTTTAGGTTACAGGTAGCTTGCTGTGCTTTCAGATATCTTCATGTAGCCATGTCTAGTGGAAGGTCTGCGTACCTAGTTTGCTGGAGTATTGAGGCTAAGAACTACAATGATGAACACAGGATGGGGAAGAGACGGGATGGAAAGGGATACTCTAAGAGAGAGGCCACTTCCTGAGACCAGCTATTGTCCTTTTACCATTAGGTCAGAAACAAAATAGTTGTTTAAACTGGAGTCTTCTGTTCTTTAGAACTAGGATCCTAAGCAGCCAGGTTTTATCCACACTAGTGAGCAGCCATGTTTTATCCACTAGTGAGCCCCGAATGATTTACAGCTGCAGCCCAGCTTTCCTGATGAGAACGTGGTGGGTAATTCCCCTTCACCTACAATCATTTAGAAGTCAACTCCCTGAGTCTTTGCTGCTTAAAAACAAAACAAAACAAAACAACCCTGATTTCCAGAAGCTTGAGAAAGCCTGGAATCTGAGGAATCCCTTCTTTATGGTTTTGTTGGGTCAAGACTTACATCTAGGAAGGTATCAGTGTCGAACTGGGCCATCCGGTGCACAAAAACACAGGCACCTCGAAGCCATGTAGAAAACACACTACCAATGGCAGCCTTGATCCAGCCAGTGTCTGACATGTTCCACATGATATCTGAGGATGTCAAATCCAGCCAGTACCTACATACAGAAAAGCAAGAGAACAGAGCAAAAATAAAACATAAAAATATGTGCTTAGGCCTGCAGAGATTTGATGTGCTAAGGTGGGGGGTTACCCAGGATAGGGGCTCCATCCTCTCAGAGGAGAAAGGGAGGAGGAGGTGGAGGGAGGTACAGTGTGAAGTGAGGAACAGGAGGGGGGAAGTCTATGATTGGGATGTAAAGTGGATAAATAAATAAATAAATAAATAAATAAATGGAACAAAATAAAACAAACAAAACCAAGTGAAAAGCAAACCCTGGCGTTTTTGAGGAGTCGTCTTGCCCTACACCTCAGTGGAAGCAAGTCTCACTTCACAAGCCAGGGTTCTACTTCCTCTTCTCCTTAGAAGGACTTTTCTGATTCTTATATCATCTGGGAGTTGAATAGGGGGCTGAGTTTGATGTACTTTTCTGACTTTGTCCATTGATATAACAAATATTCAGAGAGCAAATATTGCATAGAAGGTATTGGTATCATGAAGCACACAAGACATATCTCTGCTTTTATTTTAGGAAAACAAAGTAGGAATAAACACAGAATAATGTGAACTGAGTAAATACATGTTTCAGGAAGGTAGATAAGTTATCTACCTTTAAAGTGCTGTGATAAAACACTCTGACAGAAGGAGAAGGACTTAATTTTTGCTCACAGTTCTAGAGCAGAGTCCACCATGCTAGGAAAGTTGTGGCAGCAGGAGTCTGAGGGAGCCGATGACACTGTGTTCATAGCCAGGAGGCAGAGTCTGATAAATGCTTGTGCTCAACTCACTTTCTATTTTTTCATACAGTCCAAAATCCTAGCCCAGGGAATGGTGCCACCCACAGTGGGCAGGTCTTACCACCTCAGTTAACACAATCAAGATAGCAATACCTGAGGCATACCCAGAAGACAATCCCTTAGGTATTCTAGTCTTTATTGGGTTGGTGATTGAGAGTAATCATTGAATGCTTTAACTTTAGGTAGAAGGAAAATTAAACAGAGCAATGTGGCAGTTTTTGGTAGACTTGTTTCAAGGACGCTCCTGGGAAGGTAAATTCACCTGGCAATAAGGAGAGAGAGGCAGAAGTGCTATGAATCAAGCACTAATTCCACATTCTTCCTTGATCAGATACTTCGATGGCACCATTTAGCTAGGGTAAGGTAGAGGCATCCAGAGTTCTGTTTTATGGATTTATGTTAGAGATATCTTAATAGACATCCAAGGAGAGGTGTAACGTCGGCAATCGGATAGCCACACTGGCAGCCTGGGAGACTGCATAGAAAACAAAGAAACAGTGTGGTGGTGCACTCCTGCAAATGCAACCGTTTTTGTAAGGGAGGGGAGAGAGGCTGGAGAATTGCTATGAATTTGAAGCCAGTCAAGATCACAGAATGAGTTATAGTCCAGAGCCAGTTACAATGTGAGACCAGGCCGCAATCAAAATGAGAACAAAAGTGTAGTTTCCTTTCCTACCTTCCACAAAGGGTGTACCCAATGCCAAGGCTGCCCTGTGAGTGCTGAGCCATCTTGGGGGAGCCTGTGGTCCCACTGGTGAAGTAAATGGCCATTGGTTCTTGACTTCCCGTCTCCACACAATTGTGCTCTTCAGAGGCCGATCTGCAGATGAACCCCAAGATATAGACTGAGTGGAGATCAGTCAACTCTGTATGATTGTTCTCTACTAGATTCTCACTTACCATGGGGAATAATGGACTGAAACTACTGCAGAGCTTCCCTGAGAAGAAACTCCCAAGAATCTTAGAGGGACTCTAAAGCTCAGGGTAAAGTCCTCATTTTTAAGCTCATTTCTCTGTAGGTCCAAAAGACAACCAAGCTAGCTCTCCACGTCAATGACAAAAGTGTATATACTGTATTTCAATGTCTTTGTAATTTATAAAAAAATTAAAAACAGATTTGAATCTTTCTAAGTTGATACCATTTCATGATTTAGGGATTGGAGCAAGACCTTTAGATTTAAAAGACAAATACATTGAGATCAAACTTTAAAACTTTGTTGTTGTTGTCCAGTATTTCAGTATCTCTGACAGAAACAGCTAATAGCTGACCAAATAGCTATCTCATCCTTTTACTGAACCAATAAAAGTCGGATTTGGGTCAGGTACGAGGTAGCCACGTGCCTCTCATTTAGTCACAATTAAGCCAGCCAATCAGGATCGTTTCTTCCCCTTTCAGTGACTGGTTTAGGAATAGGCTTGGGAGAATTATAGTCAACAGGTATAAAGTCCTACAGGAGACATTTGCTTGTTTTAAGAAGAGTGATATGAGCCGGGTGTGGTGGCACATGCCTTTAATCCCAGCACTCGGGAGGCAGAGGCAGGTGGATTTCTAAGTTCTAAGTTCGTGGCCAGCCTGGTCTACAAAGTGAGTTCCAGGACAGCCAGGGCTATACAAATAAACCCTGTCTAAAAAAATAAATAAATAAATAAATAAATAAATAAATAAATAAATAAATAAATAAAACAAAAAGAAGAAGAACAACATTATAGTTCATGACTGGCCTGGAACACCGTGTAGACCAGTCTGGCCTTAAACTCATTGATGATACCTGCTTTCCTTGACTCCTGGATGCTGGGATGAATGGTGTGCATCATTGTGCTCTGTATTATATCTATCTGTATGCCTCATGTATTATATTTTTCAAATTTCTTATTTTGGAAAACTCCAAGTGATAGGTTTTATTTTCGTGAACTTTATGTTATCATTTTATTTTGAGGCATTATCTCATAGGACCCGAGCTGGCTGAAAACGGCATCTGGGGATGATGATAAACTCCCTCTTGCTGCTAATTCTTGGGTGCTGAGATTATACACGTGTGCCACCACATCCAAGCTACAAGGCGCTGGAGAAGTCCAGAGCTGCATGCATGCTAGGCAAATTCTATCATCTGAATTACGTCTCTAACACTCAGATGATTTTAATGATGAGTGAATGCCATTGAAAACTAAGATAGAGATCATTAGGTAATAAACATACTCAGTCCATAATGCCAAAAATGGATTATTAATACATTGATATTTTTAGCAACTTTCTTTAAAATAGAAAAGATCACTGAGTTTTTTTTTCTTTCAGAACAAATATTGGGTGAAGTTGGATGTTTTAGGTTCCAGAGAGGGTGATTAGGTTACTTTATCTAACATCCTAGCTTAGGGGACATCTCTTGTCTTTGGTGATTCTCCATTAAGAGGACCTACAAGGCTTTCATCCACGTGTTTGCTTTTCACTGAAAAAACAAAGACATTGGAATCTCTGAGGGGCAGAAAGATGTTCATGGGGTGATGCTAAGTCTGGGTTTTCTCTCTTTTTGGCTCCCTAAGTTTTGAGTTCTGGATTTTCAGAGATAACTCTTTCCTGGTAACTTCAAGATTTTTTTCATTGTATCTGAGACTCACATATTCCACACTTGTTAGACATCTGGATCTTCCCAGATCCCTGATCTCCATATGGCTGGCTTATTGTCTTTTTAAAAATGTGTGCTTTTCCTGCATGTCTGTCTGTCTGTGTACCACATACATTCAGTGCCCATGAAGGCCAGAATTGGGCATTGGATCATTTGGAACTTGACTTAAAGATGGTTGTGGGCTGCCATGTGGGTGCTGGGACTCAAACCTGGGTCCTCTGGAAGAGTAGTCAGTGCTCTTAACAGCCCCTAAACCTAAGCTTACTATCTTCTAGCAGTCTTTGCTTGTTCTCTTCCCCTTTCTGTCCCTGTCTCTCTTCCTTCCTTCCTTCCTTCCTTCCTTCCTTCCTTCCTTCCTTCCTTCCTTCCTTCCTCCCTTCCTTCCTTCCTGTCCGCCTGCCTTTTTTATTTTTCTTTTCCTTCTTTTTAGATAGTGTCTTGTGAACCTTAAACTGACTTATAAGTTCTTCATTCTCCTGCTTTGAACTTCTGAATATACCCCATGTCTACATTTAACTTCTATTTTGTAACATTGAGAGTGGAGACCAAGGTCTTGTCATTCAATCAGTACCAAGCATTGTACTGGCAAGCTGTATCACTGGTCTCATCGTTCCTCAAATGACAGTACTCAGCCACACATCTCTAAAATGACAGTACCCAGCCACCCATCTCCTCACCAAAAGTCAACTATCCCCAACTCCTGCTCCTTCATCTGCTGTGTGAGTCAACCTCAAACACAATTGCAACTACTGTGCCATTTGTTCTAGCCATTATGCTGAGAATGTCACATTGCTTTATCCCATTTGTTTCTTCTGCAACCCTATTCTGTCATTATCCTAATCTCATAGAGTAAGGTGTAGATTTTCAGAAATGTCACATAGCTTACCTGAGTTTACAACTTACAAAAAAGATATAAGCTGGATTTTTTTATTTTTATAAAACATCAGCTATTTAAATAAGGATTATGCTGTCAATGAACGATTTCTAATTTTTTAAAAATAACTTAGGAAATTTTCTCATATATTAGCTTATTTTGCCCTCAAATGTCACTAGATACTTGCCGTATAGTTATCCCCATTTTACATATGAAGAAAACAGAGGTTAAGTGATCTGGTTTTTGTCTGCTTATTAAATATTCCTTCAGCAGCCAGCTGTGTTTTGTTAGGTGTTGAAGATAAAGGTACCAAACACACAAGAAAAGCCTTGGCACACTTAGAGAGTTTAACTTAAGGCAGGGGCTGTAATGCTTTCTGCAAAGCGCCAGATAGCAAGCATACTATTACTAAATGAAAGCATAGACAATATACAAACAAATGAGCACCTCTGTGTGCCAATGACACTTTATTTACAAAATCAAGTGGTGGACCCGATTTGGCTTTGGAGCCTAATTTTCCAGTTCAAACCTTGCAGTAGGAAAACCGAATCTAAGAGAACACAAGGCTAGTCTGATCACTCAGAGGGCCTAGCAATGTGAAGAAATAGTCCACGCACTGAGAAAAAGCCTTACGGCTTCCATCAAGATGGTCAGGAGCAGCATGACTTAGGATAAAACATTTGAACTGAAACCTGACAAGATAGAACAACTATAGAAAGGACTAGGAAAGAACCCCGGGCCAGGAGAGACAGTGGATGCCAAGGCCCTGAGCTAGAGCATGTTCAAGGAGTCAAAGAGCGATCACGATAGTTGTGGCCCAAAGGCATTTCTCTATAGCACTCTCATCATAGGCCACAGAGAAAATAGAAAAGTCAGAGTAGAGCTGTACGACTTTCTTCCGTCTGTAAATAATTTCATTGAATGACTTTTTAGGGAGCTGGAGAGATGGTCTAGGGTCTAAGAACACCTGTTATTATTACAGAGGACCTAGGTTCAATTCCTGGCGCCCACAGGGCAGCTCACAACTATTTGTAATTCCAGTTCCAGATGATCCTATGCCCTTTTCTGGCCTCCTTGGGCACTGCATGCGTGCGATGCACAGATATACATGTACTCATAAGCTCATACTCTTAAAAACATTCTGTTTTGGGAAGGAGCCCGGTATCAACTCTGGCTACCGCTGCGTCTTTGGACGAACAGATTCAGAGCTGGGGCTATGATCTGTGTTGCTAGTGCCTCCCACCCAAATACTCACTGAAGTAACTCCTGAAAGCTGAGCCACCCGTCCCAGCGGTGTGGAGACACCAGGAGTTTAGTCTTCAGGCTGGGGCACTCTGATACAATGGAGTCCACTGCGGGGGCCACTTCCTCACTGGCCACAATGCACTTGGCCTTGGATGCTTGCAGCCGGTAGAGGATATCTTTTCTGGTCAGTTGGATCGTTCCTGGCATGAATACAAGCCCTGGAACGAAAAATGATTCCTGAGCTAACAGCTCTGGAAATTATTGGGAAACCTAGCTCTTGTGTCTGGATGAAGAAGGCCTTCAGATCTCATCCCCCAGCTACCTGGACCTTGGTTCCCTGGGCTGTCCTGCTGGGCCCTGGCCTGAGGGATCAGTGGAGCTCTGGGTTTGGAATCTGACAGGCCTTGGGTCTAGTCTTGGTCTTGCAACTTGCTAGCCTTATGACTTGGGTCTCTCTGGCCTTCCCTTCTTTACTTTTATCATGGGGATAATGACAGCACCTCGTTGACAATGATGGGCTAAGTACTAAGAACCACTTTCATGTCATGCTTGAAAGGTGGTTGTGTAATGATTATTAGCGATTATGTGATACTTAATCATCATGTTACATTCTATGGCATGGTTTCTGTGAACATTATCTCATTCAATCTTTCAACCAAGGTGAAAGGTTGTGCAAGATAAATCACTGGGAATGAGAGAAGAAAATAATAGATATGTGAAAGGTACAGAGACACTAGAATTCTTTTCGTGTGTTATCTATCTCCTTTGTTGAAGTGCTTTGTAAGATGTATACTACATCAGTGCAACAGGACAGAGTGAAAAATTATATGCAGATAGGAAAATGCCTGCTCATTAATTTTTTGATAGATTGCATAGCCCCAGATGCTCAGAGACTGCTCTTCAAAAACTTAAAAAGATACATTTATTTATCTATCATTTGTGTGTGTGTGTGTGTGTGTGTGTGTGTGTGTGTGTGTGTGTAATTTGCATGGAGGTCAGATGATACCATTGTGGATGTGGTTCTTTCCTTGTACCTTTTTGTGGATTCTGGGAATCTAACTCATGTAGCTAGGCTCGTACAGCAAGTATCTTTAGTAACCAAACCACCTCAGTAACCTGAGACTACTGTTTTAAGCATCCCCAGGAAGTGCATGCAGTCTTTGGGGGATAGCTGGTGAGTGGCAGAACCAGCCTGCAAATCATTGATGCAGTGGTCTGGCACGGCCAAGATTTTCCTAGATGACCACCCATGGTCATGCTTAATTTATCCCTCTTCATCCCAAACACTAGCCAGAGACAGGGTTTCAAAGCTCCTTGTGAGAAGAATGCACAGGGCAGGATTACATGTGTGGTGTAAGGATTAGATGTAAGGATAAGATGTAAGCAGGTGGTTCGACTTTCTAAAGTGAATCCGTGGGAGGACAATGGTACTCAAAACATTACAGCTAGCCACCGCCTTGCACTGAGCACCTATCATGTGCCAGTGAATGATAACTCACCTACAGGTCACAAAGCCGATAAATGGCAATGCCAATAGCAAGGTTAGTCCCTAGAGACATTTCCATCACTCCCAAGACCTGTGTTGTATGGCTATGTACTCCTTGCTGGGTATTCTGAAATCAGGCAAATAGGAGGAAGTTGTGGAGTTGAATTCCTAGGAAGGAGGCTCTTCTTTACTGTCATCAGTGTTATTGTGGGGAGCTCTCATGTAGTGTGCATGTGGGCAGAGGACACCTTTTGTAATATCAACGCTCTCCTTCCACTTTTAGGTCAGTCTCAGGGACTCAGAAGCTCAGGTGGCAGGCTGGAGAGATGGCTCAGAGGTTAAGAGCACTGACTACTCTTCCACAGGTCCTGAGTTCAGTTCCCAGCAACCACATGGTAGCTCACAACCAACCGTAATGAAATCTGACGCCCTGTTCTGGAGCGTCTGAAGACAGTTACAGTGTAATTAGATATAATAATAAATAAATCTTAAAAAAAAAAAGAAGCTCAGGTGGCCAGACTTGCATAGCAAGCACCTTTACCTGCAGAGCCATCTTGCCATCCCAAGGCTATTTTACTGGCTATATTTTAACTGAGTTAACTGAGTTATTCCCTTAAGAAAACACTTTAGAAGGTCTCAGAATGATCAATTAATATAAAAAGATAAAATGATTTCTCTTACAAGTCATTTGCTCTTAATGATTCCCAGTTACAGTTTCCGTGGTGGATTTATGAATGTGTTCAGTAGGTAGATTACCACCTTGGGAGTCAGAGAAAGATTACTTCTAATGGGTTTTAGACAGCAAATGTTTGTTGGATGGCAAGTATCTTAGACTTTACTGCATATGCCTCCCAGCAAAATCAAAATAGTTTGCTATGTGGTGAGTGAAGGCAATTTAAAAAATTCACATAAAGGGTTTGACATTTTGGGGAAACAGGTCTGCAGCTGGTTTTCTTCACTTGATGAACTGTTCTGTCATTGTTTTATTTTATGTTTTTGAACACTAGCTTGTATGTTTGTACTCATAGATTTTCCTAAGTTAAATAACTTATATTAAATAATTTTAAGGGCATATTTTATAACAGATAAGCCATCCTTACTCTTTTTCCAGCCACAGTTGATTTCCAATTTATCTCTCTCTTTTTATATAGTAAATTTAAACACTTTTATATTCCTGCTTTCATATATTTTATTGGCAGTAAAAGCATCTTAAATTCTCTGAAATTCTCCTGATGTTATTATTGCTAGTATAAATTGTTTTTTTTAAACAAGAGCAAACCATTCAATCATCAATCAACACCTCAATTAAACTTATACCTTAGCTAGGTTATGCATTATTTAATCATTTCTATTTAAGTTTGGTTTTATATACCTGCTAATAACATTGCACAGATATCTTTCTGTTCTCTGTAGTAGTCTACACTTTGGAATTCTTATTTATTTTAATGGATGTTTGATGATATTTTCTTTTTTGGTTTTTCAAGACAGGGTTTCTCTGTATAGCCCTGGCTGTCCTGGAACTCACTTTGTAGACCAGGCTGGCCTCGAACTCAGAAATCCGCCTGCCTCTGCCTCCCGAGTGCTGGGATTAAAGGCGTGNGCCACCACGCCCAGCGATATTTTTTTAAAGATAAGAAATCAGAGAATCTTTTGATGAAAGACCTGGAGAGTGTGTTAGACTCTGGACTGTAGTGTTGTTCTTGGTCCCAGTCAGCATGTTTGCTGTGGAACAAAAGGAGCCAGCTGTATTCTATCACAAGTCTATTTACCCAAACAGAGGAACCGTAGTCCATGGCTCACAGACCCCTGTCTAAAAGACATGTCTTTACTTGAGGTGCATTATGTTACTACTTTGGGGGAAATGAGTAATGGGATACATTAGTTCTTCTGACTGGAGTTTTTTTCCAACTTGGGTCCAGAGTCCCTTATGTTCTTACAAATCTTTGCATCCCCGAAGACTTCCTCTTCTTCTGTATTTTCCTGTTGCAGAGAATCTAGAGACACACCCAGAAGAGAGAACCATGGGTTGGTGTGTGTGTGTGTGTGTGTGTGTGTGTGTGTGTGTGTGTGTTCGTCTGTGTGTGTGTATTGGGGGGGATCCCGCACACCCTGCACTGTGGAGAAGCACTTACACTTGCATTTGCTTTATAGAGCTTTTTTGTGCAATTCTGAATACTGCAACTTTTTTTCATTTTTATTTGTGTGTGTGGGTATATGTGTGTGAATCTGAGACTTTCTGTCTTGACTAGATGTGGTTGGCCAACCTGTGGCTGGCCTGTCTCTGCCCCCACAGTACTGGGATCATAGGAACCTGTCGCTCTGTGCCAAGCTTTTGATGTGGGAATGCAGGGTCACATCCCCAATTACATAACTTTCAAGTGGTGTGACCTTTGGCAAATGTCTTAATATCACTGTGCTTTGATTTCCTCTCTTGCAAAACAGTTATCACAGTGATCCCAATTTCTTAAGTTTGTTGTTATTATTACATCACAACTGCTCTCAATGTTAACTTTCTTTCTCTACTTTCTGTAAGGATTGCTTCAGTCAAATCTGACCCTTCATAAAAGTCTCAAGTTTTGGTTTCTTTGGGTTTCTGCATGATTTTCACGTGACATTTGTGATACTCACCTGTTCTCATGCAAGCCACATTGATGAGCCACCATTCAGGGATGCGGGGCAGAATCACAGCCACCCGGTCTCCCCTCTGCAGGCCACAGGGCTTGGTGAGCACGTTGGCAGCCTTTCTGGACAAGGAACCCAGTTCTTGGAAGCTCCATTTCACCTCATCTCCTTTGCCATTCACCCACCACAGGGCTGGGTTGGCTGGCCTCTCTCCAGACTGGCCGGGAACACACGGGAAAGAGAAGATAATGTAATGGTTTAGAGGTGTCACCTGAAGGCCCACACATTAAAAGGCATAGTCCCCTATCCTGTGGCTCTAGGGCTTAAAGAAGAAAGTAATCAGACCCTAGGCCCTTCCTCTCACGCATTCCTCCCACCTCTCCGAGCTGCCCTGGAGTGGAGAGGGCATCCTTCCTCACTATGAATGTTCTCTGTGATGCTCAGGGCTGCCACAGGGCTAAGTGAACAGAAGCTGATATCATTGCACCCATGAACCAAAGCAAACCTTCATTCACTTGAAATTGTGTGTCTTAGGTGTTTTCTCACAGTGTGGAACACTGACTAACACAGAAGGCAGACAGGACGTTACTGCTCCTCCTCCACAGCTGCTTCCCCAGTGTGCCTGGGGGAGAAATCTTCCTCTCCAGAGGGACACTGGAGAATAGTCTTGGAGACTCACCTCTTTGTGGTGTTTGTCCTTTTTAAAGAGGGGATAAGCATATACCAAGGTAGAGTTAATCTGAATTCATCTCCCTAGACTCTAAGTTTTCTGAGAAGAAGCAAAAGACAGAAACTGATGGGAATGAAAAGTGTTTATGGGCTCTTGTACTTGAGTCTCCATGGAGCCACCCAGGTTCCTGCCCTCACTGAGACAAAGAATTGATTTAACTTGACAGGTAGAACCCAATGAGAGGACCCGGAAGACAGAAATGAGAACAACAGGAACACTGGAGACCTGCTCTTTGATACCTTCTCCTTTAGGGACCACTGGTCCAGCACATCTGCAGCAAAGTTAAAGTTCTTAGGTAATGGCTTCTCACAGCGGTTGATGGCTTCAAAGTCATCCAGCGTCAGAGGTGCCCAGAGCTGGGGATATCTGTGGAAGTGCCGGCTGGCCGGCTTGGCAAGCCAGATGAATCTAAGTCTCTGACAGTGGAGGAGAACCTTCATGATTCCTGAAAAACTTTATTTTCTGGTACCAAGTGGGAAATGCCTGTAGGGAAGAGAGAGGAGGGGAGAGAGTGTCAGCCGAAGATTGGGAAGTGGAATGAATGAAGAATGCTCCATCCTCACATAGACTGTGACTGGTGTCCCCACTACTGAATGTTTCTTAATTCTGCATGTCACCAGCTTAGCCCTAACAATCTGGCCAACTTTAAAATTGTCAAATTCTCAACTTCTGCACTTCCTCCTCCCCAAGGAAAACACAAAGGGAACATTTGCCATCTGGGTTTGTTTCCAAGGTCCCCCTTCATCACCTCACACTCTTATCATATATGCTGACCCCTCTGCTTGGGTTTCCTCTTGAGAGCATCCACGGGGCAGCCTGACAATCCCCTTGAGTTCAGCCTGCTTTCCTCTGCCCATTACCCTTCCACTACAGTGCACTGAAGCCTGGGTGACATACTTTATGGCTGTAAGATGGAAAATTACTCAACTTCCCATACCTCAATGTTTTCATTTGCATAGTGGAAAAACATGTAATTTCTCACTCCTGGTTATTATGAAGATTTGATAAGATGATGCATGTAAAATGTGTAGCTCCTAGAAAAGGATTTCCTGGTTGCTAATTACTGCAGTTTTGGGGTAGTTTCATGGATTGCTCTGAGCATGTCATTCGGGATGCCTGGAATTTATTTCCTGTTCTTTCAAAGTAGCTTGTGATACCAGTAAACTTGCCCACCTTTTCTTCCACTTGTAGTTTTTGTTTCAATTCTGTAGTTACCTCTTCCTTTGACCTTCTGTAACTTGCACCCTGTATTATTGTAAATCTGCCCTGTTCTATCGTTTCTATACAGGAGTTCCGGCTGTCTAACCTAGCTGCTGTGAATAGAAGCTCTGTAGCTGTGTATTCCAGTCTTAGCACCAAGGATGACTTAGAGCTAATAAAAACAGCCACTGTTCACACAGCTCTTGTCTGGGGAGGCCAGCACTTTCCATCCAGGCTGTTACTGCACACTGGAGTTACAGCCAGGAAGGCTGGTGCTGCTGCTGTTTCCGCTTGGCAGGTGAAGACATGGACTCTGATGCAGACTGGAGTAGCTTGCCCAAGATTGTCATGCTTATGGCAGCAGAAGCAAGGCTAGGAGCTCCTGTGCTATAATAGGTCCTCAAACTTATGAACAATGTCCCTTGTGTTTCCCTCTCAATAGGCATTCTTGTGAATGGTGAGCAGCCCCACCCTTCCACCTTTTTTGTTCTAGAAAGTTAGTTTACATAGAGTGGAAAAATATGCAGGTGCAAAGGGAACCTGGGTCTGCAGAATGGTGACAACAGGCACAGAACCGAGGGCTCGGGGTGCGGTTCCCTCTCTGCCGTGTTTGCCTGCCCCTCTGCTGCTCAGAGATGTCTGGCTCTCTTGGTGCAAAAAATGTTCACCACAGTCTTGAAGAGCTGTGTCTGTTAGTACTGTTGGAACTAAACTCTCTGTGTTAATGTGGAAAGAGGGATCATGCATGGGAACATTATAATGAAACTTATTAACCTGTACAATCCACATGTAGTGCTAATCATCAATATAACATAATTAAAAAGAGAAGAAACAACAGAAAAGAGATTGTGCTTTTCCCAGACATTTTTTTTCTGGAGAATGGGCTATGCTCATGGTTTAGCATGGTGCCAAACTGAGCTGCTTTTCCTTCTTCTACCATACATGCATAGATGTGCACACACATGCAAATTCATGTGCAAACATGATGTACATGTATGACACATACACACAGTTGCACCCCCCACAATTTTATAACACACACATACACACACACACTCACATATGCACAGACAGATCCATAATTTTTTTCCTCTGAATGATTTTTTCCAAGTTACATATCCTATTCATTTCTCACTCTCTGTGCCATGCAGTAATGACAATACTGTACTGGCTCATTGTAGGGCTTCTGTCAGCTCCTGCCTGTTGCCTGGGACACAGATAGCTAAGACTGAAACGTGCTGCATAAGAACAATCAAACATCATGCAGACATAGTGGTCCATGTTTTGATCTTAGCACTTGGCTAAAGAAGGAGGATTTTCATGAATTTGAGACCAGCCGAAAATATTTGAGACCCTATCTCAATGAAACCGAAAACATAACAAAATAAAATTTGACCCTCAACACCATTTATGCTGGAAGAATTCAGTAAAAGAAGAAAAAAAAAAACGGACAAAGACAAAAGCTAATGAATTGGAGCCACTAACATTTATTCCTTACTCTTCTAGTGATGAACTCTGCATTTCTGGGATCTACTCCAGCTCAATTACCAGCCCCACCTTTATGTCCATTCATTTTGCCTTTCAAGACATGGATGCCCACGACATTCACAGATGCCCAGAACAGTCTTGCTATTTACGAACAGTACTGATCTTAAAAAACACAAATTTGCATCTTCATTCCTTCCTTCAAGTTAAATGATAATGATTTTTTTCATGGAATGCTCTTATTTCTCTAATTTCCTACATTCCAACGAATCATTAAATTAATATTCAGACAAATCTAAAGCTACAGGCTGTAATTAGGTCTGAATTGATTCTCTATCTTGATGTTTTCTGAGCTCAAATAAAGCAGACTAAATACTACAAATGCACACACAATTGACAAGTGCACATTTGATCAAGTAGGTCTCTCCATTGACCTTGAGATATCTTTTGTCAGCAACATTTCTTTTTGGTTTATGTTTGATTTTGGAGTTGACTTTGGTACAGATGGGTCTTTAAAGAGAACACAGAACTCTGAGGCATCGCCATTTTGCTTTGAACAGAGCCATTTCCTGACTTGGGATTCTGGGGTGGGGGAGCATATGCAATTCTGGGGTCAAATCTGAAAGCTGCTGAGTGTTTTAAATTGAAACATCTTTGGAGAAATTGATATATATATATATATATATATATATATATATATATATATATATATATATATATTCCAGAAAAAAAATCTCTGTGAAAGTGAGATAGTTGAACTGAGTAAGATCTAAACACTTTGTGATTTCCAGAGTTTAAGAAGAAAACAGTTGGGAAAGTTACTGAGCAACAACAACTGGCCACTCATTCTTCTATGTTATATGTCGCTGAATTCTGAAGTTTATTCACAGTTACAGAATTTACTGTTTTGCTCACAAAGAAATAAAGACATGGAGAGGAGAATAATTTACCAGTGGCCATCTATCCAGCAAGCAGCAATTCTAGCTGCAGTGACCAGCCTTGTGTCCCAATCAAGGGAAAGAACTCCTATTTTTTCCCCCTGCATGGCTGATAACTTTGCTAAGTGAAACTGTCAAAGGAGGCAGTTATCTGGCCATGGCTCTGCAGCCATCTGTCCTGGTGACAGAGCCTGCCTCGTGCTGACATACCTGCCTCTCTGCTTCTGCTCCGCTAGCATCCCCTCCATGCTGCCACCTTCATCTGTCTTACCAGTAAATGGTCCTGCTGTTCCAGAAAGGCCTCTCGCTCCTTCCCAAAGGCTGTTTCTGCCACAAAGTTGCTTCCTTCCTGCCTTCTCTTCTTTTGATGATGTCTATGCCACGGTGGCCCTGAGCCTCTGGTATACAGTTGGGAGGATCACAATCCCTTGGGAGGAGAGTTTTTGTTTCTCTGGACAACCTGAGGTTAAAGGGACAGATGCCTATAAGGCACATCTAGGAGAACGAATGCAAATGCAGAGCAACCTCCTCCCCTGACTCAGTGCCAAAGAAAAACTAAACCTGCTCATTAGCGGATTATTCTCATTCCCAGAGCTGATATTGAGATCTATAATGCCCATCTCAGAGTGCCCCTTGTTGTGATTACCAGTCATCCCAGGACATTGACATAGCTAGATCTGACTTACAAGCCTGCCAGTTTAATATCACCCAAAGAATTTTATCAGAGCTCTCAACTGATAGATTATAAGAACTATTCCCAACTCCTTGCTGTTATTGAGCACCTACTGTGTGCTAGCCTCTATGAATTGTCCTGATATTGTCAAACTTAAAAATCATCTTTAAACAATGTTATTGACTGGTGCATGCATGACTTTCATGCTTTATGTTTCCCAAAATGGTGTATATTTTCTCTCACAAGTACAAATTGCTAATTTTTTAAAATAAAATTTAAATTATTTCTACTGGGCATGAAATACACAGTTAATAGTCACACATGTGAAAAATTCAGTCTTCTCTACAATGGAGATTTTACTTTCACTCTTGATAATAGAGGATTTGATGCAGCCACTGCTGGAGGCTCTATCACATTGAAATTTAAAGATAAATGGATCCATTAAAAAATCTTTTTCTTCTTCTCATACCCTTGGAGATAGAATATATTTCACATAGGATCATGAAAGAGAATCTCATCATAAATACTTTTAGTCCATAGTTACTAATGCCTGTCTATGGGTGGCTTCCACTGAGATGCTTTAATTTTAATGACCTATGGTTTCTGCACCCTCTGACTGTATTCACGGTGAGACATTTGCATAATGACCTACTCCTCGGCCACCAAGGTTTCTTCAGGGTAGCCCCAATCCTTCAATCCTCTCTAAGCTACGTCTGAACTCCCGTTGGTACATTTTGAGATGCTTCTCTGGGTTGTGTTGGCAGGCTAAGGGTGTTTTAGACACTTTTCTATGCCACAATGCAGAGACTGAATGCTGGTGTGTTTCTTTTGGTCTTCACCCCACAAGTGAGGCATAGAGCTTTTCACTCCCTGCCCATTCTTTTGTCATCTTTAGGAGTGTCTGACACCATACTATCTAGGGGCAGAGTACTTTCTCAGACAGTCTTCTGTAAATAAACTCTATATTCAGAAGGTTGGACCATCCCACACCACCTTCTAGTTAACCTTTATGTTCCTTGGGGCAGAATAAATATTTTTACATATACCATCCCCCCCTCACCTTATGCACTGAGTTTTCCAGAGTCCTATTATGTTTTTAGCCAAATTTCTGGATGATCTTATCTTACCTTGAGTCACAAAGACACACTGTGTTTGAACAAAGCTGGCTCTCCGATTGCAAGCCTTATTTTCAAGATGATTGATGCAGTTAAGATCTCAGGAGGACACTTTGGAACTCTAGAAATCTCACTTAGGATCTTCAACTATCAATCAACCCAGCATAGTTTTGTAAGGAAAACAAAGTCATGAATTCATGGGTCCCAAACAGTTTGTATAGTGATGTGCCAGATGAGGTAGATGTTCCTACCCCAGGGTGTAATGATTTGTTTCTGAAGGGTAGGGTGTGGGGGTGGAGGAGAAGGTAGTTTTACAGGGAGACATGGAGTGTGGTCCCATGGACTGGGAAGAAGGTTTTTAGCACTGTTAGAGTCAAGTCAGGTTGAACAAGAGAAAAACACCAGGCAAAACAAAATCTGGAGATATTTATTTATTTATATACAAAATATAAAGCCAGTACTCTTTCAAAACAGAGACTGGGGCTGGAGAGATAGCTTAGTGGTTAAGATCACTGACTGCTCTTCCAGAGGACCAGCGTTCAATTCTCAGCATCCACACAGTAACTCACAGCCTATGTAACTCCAGTCCCAGGGAATCCAACACCCTCTTCTGGCCTTTAAGATCACTGAATGCATGTGGTAAACAGGCATATATTCTGACAAACGTTTATACATATAAAATAAACATAAATAAAATCTACCCTTCCCCCCAACCCCCGCAAAAAATTAGAGGCCATCAGAAACAATGAAAGTCAGAGACCAGAAGAAACTAAGTCTTCAGGCCTGACAGATATAATGTGATCTCCTAGAGGAGACCTAGGAGCAGGGCAGGGATACCCAGGAGAAACTAGGGAAACAGGAACAAAATATAAAATTTACTTAGTAAGGATGAGCTAACTCAATTATCTTGGCCATGAGCAATGTCTGATGGTAAAATAGGATGATGTCATTGGGTGAGGGGACTGATCAAACTCTTCTACTGTTTCTGCAAATTTCCTGCCAGTCTAAACTGAAGATAAATTATGACTAAAGTCGAATTTGTGGAATTAGGATAAAGAATGGATTATGTGTTTGTGCCTGTGTGTGTATGTATGGTTTTTGTACTTCTTCATGTGTATGTGTGTGTACATGTATGTGCAAGCATATGTGAAGCCAGAGGGTGAAGTCTGGTTTCGTTCTCCACTTTATTTTTTAAGAGAGGCCTTTCACTGAACCTTGATTCATCTTTGCTGACTGACCAATGAACTCCAGATATTTGTCTGACTTTAGTTCCCCAGCATTGGCATGAGAGGTGCACGCCACCATGGCTAGCTTTTTATGTAGGTGTTAGGAATTCCAAATTCAGGTTCTCATGCTTACAAGGCAGACACTTTACCAACCGAGTCATCTCCCTGTCCCAGAGAAGTGGGTGGGTGACATCTATACAAGTCAAATGCTCTGCTGACATGGGGATCAATTCTCTGTAGAAAGTCGAGGTAAGTCTGGCAAAGACTATATGGACTACATAGTGATTATATGCCAAGGGAGTGAATAGTCTGTGGGCAACTATAGTATTTCAGGAATGCACTAGGAACTATGGTGTCACAGATGAGTAAGTCATGGTGTTTTCCCTGGAAAGTGTTACTTTTGGCAGGAGAGAGATTTGTAAAGAAGTTAGTGGATGAATTGTTATATGTGTTGTGATAACCAGGAAAACAGGTTTATGGAAGAATAGTGTAGTGGAGGTAGGGAAGGACATATGAGGTACAGAGAGTATCTTTCAAAGAAGAGGCATTTAGATATAATCAGGTGCATTCAGGTAGCCATAAACAAAGTCATTTACCCTAGCAGTGACATGGAGGTTGCAAAGATTGGGGGGGGGGGGGGGAGAGGAGGGGAGGGAAGAATTAGGAATTGTTACAAAGGTGATGTAGAAAAGTTAGTTGGCTAGTGAATTCCATTTCTGTCTCAATTCTGCCCCTATCAAATGATATTTCCAATCAGCTAATAATTAATTATATATTATTTAAAGAACCAGAGAGATGTCCAGAGGTTAAGGATACTTGCTGCTCTTGGGGAGGACCTGGGTCTCGTGCTCAGTACTCACATGGCAGCTGTAACCCCACTTCCTAGGGACCTGACACCGTCTACTGGTCTCTGTGGGCAGCAGGCATTCACATAGTGCATATATATAAATGCAAGCAAAACATCATCCACATTAGAGAAAATGAATAAACAAATAAATGAAACATATATTTGTATTAATTTGTTTGGCTCTAAGTTACAGAACCCAGTCTATACTATGGCTTGAAAAAGAAAAGAAACTTACTGGCTTGCCTACTCAAGAATATATTGGTTAGTCACATCATAGGATGATCAGGGTACAGGTGCATCTTAGGACATACAGAGCTCAGCTATCATCAGGAGTCCTTTTGGGCTTCTTTTATTCCGATATAGTTTGACTAAATTGACTTTCCCTGCTGAGAATTGCTTTTCCTTACATAGCAAAAATCATAAGCTCTTGTTAATGCGTGCGTGCGTGTGTGCGCACACGCACACATACGTATATGTATATACACATATACACATGTACGTATATATGCACATATATGTGTGTTTTATTTAACCTAACACTACACCTAAAGAGGTTTGCAATTCTGTCTGTAATTTGAAAAAGTCAGGAGAAGATGTGTGAATGGGGTTAAGTGCAACTCACAAGACCAGTCAGAAAATGAGGGATGAGGAGGAGGTGAGCAGGAGAGAAGGATGAGATTAAGACAGCTCAATGCTATCATGGTGACTATATAGTTGATAACACACTATTTCAAGAATTTGGTTATTGCACAGACCTACGGCTCAGTTAGTAAATGACATATGCATGCCACACTCAGGTCAAAGAGATGGGGATATGAGATAGTGCCCCATTTTTCTCTCTCAGTGTGATCAGGAAAATATTCCTAATGTTTGGTAACTCGCTCCTATATATTTAACTCCTTTTGTATTTTCTCACTTTCATACATCCCTGGGATGAGGCAGCTTGTCATCTTCTAGACGTTTTGTGACTCATATCTTTGAATGGCTCCTCCGGATTTAAGACTTGATTCTCCCTCCTTACAAAAACAGGTTGGGTTCTGTTTCCTTGACTGCATGGTTGTTGGGCAGGGACTTCTTACTTCAAGTAAGAGGTAAGATAATAAGTCACAGTTGGATAGAGGCCAGCCCTCAAGGTAGCAACTGTAAGAGCTGAGATCTCCCAGTGCTGGTGAGCCACAGGGACCTCGTTATGCAGCAAAGCCTAGGGAGCAGACAGGATAGGGTTTAGATCATTCTCCAAGCTCTAGGGAGTGGCCTCCATTTCTGGCAAGGGGGAATCTCCAGTATCCATAAGCAAGCGTAGCTTTCAAGGAGAAGATGACAAGTTATGTCAGGTAGAGAATCTACACTTAACTTGTAGGTGGGTCATCTCCTTGGTAAGGACTCAGTCCCTACCAAGTCACCCCCAGCTCTGCAGCATTAACCAGTCCTTAAATACCCGTCTCACTTAGGAATAGACATAGCAGCTATCCTTTACATGGTCATACTATTTTTCAATTATCTGGGATCTCATATCACTTCATTGTAATGCTCACAAATTTGGTGGAGCTGGCACAGGCAGTGCTACTATTTACATAAAGAAGGTTCTGAGAGGCGCCTACGTTGTCTGGAGACACGTCTTATAGTAATCCTTGATTCTTTCTCTTTGTTATCTTCATCTGTCTTCAGTTTTGTTTGTGCTCCTGCAGCTTGTAATACAAGTGATTGGGGCAGGTTCATTTATTTCACATGCATGAGTGTCTCACCTGTATGTTTGTATGTGCACCACATATGTGTCTGGTGTTTGGAAGTCAGAAGAGGGCAGGAGTTACAGATGATTGTTAGCCACCATATGGGTTCTGGGAACTAAACCTAGATAGATCCTCTGCAAGAGCACGAAATGCTTTTAACCACTGAGCAATCTTTCCAGTCCTAATTAGTGAATTTTTAAATTATGATTCTGAGCTCATCAATATGATTATTATGTATATATATACACATATACATATATAATACTCAGTATTTAAATCCAGTGTATTTTTTAAATGCTCAAATTGCTCAAAAGTCTTCCGAGTGTGGCCTCAAGTCCTTTTCACACAATCCTATGGACCTTTGAAAGCTTATCTCCTCTCCTGAAATGATGTCCCAGATTCATCTTATACATTTTCCATCCCAGCACTAAAATAAGCCCCTTCTTTGGGGGATGCCTTTTTTGAGTGGTGGTTGGAATTGAGGCAAGTCTCACCCTGTAGCCTTGGCTGCGGGGAACACACCGCTGTGGGATCTTGGAGTGAGAAATGGTATTTGATAATGACGTAATCAACTATCATTTGCTGTAGTGTTTTTCTATATATGAATGATTAGCTTGGCAAGGTGGCACATGTTGTATAAGCCTAGCATTTGGGAGACAGAGGCAGAATTGTGAGTTCAAGTCCTGTTACATGATAGATCTGGACTACATAATAACACCTAGTCTTTATAATGAGACCTGGTCTCAAAAACCAAAAGGAAACAAACAAACAAACAAACAAAAACAAACAAAATGAATAAAAAGAATGACTAACCAGTTTTGGTCTTGTAGTGTTAGGAAAGTGATTTTTTTCTTTTTGTTTTTGAGATGGTCTGTGTAGCCCTAGCTGGTCTGGAATTCACTATGTAGTCCAGGCTTGCTTCAAACTCACAGATACATTTGTCTTTGCCCTTGAATGCTGGGATTAAAGGCATGTGGCCCCATATCTAGCTAGGCAAGTGACATTTTCGTCCACAGTGTAGAAATGACCCACAGGGCAGTGAGTCAAGTGGTCTCCCGGCCCCATGTCTGTATCTGTCCACCTGGACAGATTTATCTTATTTAGGATCCATCGTGCCTCAAATATTTAAAAATTAATATACTTTGAATCAGACTGTGTGCAGAGCTCCAGAGATACACAGAGACAGACATAACACCCTACAGCGACTGGAGTAATGGGAGAGATCTGTGAAGTCCCATATTTATCCCCTCTGGGACTAAATAACTCGTAGTAGTCAAGTATATGAGTTGTCGTTTTTATTCAGATAGATCAGTTCAAGTCAAGGCCTGTGGTACCACAGACTTCCAGCTCTGTCTGGTGAGCCTTCTTGGCCTTAGTGATACATTGCCCAGGACAGAATGCCCCTAATCACTACTATAACATCAGAGACATTGGGGGGCGGGGGAAGGGTTCTCTGCGATGCTACATTAATTAATCAAAACTTCTTTTCTAGGCCTGTGGGCAGTATTCCAGGTGCAACCAGAAGAAAGAGCCATTGTTTCCTATGAATGGAAATGAAAAAACCAGTATTTAAGTATTTAAGGAAATCAAAAGCTCGGCATTCCGTGGCTCCAGGTGCTGGAGGTTGGGTTACCATGTTTGCTGCTTTAGGCAGTACCCTAAATATTGTCAAGAGGGTGGCTGTTGGCTTGGCACATTTCCTGTTTATTCAGCTGGATGTGCAGCTCATGAGAAGTAGGTGGAGCCTCTCCTAGCACCACAATCACCCAGAGCCCTGTTCTCTCTCCATGGAACCCAAAGCAGGGAGGAGGGGCTTTTCTCTGTTCTGTTTAATATTCTATTGTTAACACATTGGAAAATGCACAAGACAGGGTCCTCAAGTAATATTCACTAACTGAATTAGTGTATTTCTCCCACAGCATCACTGATCTGTGAAGGCTCTTGAGGGACCTTCCATTTTCTGTCACCTGGGTCACATATGGGAAGTGTCTATAGCCATAGAATATCAGTTAGAATAAATCATGCTATGACACAAAATAAAGAAGCGTCCGGACGCTTGTGATTTATAAAACACAACTTCCTGCTCTTACTGCTTTACAGCCCAGGTCTGTCTGGACCTTTAGCTGAAGGGATTCCAGCACAATTAACAACATTACAGACACAGAGGTGGTATTCTGCTCATCTGTAGATGTTTTGTGTTAAAATAGCAGTAAGCCAGGTTAAGGCCAGAATGTACATGGTTGAGTAAGACTGCATTTTTCTCTTAGATGTTGTCTGGGAATCTCAAACAAGACTTCACTGTGGCGGTGCCCTGACTTCCCGGATGCCTTGTGTCTAGACTTTTACCTTGTCAATTGCAATCATGCTAAGTGTTGCCCAAGACCTACCCTGTGATCTCAGTCATCTCACGCAGGTTCTCTGGCAACAGTTTAAAGGTGATTGCTGCAGGGCCTAGCAAGTTGGCTAACAGGGTAGAGGCATTTTGCCACTAAATCTGTCAACCTGAGTTCGATCCCTGGCACCATGATAGGAGAGACCTGGCACACTCAGGTGGTCCTCTGACCTCCACACTTGATCCCTAACACACATGCCCTCCACAAATAAACAAGTAAGTAAATAAATAAATAAAATGGCTCAGGCTCGCCAAAATAGTGCACGTGCCTTTTGTAAGGTGATGAAGTGCCACTCTCTCTTGGAGAAGCCCATGTTCTCAGAAGTGTCATACTTTCTTCCCTTAAATTGCATACATAAAAGGTCATTTAGGACCTGGTGAGACACCTCAGTCAACGAAGTGTGAGCACTCAGGTGACAGGAATGAGTAAACAACCTGAACAGGGTGGCTTGTGCTCAATCCCAGCACTGGGAAGGCTGAGACCAGGGGATTCCGTCAGCGGGGCTAGACTACTTGGTGAGCTTTAGGAAAGTAGAGCTCTTGCCTCAAAACAAAACAAAAAACAAAAAACAACAGGGGAACAGAGGCCTAAGTGAAGACATGCATGTCTCTAGGTATAGCAGTGCCTCTAAGCCGGGTCCACTGCTCCGTAGGATGAAGTTGGAGGGAAGAGAGGATGGGTTCAGCACATGCAGCCCAGCACACCCATCAGCTCCGATATGTTTGCTAGACTGGAAGACAGAAAGCCGGATGTTTTATTAGTTGGAGTCTCTCGGGCCAGGTTTTCTTGGCAAGCAAAGCCTTTGTGTTCTCAGGAGGTCTCGCAATTAAGGTTGCTTAAATTTCTCTGCAGGGGAATGTTCTCTGAAATGATTTCACTCTCAGGGGTTCTGAGTCTGCACATGGTTGTTCTCCTATGCCTTTACCACAGACTCTCTGCAAGTCTCATACGAGGAGAATACCAACCTTGAGTAACTGAATAACCCCCCAGGGAGGCTTCCATTACACTTGAGTCTGAGTCTCACTTTAGAAAGACTTAATCTCCGTTTCCAGCCTGGGGCAGTGTGTGGAGGGTGGTGGGGGTCCTGACTCTGAGATTCTACTGGACCGCAGGAGCCTGTTCACAAGTTCATCAGGGCCACCCGTCTCCTCAGTGTTAGCTCTGCTAGAGAGGAGCTGGCAGCTGGCTTCTCCCTGTCTCTGTTGTCTCTTTCCTCACCTGAGATTTTTTTCTTTGCCGTCAAGAGTTTCTTAGTTACACAGATTTCCCCTTTTCAATGTTTCCTTCTCACTTTTCAATGTTTCCTTCTCATTTTTCAATGTTTCCTTCTCATTTTTCAATGTTTCCTTCTCACTTTTCAATGTTTCCTTTGTTTCCTGTGATTGAGGGAGGGTGTTCCAAACCAGAATATCATTGTCTATAACAATATCTTAAAGTGGTTTCTCTCTGTTGTTTTCTCTAGTAGTTTAAGATCCTACCCTTAGTGGGGCTGGAGAGATGGCTCAGTGGTTAAGAGCACTGATTGCTCTTCCTAAGGTCCAGAGTTCAAATCTCAGCAACCACATGGTGGCTCACAACCATCCATAATGAGATCTGATATCCTCTTTTGGTGTGTCTGATGACAGCTACAGTGTACTTACATATAATAATAAATAAATCTTAAAAAAAATCCTACATTTAGGTATTTTGAGCTGAAAACTTTTAAAATTATTTCTTCTATTTTTTTTGATATTGCAATATAATTACATCACTTCACTTCTGTCCCTCCAAACTCTCCCATATATAACCTTTCTTGCTCTCTTTCAAATTGTGGCCTCTCTTTTCATTAACTGTCTATACATAATACATATCTAATATGCATTATGTAAATGTACATACACACATACCTAAATACATAAATACTGTAAGACCCCAACTCAATTTGTTTCCTTAAGAAGTCCTCTGTTAAGCAAAGCCGGGCTTAGAGTGCCTTTGTTCTTTGGCCTTCAGCTTGAGAAACTGAAGAACACTGAAACTGGCTCATCTTAACCCACCCTGGAGCCTGATTCATTGTGTAAGGGACTAAAAATGTTTGCCTAAGATAGCTTGTAACTCTTCAGTAGCAGATGAGCTGCGATACATTATCCCCACTCTTATGATATTTACTGAGCTTCTCCACCAAGAATGTTTGCCAAAGATAAGCCTGTAACCCTTCTGTAAAAGATGAGCTGTAATACATTGTACTGGTTAGTTTTTGTGTCAACTTGACACAGCTGGAGTTATCACAGAGAAAGGAGCTTTAGCTGGGGAAATGCCCCCATGAGATCCAGCTATGGGGCATTTTCTCAATTAGTGATCAAGGGGGAGAGGCCCCTTGTGGGTGGGACCATCTCTGGGCTGGTAATTTTGGATTCTATAAGAAAGCAGGCTGAGCAAGCCAGGTGAAGCAAGCCAGTAAAGAACATCCCTCCATGGCCTCTGCATCAGCTCCTGCTTTCCGACCTGCTTGAGTTCCAGTCCTGACTTCCTTGGTGATGAACAGCAGTATGGAAGTGTAAGCTGAATAAACCCTTTCCTCCCCAACTTGCTTCTTGGTCATGATGTTTGTGCAGGAATAGAAACCCTGACTAAGACATACATAATCCCCACTTTTACGATGTTTACTCAGTTTCCTCTTTCTTTGTGTGTGTGTGTGTGTTTTTTTCCTTTAAAAAAAAACCCTAACTGCAACTGTGTGGTCGAACTCCTCTGCCCCTGTGTGGGTTATGAGCTTGGCCTCAGCATGCTGATTTCCCGAATAAACCTCATGTATATTTCATCAAGAATGGTTTCTCTCGAGTTATTGGGGCTTGAGCGAGGGTCTCCCCAGAACGGGGGTCAGTCTGTGTAATGTTACTTGTAGGTATGTTTTAGAGCCGACCATTAGGTAGAGGAAAGCTAATTGGTGTATTTTCCCTGGGGACGACTAGTTCTCCCACTCATTACTTCTTAGTCACCTGTAGTTCTTTGTGTAGGGTTAAGGCCTTGTGGGCTTTACCCTGCCCACATTAGCATGTCTATTGTTGTCCTTGTTCAGCTCAGGAGTAGGCAGGCATGGTGCTTGGACTTCTAGCATTACCCGAAGACACAGTTTCACAGCCACAACAGAAGAGACTACCTGAACGAAGGGCTAAGCCAACAGTAAATCTTTATTAGCCTGCTGGTGACTACAGTGGGTGTTAGGGTTCCAGTGTAGTCCTGAGCCTTTATCAGGGTGAAATTTTTAAACACAAAAACTTTATCCTGGGTTGATACACTTTAGTTAACAAAAACAGTGAACCAGAAATGAAACTACAGAAGCCAAACCGTGAGGTTAGTCCATTTAGAGACATTCCCAGGAGTGTAGGTGTTGACGGAGGAAGTCTGTATTTCCATTTTGCCAGGTGATGCTGCATATGTGCTGAATTTCTGGGCCTGAAGGATATTGCCATCACGGAGTCAGCTGCGCTAAGGTCTGGGAGTCTGTTTCACAAGGTTCCCGATACTCCGGATCTAACAATCTTTCTGTGTCCTCTTCCACAGTGACCTTTTAGCCTCAGGTGCAGGAGCTGTATTGTAGATGTGTCCTTGAGTTGACTTTTTTCCAAAATCTGGGTTTTTTTTTTGGTCTCAGAGTCAGAAGAAGAGGCAAGATGTTGTTGCACTGGCTTCTGCTTGTCCCCATAAGTGACTCTTGCATTTAAAATATCTCTTTTATCCCCCACTCCTTCCTTAGTGACTCCTTCCCATGAACACACAAACAGTTTGAGTTGTTCCTGATTTTTAAAGTTGACTTAGCACTGAGCTGGGTTTTTCTTGCTTCTATTTCTTTGCATTAAGTTTGAAACTGGAAAGTTGAACGGAGCCTCTTCTAGTCATCCCTTGATCCTCCTTCCCACTGCTGGCCTTCTGGCCCCAGAACTCTCTTGATACTGCGTTGGCCATAACTATAGAGACTATCTTTTTGAGAAAGTTGTCTGGAATAGGCATTTTAATAATATTCTAAAAATCAGTTCTATTGTGGTGGATGTTTTAAAACTTTACTTTCTTGGTTCTTCATTCATAGTATGCAGAAATAGAATTAATTTTAATACATTTTATTATTACTGTAACTTTGATGAACTTCTTTATTAGCTCTAACACTCGTTATGTTTTCTAGGAATGTACACGATTATATCTGGGACGAGAGAGTGTTTTCCTTCTCCCATGTGGGACTGTAATGGCCCAGGACTGTGGAGGAGGGGTCGAGGAGAGTTTCAACCATGCCCTCTCCCGACCTGGTACCATAAAGTAGGCTGCCCCACCATCAACCCTAGTAAGAATTGATCACCCTGAAGGTCATCAGGCTTCACTCCTTGTTTGACCAAATAAGGGTCTCCCATTCCCCAGACCCTATACCCCCTGAGCATGTAGATCAAACATCTTCCAACACCCCAGACCCGGTCAAAGGTACACAGCCACACAAACCTTGCCCCAGAAACCCTTGCCACCTCCCCAGGGACACAAATACCCCTCCCCATCCCGCCATTAAACTGAATTACGTTCTCTAACGCTGTTCCCAGGTGTGTATTCTTTGCCCACACACTCACCACCAACCAAGATCCTGCTGCACCCAACCCCCCAAACCTAGCTAAGCTTCCTACCCTCCCGTCCGGTAGTGCTGGCCTGAGCTTCCTTTCCAACTATGACACAATTTCCTTTTCTTGGTGAATTTCTTGTCAGTTTTCATCTCAGGAAGGGCACTTTCTGTCCTTTGTTGTTGAGGATATTTGAGAAAATAAACAGCAGAATCTATGGTCAGCGTGTCAGTAACCAAGGAAAGAGTTACAAACAGAATTTTCTAAGTTTGGAAACGATATGGTGCCCTTTTAAATGAGAAGCTACTTCAATGCACCTTCTCTGGTTTGGGGATTCTTCTTTGGGTTGGAAAGTTATAGTTTTCAGAGTATCCATGGATAACGCTTTAAATGGCTATAGAGAGCCCCCTCTGTAAGTCACTGCTGTTAAGCAGTAAAACGCAGGAGCTTGGCGTGGGTTCCAGCGCCTAAAGCTCCCTCCTGCCATCTTGTGACTAAACCATGGAACTGCATCTCTGACTGCATCTTGCTGCCTACCCTGAGCATCACCACCACCACCAACAGTACCTCTCAGTGGTGCCAGGGAGGGGGTCAGTCTTTAACATATGGAATTTAGAGGCAGTACCTGTATTTGAACCATAGCATCCTTCAGCATTTGTTGAACAAGTCATAATGGATTTGCTAAAGGGACAGTGACATTTTTAATATGACATTGTCTCATGGCACCACGTTTTCCTATTTTACTAGAAATTGTTTTGTCTTTTCTTTTGTTTTAAAATATGTGGATAAACAAGGGAACAGGATGCAGAATGTGCGTGGATATTATCACTAAGTTGGGAGCTTCAAAGACCTTGACTCTTGAGGAAAACTGTCTGGGCCAACCACGCAGGGTTCTTGGAGGTCACAGCATCCCCCTCTCGGTCCAGAACACCTAAGCCTGTAGTTTTAGAGCAGAGAGATGTGGCATTACATGACTCATGTCATTCGATGAAAACAGGGTTTCCCTCTGTGTTTCTCCTCACCTTCCTGTTTAACACGATTCTTTCTGAATCCCTGACTGTATAATAATCTCTACTTAGCTATTTATCATGAACCCCAGCACAATTGCTTTCTTAGAAGCGTGCTTTGTGACCTCATTCCTATGAAGCACACTGACATTTGCTTGATGCCCAAAGCAAATGGGATTCATATTTTATTTGAAGCATTTTGCAAAATTGCAAGGAAACTTTATTCAAAAGCGATAGTACAGATTGTAAGTGTGCTATGGAGTGTAACTGTGGGCCATGTGAGTGTGCACTATGTGTGCTTATGATTTTGGTGTCTCCTACAGTTGTTATACAGATAGGAATATAATAGGTGAACATCACACAGTTTGCTGATGTCCTACACTTCCGCTGAATCTACACTTCACTGACGTTTTATCTGGGTTGAGCATCCATCACTGGGATCCTTGTGAATCCACAAGTTTGTGTATCGGATTCTTCCAGCAGTTCATTCATCGTTTGCTCTGTTTCCTTCACAGTAAGATGGACTCACTCCTGTGGTGCATGGGTACCCAATGTTACTCACCAATGGCGAGGACTAGAACCAGTGAAGACACAAGACAAAGCATCCCAGTTGCTAAGGCAACAAGAGCAGGTAGAAACAGCCAGAGGAAATGAGAGTGCTTATTTTCTGCCAGGTCTCTTTGACCTGATGCTTGTACCTTCTGGGTCACTGGCCATCTCACCCCTGACTCGCACCAAATGTGTCCCTGACCACCCTGGATTTGGTTTGACACTGAGACTCTAACTCCCCACGAGTCCAGCCAATATACCACTGTCCTCTTCTTGTCCCTCCCTAACTGCAACCCTATTCCTATTTCCAATCCCATTCTTGTCTCCAGCCACAAAACTCTCCCACTCAAGCCCCAGTTTTGCTTCCTTCTGATGCTTTAGGGTATCTTGAGATAGCCCAGGAGAGGGAGCTGCAGAGGAAGCTGGTACTCTAGCGACTATTTAGCTGTCAAGATGAATAAACACTGGATACAACCCATGGCCGCTTCCCTTTGGTTCAGTTGTCTCACACCGGAGTTTCACACAATAGAAGTTTTCAGGGCATCTCTGATGTGCATCAAGTCCTCCCTACAGATGAGAACTTAGAAAAACGTCTTGAGCAGTCTGCTAGGGCTCTGGCACTTTTTTTTTCATGTCAATAGTTCCTTGTTCTATATACCTAGGGTGACAGAGTTCAAACCTGAAAATGCTAAACTTTTGGAGCACCAGAAAAAGATGGCATTGTGATTATATTAAACCAATGAATCATACCCAATAATGGAGAAGAGTGTGCTGTAAATGGTTATATTTCAGGGAAAGTTAGAAATACATACATTGTTCTTATTTAAAAGAAGTCTCAGGGAGTATGCTCCTGCTGGAAGCCCTGTGTGACACTGCCTGTCCCTGCGACTGCTACAAGGTTTATTGTATTTGACATGTCACTGTTTACTGTGTTGTTCGGGCTGGTGAAAGGTTGGTGGCCCTGGAATCCGTGAATGACTCTTGATGTAAATTCTGGTCTGTTGAATGTGGTCATTTCATTCTGTGCTTTCCAGGTTGCTGGCTTAGGCAATTGTAATCCATCTCTTCCCTCTCAGCCGTGAGTGCTGCCCCTAGGGACTCTGCATCTGCCCCTTTGACAGGAACCCAGAGAAGCTCCTCAAATGGGACAAAGTGGAAGTTTCTGTAGGGGCTACATCAAGAATGACTTGATCAGGAAGTGAGTTTTTGTCCTGTTTCTTGTAGAATCTGTCCTGTGCAGTGCTGATGTAGCCCGAGGAGAAAAGACTTTAGGAATGTTGGAATACGCAGAGGCTCATTTCTTACTGTGAGAGTATTCACTTTACTGCTGAAATGCCACACACACCCTCCATTACAGGGACACAAAGGTGTGTGTGTGTGTGTGTGTGTGTGTGTGTGTGTGTGTGT
>NC_034590.1:89342009-89343013 GCF_900095145.1 Mus pahari | reverse complement strand
GAGGTGGACAAGGAGGAGGAGGAGGGGGGGGAGGAGAGAGGGGAGAGAACATCCCATAGATATGGTCACATTGGTTTTGACTGATCTGTACTAGATTACTGGACAAGGGCTCCAGAAATCTCTAGTGATCATGGACCCTTGCACAAAGGCAGAATAATTGGACTTATACAACTTCAAAATAACATCTATTCTGTTTATCCCCACCTACAAGGAGGGAATAAACCTTGATGAAATATGTTTATTATTATTTTATATTATATTATATTATTTTATTTTACTTTTCACTCTGCCTGGCTAAATCTCCATTTTTAGTGAGACATTCTCTCCCCTGAGCAGTTATCTGCTTGTTCTAGCCCACCCACTCTTGAAGCTTGATTTTCAGAGAGAGGTCCTGTTGGGTTTCATCCAGGTCTGATTACAGAACCACTATTAATGTCCTGACAGCCACCAGCTAGAACTGAGTGCCCGTGACTTAGGACTTTCACCCGCTAGTGGTAGGACAGACTTTGCTCTTTGGCATATTTGATCTGTGTCTTTGACCCTTACAATCTAGGTTATTGCTCCCTGTCAAGTAATAGCCGTGTCCAAGAAGCACATTCTGTATTTTCCCAAGGTTTGAGTGTCAAAGGGAAATGTTCCAGAACTCGCTTTGGAGAGGGGGTTTTGTTTTGTTTGTTTATTTGTTTTGCACAAAACTAAGACTAGGTGTCTGGGTTAGGTGGAATTATATTTTCATTCATGTCTTCTTGTAATGGTCATAATTATCAACTTTGTAAAATGATGATTGCATTTGTTGTCATTCCCATAAATTTCCAAATTTTCTGTTCATTTACATATTAACTTGTAGTATTGCTATTCTTGGCTTAAGGGTCATTTTATGAAATATGATATTTACATATTAACTTGCAGTATTGTTACTGATTGGCTTAAGGGTTGTAGTGGCTATTCCTGGTTGTCAGCTTGACTATATTTGGAATGAACTACAATCCAGAATTGGAAGGCTC
>NC_034590.1:89302142-89341998 GCF_900095145.1 Mus pahari | reverse complement strand
AGCATGGTTCTCGTTCTATTGCCTGCTTGCTGTGTGGGACTCAGCAACTGCTAGATCCTTGGACTTCCATTCACAGCTACTACTGAACCATTGTTGGGAATTGGACTGCAGAGTGTAAGTCATCAATAAATTCCTTTACTATATAGAGACTATCCGTAAGTTCTGTGACTCTAGAGAACCCTGATTAATACAAGGGTCATTTTATGAAATATGAAAGTGGATTTTATCATTGATTATTTGGAATCATATTCTCATAGCGTATTAGTTCTCAATGCTTAATATTATATTCACTTATTTTGACACACAATTTGTATGTCCTTCAGAGATATGTCCTTAACTGTATTTTTAAGAACTATCATAATGGTTGAAAGAAAATTGTGATAGAAAATTGTGCTAAGCAATTTTCTGTCCATAATTATTGTTGGATTAATAACCTAGGTATTATAAAACAGGGGCTCATTTCTCACCTCCTCCCCTCCCCTAAACCCCTCTAGCTCACAGGCTTCCTTCCCCCTGGCTATACCACTCCCCTTATAGCCCTGCTAGCTTTGTTATGTTCTCTCTCTCTCTCTCTCTCTCTCTCTCTCTCTCTCTCTCTCTCTCTCTCTCCCCTTTCCCACACTCCCAGCCCACCTCTGTCTACCCACCCTGCTCCTGCTTCTCTCCTGACCAGGCTTAGTCAGCTGACCGTGGTCAGTCTATCACTTCTTTATCTCTTTGCTCTGGATTCTCCCAGATGTCTGGTTGTTTTCTTATAACTACAATAAAAATCAATCATGTTGTCAGGTTATACACTGCCTTTCACACATCTCGGACTTTTGGGAGGTGATATGTACCCTAAGAGTCAATATTATAATTTTGAGATTGATACATAATTGGTTGTGTATCAGCAGTTGGATTCTTCTCATAGATGGCAGATGGAGCCACCTGTTTGAGCAGTATACACTTCTTCTCCCATCTTATAGAGAGATGTAGGTCTGTATCTCCCTTCACTTTTTACTTTCACAACAGAAGCTGGTTCACTAATACCCCTGCAAAATTTCCCATAAGAGCTCTATAATTTGAATTGACTTGGAAAACAAACATTCATTTGAGGTGCAACCACATTTATTCAAACTTTAGAATTCTCATTAAAGAGAAAGGTCAGTCACCACATGAAGATCTTGGCTACTTTCCGTGATTACCTGTAGCTTAGTATGAAAACACTCAGGCTTACATCATTGACCCATCCAGGCTTGATTCAATGATGTTGTCCTACTTTCCCACTGCTGTGATAAAATAAATAGTTAATTATGACTATCATTATCTATATTTCATTTTAAATGACTCTCTTTTATATAAAAAAACACAGAGCAAAATTTACAAACCTTTAATATATATTATTTTTGAAATTTTCATTTTACTAGTTTAACTCAAGACCTTTCAGCATCTACCCTGGTGCAGTACTGCACAAAGTGGCTCACCCTCTCCCTAGTTGACATGCTATCATCATGGGTTGATCTTACTATAGTCCCCATTGTGTGTGCTATTCATGTCTGCCTTACTCTGCTCTGCAGTGTGGTTATGCAGTCACATTTCTAAGCAGAACAGTAGCCACTTGTTTCCACCTCTGACTCTAAGTCTTGCCCATTGGATGCTTATTTCTGTTGAGCTTCCAGTCTTGAAAGTTGTTTAGAATCAGTGTGCTGATTCGGGTAGTACGTATGGGCAAGTCGAGAGCAACCATGAAGGGCATTATCAGAGTCACTGGAACTTACTCAGGGGATTGTCTTCACTCATCACTTTGAGTCTCAGAGAATTAACATCATGAAACTTAAAATGTCATACAATTGATGTCTATGCATCTCTCTCTTGGCTTTCTTTAAGGGGTGAGATTCAAGGATATGATTACTTTGGAACAAGGTAATCTCCCCGAGTACACTTTGAATGTTTGCTGCTTTAGATGGTAAATATCATCTAGTCTAGGTGACTCAGAACAAGTATTACACAGTGTTGGATCCAAGAGCAGGGAGGGACAAGATGAGCTAGAAATTGTGCTTCACTCAGGCATGAAGTGGAAATTTCTGGTTTCCTTGGAGATTCAGTTGTGTCATTTGGTGTTTGTTTTTGTTTTTGTTTTTGTTTTTGTTTTTTTTCCTGGAAATTGTCTTACGAGAGGATGTTTGTGTTGATACAGACATGTGGGAGAATGTTTTGCTAAAAACAGACACACAGTGTTTTTCTGGAGACAGCCTGGAAAATGGTCATGTTTTGCTAGAGAGAATGTTTGAGAGAACACGTGATGTTTGGAAAGGATATAATATAGCTCAATGGACAGTGGATAATGCTGGATTGTATTGGTACACTTTGCCATTTTTTTTTGCTGGTCATCATTGGCTTTGCTGATGCTGATCTTCACTGACTATGCTGGGTGGTATTGGTATCTTTTACCATTCTTTGTTGGTCATTGTTTGTTTGTTATGACTTTGTAGAGAGAAACACACCAAAAAACTTCTGTTGGTGTTCCAGCAGGTTTTTTTTTTTTTTTGTCACTTCTGAGGACTCAGGTTGATAGGCAGAGCCTTGTGGTTTTTTTCTGAATTCGATGGGCCTGCTGTTGTGAATGATGTTCACAAGTGGATTGAGCTACCACTGCTGATTCATGTGAACTGACCTGCTGATATCCTGTTACCCCAGACTGGATTTGCTCCAAGGACATATTTCTAAACAGGTCCACATTCTCCTTTTCTCTACTAACCTTTCATTCCTACTACCTTGGTGGGTGGTGAGCTAGAAGAGATGTTAAAGCATTTAAGAACACTTATTAAAAGTAGGTTTTGAAAACTCTAAATCTACACAGGCACCTGCGTGCACAAGGCCATCAGTGCCCTAGCCGTGTGAGAGGCAAGAGGCCGGAGGTTTCCTCTTTCTTGGAGCACTGGCATCCACTGGAGGTGGTGAGGGTTGCCATCCTCTCAGAGGCTGATACAGGCCTGTGAAGGTTGGCTTTTTTGTAGCTGATATAGTCTAACTATATGAAGTCTTCTTATTGTGTGGAATAAAGCTACCATTATTGATCCATATTCTCCATATATATATATTTTTTGACCTGGGCCTGATTTTGTTGGCTTTTCTAAGAAGCCTTTTATTCCTGCCACGTTAAAAAATTTCTATCCAGGTTGTTTTTTCCCCAAATAATCCCTGCTGTGAACATGCTTGAGCACATTCTAAATGGGCTTACAATTTATGTAGAGCCTATTTGTTTGACCCACTTGCAAGCAGTGTCTCTTGGCCTGGTATTATCTACATTCCTGTAGATCGGATGGAGAAGCAGGCTCAGAGGCAAGAACTGTATCTAGGGAGAAAAATGGTTCAAAGAGACTAATGTCTCAGCAGTGAGGGAGTCTTGCAAGGGACATTATAAAAGAAACTTTGGTTATAGTCCAGATTCTATGGCTGGGCACTGACCTGGAGGGGAGGCAGAACCTGTGTCCTTATTTGTAGCCCATCCGTTCTGTTTGTCACTCTGTTAGTCACTACTATAATGATGAAGATGACATCATCTAATACTTATGATAGTACTGTTGGGAATGAAGAGTGCCACTGTACTCCTTTGTGCAGGGCCCTAGGGGACACTTTTATCTAGGCTTTTAAATCTCCTAAACCAAAAGCCACATCTATTACTGTACTCCCCACCTGACCATGTGACCTTTTCCACAAGGATCATTATAATTAGAAACTCTCTGGCTTCCTGGGATCCAGCCATGGTCCTATAGAATCCCCTGAGACATGGTCAATGCCCAGCAGTATATTTAGAATCCACAAGAGACCATCTTCAGTAAGAATTTAAAGGAGGTTGGTGATGTGAGAGATCATGTCATATATGGGACTATGGAGGTATTCCCAAGAGAGGTTGGGGCTAATGTGTGTTCTGCTTGTCTCTGTGCTTGCTGAATTTGTATGTTCCCTTAAGTGTGTGTATCTATCCAAGGATCACGCAGATGTTAAAGGAATTTCTCAGTAATGATGTCCCTCCAAGGTAGGATAAAAGAAAGCATACTCTTTCCCACAACCTCCCTGACCAAGGACATTCCTTTTTTTTTTCTTTTTTTCCCCAATTTTTATTAGGTATTTATTTCATTTACATTTTAAATGCTATCCCCAAAGTCCCCTATACCCTCCCCCCCTGCTACCCTACCCACCCACTCCCCCTTCTTGGCCCTGGTGTTCCCCTGTACTGGGGCATATAAAGTTTGCAAGACCAAGGGGCTTCTCTTCCCAATGATGGCTGACTAGGCCATCTTCTGCTACATATGCAACTAGAGACACAAGCTCAGGGGATACTGGTTAGTTCATATTGTTGTTCCACCTATAGGGTTGCAGACCCCTTCAGCTTCTTGGGTACTTTCTCTAGCTCCTCCACTGGGGGCCCTGTGTTCCATCCAATAGCTGACTGTGAGCATCCACTTCTGTGTTTGCCAGGCACTGGCATAGCCTCACAAGAGACAGCTATATCAGGGTCCTTTCAGCAAAATCTTGCTGGTGTATGCAATAGTGTCTGCGTTTGTGGCTGATTATGGGAAGGGCCCCTGGGTGGGGCAGTTTTTGGATGGTCCATCCTTTTGTCTCAGCTCCAAACTTTGTCTCTGTAACTCCTTCCATGGGAGTTTTGTTCCCAATTCTAAGAAGGGGTGAAGTGCCCACATTTTGGTCTTCCTTCTTCTTGAGTTTCATGTGTTTTATAAATTGTATCTTGGGTATTCTAGGTTTCAGGGCAAATATCCACTTATCAGTGAGTGCATATTATGTGAGTTCTTTTGTGATTGGGTAACTTCACTCAGGATGATATCCTCCAGATCCATCCATTTGCCTAAGAATTTCATAAATTCATTGTTTTTAATAGCTGAGTAGTATTCCATTGTGTAAATGTACCACAGTTTCTGTATCCATTCCTCTGTTGAGAGACATCTGGGTTCTTTCCAGCTTCTGGCTATTATAAATAAGGTTGCTATGAACATAGTGGAGCATGTGTTCTTATTACCAGTTGGAACATCTTCTGGATATATGCCCAGGAGAGGTATTGCTGGATCCTCTGGTAGTACTATGTCCAATTTTCTGAGGAACCGCCAGACTGATTTCCAGAATGGTTTTTCAAGCGACCAAGGACATTTCTGCTTCTGCTCTTTTGAGCCAGATGGTCTTACCTTAGATTTCAGAGACTTGAGTGATAGAGAATTCACAGAACTCAAGTCTAGTGTGGGTCCTTTGGGGCCCTCCAGGAGGTTATAGTGAGAAATGAGGGGCTATCTGTAGAGGAATCTTGCTGAACAGTAGTGGGCCCTGGCAGTGAGTGGGATCCCTGGGGGATCATGTTCTTGTCCTTGGGAAAGGGATGCATATGGGTCCTCCGTGGAGGAAAGCCCCCATGGAATTAAGGCTCTGAGATCCCTGTGTAGGAATAGAGGATACCTCCTGGGTTCCTGGAGGCTGGGCCTCTCCGTCATTCCTGGTAGATTTCAGTTAGAGCACAGCAGTAGCAGCGGCATTATTGGAGACAGGGCAAAAAATGATAGCAAACTCATCCAAAGACAGGATGGTGTGGCAAAAAAGTGTTGGCAGTAAGCCACAGCTGAGCTCAGTGGATTTCCCCTCTAGCCTAATCCCATGCAGGCTCCGGGCAGGCTCCTTTCTGAACCTCTGTGCATGCACCGGCTGTTGAATGCATGCTCAGGGTTCCTCCAGAAACTGCTATCAAAAGGGAGAGTCTGACCCTGGAGTGTCTCAGATTGACAACTAAGGGATGCTTATGGAGAGCAGGCATTCATCCACAGAATGATTGATGACACGGGGTGCTATTCAAGTCAGTATTTTTATTGCCCACAAACAGTCTGAAAATGTACTGTGGCCATCCAGGAAGGGGAGTAATTGAGTTTGAAAAAAGCAAAAATGTTGGGTCTTGGTTTTCTCTTCCACACTTACCCTTCCTGCATTCCGTCCTCATTCCACCCCACCCCACCACCAACAGCCAAGGATTCAGGTCACAGCATGCTCTGCACTGATTGCTGTTCATAGCTGACCAAACTCCTTGTTTCGAAGTTCCTTCCTTTTGATTTTGCCCGTGACAGTTTTGGGCAATTCTGAAACAAACTCCACCTGGTAGAGAAGAAAGTCATCCTAATTTACGGTTTCCATGGTGTCCATCCAGTTGCCCACTTCCTGTTTCACCCCACTTTCCTGTGGTGACCCCCATGGACTACATTGAGCATTGCATGTCTCTCCTGACCCCTGCAATGCAGGGAGGAGGGTGTAGTCAGGTATCTTCCTTTGATCCAGGAAGCAGAACGTGTCCTCTTCACACAGAAGAGTTTGGAGCCACTAATATTGGCTACTATGTTCTCGGCCTCTTACAGGGCAAAGCAGGTGCCTCTGTGGCATCCCCCACTGCAGGATGAGGGGTGTGGGGGGCAGAAGTAGAGGAGTCAGATAGACGTGTGAGAGACCTTCATGGTTATCAGCCTCCATTGTTTGGGGTGTTGTTCTAACACCCCATATACAGTATGTATATGTAACTCTCTCTGATTGGAAGTAAGGTTTTCTGCTCCCTGTAATGGCAAGAGCCTTGACTCATGTGTGGTTGTCACACATACTTTTGAGTGTCAACACTCCTCTTACTGAGTAAAAACCTCAGGCAAGTTGAACCTCAACTTCATCTCTATAAAACAGGCATACATGTTCTTAAGACTGCGGGCAGGCTTAAATAACAGGGCATGGGACTAGAGCCTGGCACACACAGTAAGTATTCTATTACACACTACATGTTAGCGCTGCAGCTTCCTAACATGTGCGCTTCAGTGAACATGCAGATGGTATAGGAATGCTCTAGAGCAGAAGAAAACAATGACTTTCTGACATGAATGTCTGTACTCTCTTATTTTAAACCAGCAGGGTAGCACTAGGCATATTCCTTTGTAGTTCGCTTTCTCTCTTAATATACTGATAAGGCATTTTAGGTCAAAAATAATCTGAAACTGGACATAATGGTATATGCCTGGGATTGTGGCACCCAGAAGGCTGAGGCAGAAGGATTGCAAGTTTGAGGCCAGTCTGGCTATGAAATGAGTTCTATATCAGCCTGGGTTATACAAAGAGGCATTGTCTCATAAACAAAACAAAGACAAACCATAAAAACCATTTTTACCACCAGCTTAAATAAGAGGACAATTTTAAATTTTGTGACTAGCTCATTTCACTATTATTGGACATTTTTGCATGCTTGCACATGTCACTTAAAACAAATGTAAAAAAACAAGCATCTCAAAATGTATTGGGAGTTCTAAGAATAAGTATTTTGTTTCATGTATGTATTTATTGGGGTTGATAAACAGAGTTTACTTCTTACTACGGGCCACATTGATTTTCATTTTTTTCTTAAAATTTACAGGATAACAACTAACATTAACAAGTACTCTGGGGTACTTTCCTAATCTTTCCATATTGGTTAATGTGCATCAGTGTGTTCATTTTGCATTTCTGGTACAGGGTAGGGATTCCCAAAAGAAACAAAACCTTTTGGCAGCCTGACAGGCCCTTTACCCCCACCCCATGGCTGCCCTCTGAGAGGTGAGGCAGCCAGAGAGAGCCCAGCCAGCCTGGCTCACCTTCCTGGGGTACTTGTATGGCGCCGTCACTGACTTCACATGATGCTGTAGCTCTTTGATAAGCTGTCCCTGGTCATGTGACAGGAACTCTGGGTTGAGGACAATAAACGCCTTCACCACCTGCAAAATGGAAGTGGAGATCAGAAGCATGCCTACTCGTTCCACACACAGCTCAATAAGTCAATGGACAAAACCCACTTTAGGCTTGAGTTGATGTTTGAGGCTAGGGGTTATGTGTAGGAACCAGGTTCAAATCCTTGTCCTCTCCATTTCCATTGCATGTGTTGGAAAAATACCTGGTGTCTCCTACCCCTAAATTTTTTTCTTTGTGAAATAGGTACAACAGAAGTTCATTCCTAACAAGGTTTTTATTAAGGGTCCATGAGAACACACAGTATGTTTGAAACATGTGGCCTACTTAAATTTATTCATATTATCATCACCATTATTAATATCAATATTAATATCATATTAATATCAATATGCTTTCACTATGTACACTGTTCTGTGTCCAGAACTCAATGGGCCATAATAATCATCATAATAAATTAAAACAGCAGTGACTGTTATTTACAGTATTGTGATAACTTTTATTTTACAGCATTAGATATATCCCCTGCTTACCCAGTTACTTACACAAGTCCTGGCACACAGAAGTGTTCACTAGACATTGTTGAGCCAATGAATGCATGTTCTAAAATTCACATTCATGTGTGTGTATGTATGTATATATGCATGTATGTATGTGTGCACACGTACATGTGTACCACACTACTGTGATTTCTCTGCAAAGATGGACTATAACTGAGAAGCAACATAAATTCCCTTTCCCCCAGCTGCTTTTTACAACAGCAACAGGAAGGAAACTAAAACACCTACTGAATTATCCACAGGCCCAGGGCGTGTATTTTAGATGCATCACACTCCTTTCTCTCTCCTCTCATTTGCTGCAGGAGTTAGACAAGTTACTTAAACTCCCCACACCATTCTTTCCTATACCTAGAATGTGAGACAAGTCCTTGGGACACTGGGTTTGATTTACTTACTAATTCTTTTGTCACATTTCCTGCCTCAGGATATTGGGCTACTTGAGGGTGTAATGATTTGCCACCGGGCAGCTCATTCAATCTCAACCAATTTCAGACCACACTGCCCAGGCATAAGTGTACATGAACACCAGTGGCCTGAGTTTCATCCTAGGTTCTCAGGTTGTGCGAAGGCCTTGGAAGTCTCCAGACCTGTGTCTCCAGCTCCTACATACAACAAAAGGCTTCCATGCCCTCTTTACCTCTCCTCGATCCTTGTCAGGGCTGCTCACCACAGCAGACTCTGCCACTGCTGGGTGTTCCACCAAGGCGTTCTCCACCTCTGCAGGCCCGATGCGGTACCTGGAGAAGCAGGAGTTCTGAGTGTACACCAGGGCTGCAGAGAACCATCGCTTACACCTTGTTCTTTGCGGGTCACATGGGCACTTGACACCGAGGGGTGAGGTTGTAGACTGGAGAGTAGTATTTTCGACCCCAAATATGAAGACTGGGGCATTTGGTATTAAAACTAGATGGCTCAGATGTTCCCAGTGATAGCCCATGCGTGCCCCTAGTGAGGGAGGTAGCAGAGTGACAGCTTCTTTTTTTTTTCTTTCTTTCTTTTTATTTTTTCTTTTTTTTTTCTTTTTCTTTGAGTGACAGCTTCTTGTGAAGTTGTTAATGTAGCTTCTCCCAGCACCAGAGACCCTGGGATTCTCAAATTGTGTCCTAGAAAATTGCATCTAATCATACAACTGTGCATCTAATCATACAACTTTATCATTTTGATTTTTAGTTTTCCCTTCTCTTCCTATCCTTTCTTTAGCGATACTAGGGATTGAGTTTAGGCTCTCACACATGGATAGCATGTTCTTTATTAATAAATACTATCCTTGAAATCACTCTGTTGCCCAGGCAGCCTTGGATTTAGGAATCCTTCTGCCTCAGCTTTCTGAGTACTAGGGGCCTATGTTACTATACTACAATCTTTTTTTTTTTTTTTCGAGACAGGGTTTCTCTGTGTAGCCCTGGCTGTCCTGGAACTAACTCTGTAGACCAGGCTGGCCTCGAACTCAGAAATCCACCTGCCTCTGCCTCCTGAGTGCGCCACCACGCCCGGCACTATACTGCAATCTTAACTCCTCCTCATAACTATGTAATGTTTCCCCCTCCTTGAACTTCATTTGTATTCTTTTGGATGCAAGGGTGGATGGTGGAGGTGTCAAGGTACCCAGGCATTAGGACATCCCAGGCATGGCTCTGTTCAGAGTCAGGCTAAAGGTCCCATCACCAAGGCATGGAGGAATATCAGGCAGGCAAGGTGCCATGAGACAGTTGAGGGTCTCAAAAACCAGCCCAGGGCCAGCCACACCTACCCGGAAGCATTGATGACATCATCGCCCCTTCCCAAGAACCAGATGTAGCCGTCTTCATCAATGGTTGCTCTATCCCCAGTATTGTAAAAGTCCCCACACTCTACTTCAGATGTGTTCTCTGGGCTATTCTGCAAAGACAACAAAGTGCCCTTGTTGAAGGTTAGAGGTAAGCTTGGGGGTCATGTCTGAGTTTGAATTCTGCTCATGGCCCCTGGACCAGTCCAAACACTGGACTGCAGCTCCATCTGAGCATCATTCAGCTCGTATTTAAAAAATAGCATTTTACTTTTATGCAACTCTCTGCCAGAACAGTTTCCATTCTGAGCTGTATGCTCAGTGTTCTCAGTGCTAGGGCAACTGGGAAGAACAGTAGCAGTAGTGAATTCCCTTTGTCGAGTGCTACCTAACCTGATCATCACGGGAGTCCTAGGAGGCAGGTGCTTCATAACTTAAGCATTTTTATGACAATACAAAACAGTGCAAAGTAAGAACAATAATTAGAATAAGAAACAATACCAAGAGATCCCATAGGCCCTTTATCTAGTTTCCTCCAATGGTATCGTCCTTTAAAACTATGGTTCAATATTCCAATCAGGATATAGACATTGATCCATTCTCTGACCTCTCTCAGATTTCTTGTGGTTTTACATATCTGTGTGTGTATGTGTGTGTGGTGTGTGTATGGGTTTGTACCTGCACATGTGTGTGTGTGTATGTGTGCATGTGTTATGAAATTTGATTGCAGACATGATTCCTCAACCTGCTACCACAGCAGCCAGCCTGTAGAGCAGTGCCACCACCAGGTGATCCTTCACAAGGCATTCTGTAAGTCTACTCACTCCTGCTCCACAATCTCTAGTTTCTTTCTTGATGCATAATATAGTTGAACATATGTGTGGGCTACAAGGTGATAGCTTAGCACACATATTATGGGTAAAGACCAAATATGGGAAAACAAGTGAATTAAAAATTTCACCAGAAGGTTTAGAAACAAGGAACTGAAAATACAGCAAATGAAAAAAATAAAGTCCTGAGAGAGACAGAGAGACAGAGACAGACAGACACAGAGACACAGAGAGAAGGTTAGCAAAGTGAACAGAGTGTAAGGGACTTGTAGGACATCCCAAGTCCACCAAAGATGCAGTCTTAGAGGCTGGGGGGGGGGGTACATTCAAATACATTAGGGCAGATAAAGCTTCCAAACCTGAGTCAGTGGAACAAGCTGTGTCACGTGATCTCACGGATGTAAATGAGCCAGAATAGGCAAAGCCACAAAGTCAGAAAGTAAATGAGAGCTAACCAGATGCTGGGGTAAGGGGTAAGCACTGAGTGGTGCTCTGGTACAGGGTTGGAGGTGTAGATTTTCTGGAGACAAACAATGGTGAGGGTTTCACTCTGTCATGAACTGTTTGCATGCCCCTAGGTGCATGCACAATTGAAAATGGTGGAGTGAACTTTATATTCTATTTTGCTTCAAAACAAACAAACAAATAACAACAACTACCCCCCCCACACACAAAAACAGGTTTCATTGGAGGCGTCCTTATATTGTGGCCTCCAGGGGGGGCAATGCGATATGGTTACCAAAACAACTACGTAGGTCTTAGTATTAATTCTCAGAAACAAAAAGAAAACTGAACAAACACACACACACACACACACACACACACACAGACACACACAAACACACACACACACACACACACACACACTATGTGTTATAAATAATACAGAATACCTAAGTTTGGGAGTCATGGCTGTGCATATATATGTGGTTCTCATAACTGCCTATTGCAATTACTTGGGATTTATAGACACACCAATAGGAACTGCTCCCCAAGGTTGGCTGTGAAGACAGTCATAAGGTCAGGTGAGAGCTGTGTGGAGAAAGGGGTTGGAACCTGAGATCAGTGCTTACCCTTCCATGCTCTGTCCTGAAGACCAAGAATCCCCTCTCAGCATCACCACTAACCAAGATGGTTAGAGTTTGTTTGATCAGCAATTTCAGCAGATTTTCTTCCAGTTCAACCCAGCTTTCTACAGTTCCCCAATTTCTAATTTAGAGCATGACACCTAAAAAGATGCAGATCCTAGACCTGCACTGATCACTGGGCATGGGTAAGACGTACAACACTTCAGTTTTCCCTCTGAGAAGGGACAGCTGGGTTTATTGGAGGCCAAATCTGGTGACTCTGAGGCCAGGCTTTCTATCCCATAATTTAGCTCTTAAATCCCAAGTGGGCTTGGACAGAAGGACTGTGACAATGTGCCAAAGAGCTTAGATGAGTGTCATTAACATGGACTGTGTTAGGCTAGAGTGAAGAGAAGAAGACTCAAAGAAGTCTCAGGATACAGAGCTACCCGCACATGTTCTTGAGACTGGGTTGGTGGGATGCTATTACCTCATATTCCATGAAGAGGCCTAGAGGCCTGGTGGGCTTGATCCTGATGCCAATGTATCCTTCAGTGTTGGGTGGGAGGATGTTGCCCTTTTTATCGATGATCTGGAATAAGAAGCCTGTGAATCCCACACTGTGGGACTCGTCCAGCCCTCTGGGCCACGGCTTGGCTCACCATAAGACACTAGTAAGGCAAATGGGACCTACTCATGGAGAAACTGTCAGAAAATAGGATAAAACTCTCACATTCTTTGAAATCAGTAAATATGGAACCCAAGACAAGGGGATCTTTGTTTCATGGGAATGTGGATGTTACTGCCATGTCTCCAAACTGGAAAACTGTCACCCGAGGGAATTATTTATTTTTCTTTCTCATGCACCATATGTGATGCATCTCTCCGTCCAGTGAGCTGCATGGGTATCCAAAGTACCTCTCACCCAAAGCTTCCACAGATGTCAGGGGAAGCAGGAAGCACAGAGTAGGGTGACTCAGGTGATGGTGTACCTGGCTCTACCACCTGCCATCACACATGAGGTATAAAGTGCTCCCCATCAGCACCCTAAGACCAGACCTGCATGTCAAAGGGTAAAACGGCCTTCCCTATGGAGCCTTGCTTGATCTTCATTTCCCGGAGAGTGGCACTGCTGATCCCCTGTGCACAAAAGAAGAGCAAGGTTGGCCAAAGCAGAGTCACATGCATGACCTCCGATAGAGACCATTGTTGAGAGTAGGACTTAGATTCAAGACATTGACCCAACTCTATTCAAAGGACACTTGTTATTCCCAGTGTGGGCTGGATCTGTGCTACATGAACTGTATGTTTTGGTAAAAACAGCAGACAAGTATGTGACCAAGATCTAAACTATTCAATGTATTATAGGCCCTGAAATAGCAGACATTAGCTAGAGGAATATTAGGAAGTGGCTCCATTCAGTCATTAGACTTTAATAGCAAATGTCTGGGGAGATGACCACTAATGGGATACTTGAGTTTCACAAGGTGCATGGTACTGTAAATGCCCTGACCATCTGCTAACTCAGTGGCCCTCTGGGATATCATTAAATGTGTGCATGTGTATGTGTGCATGACTGTATGCTTGTGTATGTGTGACATATACAGAAACTCTTTGTTTCCTTATCTACTACCACTATAATCTCAGTTTAACTTGCATTGCCTTCCTCAACACCCAGATATGAACTTTGAAAACCAGCTCTCAACCACCTCTTCATGTGTCTGCTCTAGGCTGTGAGGGTGGAACTGGCAGGGTTTGTTGACAGTGGTCTCTGTAGTATGGATGAGACCTTTCTATCCCACCACCCCTATGAGACTCCCCTGGGTTAACAATCTCAGGTACAGTGTCAAAGTGTCTTCTTATGTTTTGCCTAACAGCTTTCAGTTCATCAGTCTCTTAATGAGTTGATGAGCTGTACATTTTCTTTCTGAGAATTTGGCATAACTTATCTTTGTACCCCAAAGCATCTACCCTATTGGCTTTCAGTGGTGCTGTGCACAAAGAAGACATCAGCACACACTTTGACACATTGGTTTACTGGCTCTGTAGCTGAACCCACTGAAATGGTACAGAAAGGGCCTGGTCACCTACCGTTTCTGACTGTCCATAGATCTCGTGGATGGGAAGACCTGTCCTTTTCTTCCACTGCTCATATTCCTCAGGCAGCAGGCTCTCCCCACCACTAGTGCAATGCTCCAGAGTGGGGAACCTGAGGCTTTGGGAAAGACAAACATGTCTGGTCATGGATGCTTTGCAGGAGACACAAATTATCAAGAGCTTTGTCATTCTGATCATTTATCTGCTTGCTTTCTCATTTTTAAATCTACTTTCTGTCATTTTACTGATGGTCACAGCCATTCAGATGCCATTTCTCTCTGTAAATCCCTGTTAATGTTTCTGGCAGGGGTAAGTGAGTGATGGTTTAGATGCTGCGTCATAGCACTGGTGTCTTGGTTAAGTTTGGATGTTGATATAACAAGAGAGACAAGAACTCACAAGACTCTTAAGAAGCCACCCTAGAAAAACTTCCTATGTGTCCAAGAGGGACAACTTTATAAACCATAAATGCTAAGGAAAGAGACCCCAAGGGAAGCTAGGGTGTAGCAGAACTAACTATACTGCCTTCTGTGAGGGATGGACTGTACTCATGGAGGGCCTTTTCTACTTCTGCCTGAGTGTTGAAAATCAGGGCTAGAAAATACATGACATGAATACATTGTAGACACATGATTTGGAAAACGAAGTCAGATGCTACAGAATAATGCATGATTGTATATATAAAAGCGCCTGGCAAATACAGAAGTGGATGCTCACAATCATCCATTGGACGGAGCACAAGGTCCCCAATAAAGGAGCTAGAGAAAGTACTCAAGGAGCTGAAGATGTCTGAAGCCCCATAGGAGGAACATCAATATGAACTAAACAGTACCCCCCAGAGCTCCTTGGAACTAAATCACCAATCAAAGAAAACACATGTTGGGACATGTGGCTCTAGCTGTATATGTAACTGAGGATGGCCTAGTTGGTCATCAATGGGAGGAGAGGTGCTAGGTCTTGTGAAGGTTCTGTGCCCCAGGGGAATGCCAGGACTAGGAATGGGAGTGGGTGGGTTGGGGAGCAGGGAAAGGGGGAGGGGATAGGGGTTTTTCAGAGGGGAAACTAGGAAAGGGGATAACATTTGAAATGTAAATAAAGAAAATATATAATAAAAATGTTGAAAGCATGAAAAGCAGACCCATTTTCTTAGGAATATTTCTTACAGTCAAGAAAATAGTCATTTTATTTAGGGTTAACAAGGAGACACATAGAAGTCTCTGAGGCATTGACGGTGACTTTGTTCTGACATATGTGAGTGATTGAGTGATTGCACGGGAATTTTTTATAGTTCATCAGTTTGTAAATTTTCACCATAGGCATTTTGTATTTTTATTTTTGTATGTCACAAATAATAAACTCACATACAAATGAATAAATCTATAAAGGTGTAAGGCTAAAGGCCCAGGTGTTGATCTTACTAATTTGATTAATAATTATTAAAACACACAGTCACAGACACACACACACACACACACACACAAAATCAAAGAACCAAAGAAAAAAACCAAACCTTGGCACAGCAGAAACATTAAAATCCTACCCAGAGATGCCGGTTACTAGCTAGTACTACATACTTGGAGATTTTCTGCTGAAGAATCATTCGATACACGCCTGGGGCAGCAAGGCACTGAGTGATGGGGTATTTGAACAGTACCTGTAAATGAAGAGACAAGGAATTTTACTCTTGTAGATAAGGTTTAAAATATGAGCCAATGATTAGCACTGAGGTTATGATTTCTCCTTCAGCTAGGGCTACTTAGTTTTTGGTTAGTTCCTTTAATACATGCATTCTATACATGGGTATCATTCATGGTGGGGCAAATGCAAAAAGAGCAAATCAATGTTCCCGAGAGTATAAAGGCTAGATACTAACAGAGGAGATTTTAAATAAGACGTGCATGATAAGGAGGAAGTTGGTAGATGTCATGAGAAGAAGTAGACTTCTTTTTTTTTTTTTAAGTATTTTTTTTAGATTTATTTATTTATTATATGTAAGTACACTGTAGCTGTCTTCAGACACTCTAGAAGAGGGTGTCAGATCTGGTTACGGGTGGTTGTGAGCCACCATGTGGTTGCTGGGATTTGAACTCAGGACCTTCGGAAGAGCAGTCGGGTGCTCTTACCCACTGAGACATCTCACCAGCCCAGAAGTAGACTTCTGTCAAGTACATAGCAGAGGGCAATTGATTGGTTGGGTGCTCCAAGGAGCTTATGAAGGAGGTGGCATTAGGAGGATATTATGAAATGGTCACCAGGTCTACAGACAGAGAGCTGAGGATGCTCAAGAAGATTGGAGGGTTTACAGGGAAAACGTTCAGGAACTAGACAAACATTTTGGCAAAGCAGAGTAACACCACTTTAGATGCAGAGCAAAGAATAAGAGGTACAAATGGGAAGACAAAGACTGGAGCCACAAGCCTGAGGATGTAAAGCATTCAGTTCTCATTGTTATTAATTAGAGACAGGGTCATAAGAATTTCTGATTGGAACTCGGGGTAATCTGAAAGAGTGAGGAGCATCAAAGAGAACATGTGTCTTAGAGTGAGTATAGTCATATGTTAAAAGAGACTACAGTTGAAGTATAATATTTGGGACAGTATACTCCAAATAGTAGCTCTCTGGAACCAGTCAGGTTTGAACTTTTGGCTTCTGCTTCAGCAATGTCTTATGTTCATATCCTTTCTGTAAATTTGAGTTTGACCCACCCCAGAGCTCACTGCCTTCATCATGAACAGTGTCATCTCCATCCCCATCCCCTGCCCCACCCAACCAGCAGCCAGTGTGTATCTGATCTTATTCCAGGTAGATGAGACAGAGTACTGAGATAAGTTATAGATTACCTATAACCAGCGGCTACATGTAGTGAGCATCTACTGGGCACCAATCTCCAAGACAGATCCTAATGCAGTCATTTTGAATCATTGTCTTCTGAGTGGCCCTTGGCTCTCAGAGATGAAAACTCACTTAGTGGAAACTTCTTAGTGGAAAATAGAACGCAGGTGTCCCTAGACTTAGGGTGATGTTGCATTCTAATAAGCCCATCATGCATTTAATTCACCTAACTACTCAACCCAAGCTTATCAACACAGTCTATCTTAGAACTCCATTTATTTCTCCTTGTTGGGTTACTTTTTTCTGGGTAGATATGAAGAAATTGTGTTTTGATGACACAGACTCCTCCACCCCCCAGAAAAGATTCAATTCAAGTCCAGCTTGTAGAACTGATGAATTGTTAGATGTTCTTATAGGGGTATGGTTAAAGGGTTACCTACAGGAATATAAGTGACCTCTAAATAGATACAACACTGGAAAGTCCTACAGTGGATTATGTATCTCTTGAAGATACATAAAAGGAATTCCCCTTCAATTAGCCTTCCACTCCTGGTCAGGATTATATGCAACTTTGGAGGGCCAGGAGAGAGTATGTGACTCTTACTTAAAGCATATCTCTGATGTCCTTTCCCCAACTCCTTCTACCAAGGAATGTGAATATGCAGGTAGTCACAGCTGCTCTGATTTTGAGATAGCATAGACAATATCATGCCATGTTTCATTGAACCCTTTTTATTCATGGGGTGACTAGGATTTGGGCTTGCTGTAACTGTCCAGCATCAGGTAAAACTATTATTCTGTATTTCAGTATCTCAGAGAAAGATCCAAGTTGAAAGTCCTATATGCTGTTTTTACTTCAATGTGGCCTCTATTTATTTTACACTGAATCTTGGAAAGAAAAGACTGGACTCTGCCTAGAGTTTTGATGGCCACATGTACTACTATCTACTGTGTTTACTAGAGAAATGGAAGTGAAGATTGATTTAAGAGGGAAAGAAACTCAGGGGCATAACCTTGAGGGACTGAGGGGTTCAGCAATAGGCTGAGAAGGGATTTAGCTGAGTGAGGTTGGCAGAGAAGAAACTTCCTGAATTTGAAGAGTAAATGGCTTTACTTTTATCCTTATATTCCATTTGCAACAAGTGACTGAAAATACATACATTTTTTATTAAAAATTCATAAAAGGCCTGCAGATATCACTTGCTCAGATGCAGACCACATCGGTTAAAAGAACAGGTGAGTAATTCACCTGAAATCTCAACTGCCACATTCCCTAGATTAAGCTCTGAAAGATTCATTACCCATACCTCACCGCCCTCTCCATGGCTGGGTCCCTACTTCCCATCTCCAGAAGACTTCAGTGCTAAGTTGCAGGCCACACCATTCATAAGAACAGGCACTTCCTGCTGCTCCAAATGTCAAGTTAGCCACCAGATGTCCAGTGCCCAACCTGGCCAGAGATCCTTACAGGGTCAGAGGTTACACTGGCCCCATAAATAGAGGCTACAATGAGCAGAAGACCAAAGAGGAAACAGTAACCAAGCAACAAAATATATTTCTGTCTTGGGTAGAGTTCTGTTGCTCTGCAGAGACAGCAGAACCAAGAAAACTTTTAAAAAAAACAACAACAAAAACCATTTAATTGGGGCTGGCTTACAGTTTCAGAGGTTCAGTCCATTATCATCATGGCAGGAAGGATGGCAGTATCCAGGTGAATATTGTGCCAGAGAAGAAGCTGAGAGTTTTACATCTTGATCTGATGGCAGTCAGAAAGAGGCTCTCCTCCACATTGGGTAGAACCTGAGCATCAGACCTCAAAGCCCACTCCCACAGTGGCACACTTCCTCCAAGAAGGACACGCCTATTCCAAGAAGGACACACCTTCTAATAGTGTCACTTCCTGAAGGCCAAGCATTCAAACATATGAGACTATGGGGGTCAAACCTATTCAAACCACCACACCATCCAACAAGACAAACTCAGAAATCAATACCTAGACCTATAGTCATCCCAAACCCAGATACCTAAACACCAGAGTAAGAACACAATCAACAGCCAGGGCAATACGGCACCACCAGAGCCCAACTATCCTACTACAGCAACCCCTGTATATCCTGACACAGATGAAACACAAGAAAACAACCTTAAAACCAACTTTATGAAGATGATAGAGGTCCTTGAAGAGGAAGTAAAAAAAAATTCCTTAAAGAAATTGAAGAAAAGACAAACATACATCTGGGGCACTATGAAAAGATCAAATTTAAGAATAACAGGAATAGATTTATTTTTCCAGAAAATACATCTAACAAAATCATAGAAGAAAAGATTCCTAACCTAAAGAAGGGCATGCCTATAAAGGTACAAGAAGCTTACAGAACACCACATAGATTGGACCAGAAAAAATCCCCATGCCACATAAACAATAAAACAACTAAATATACAGAACAAAGAAACAATATTAAAAGCTGCAGGGGGAAAAGGCCAAGAAACATACAAAGGCAGACCTATTAGAATTAATACCTGACTTCTCAATGGAAAAAATCTAGAGTCAGAAGAACTCTATGTCTTGTAGACTCTAAGTGACCATGGATGCCAGAATAGACTACTATAAGTAGCAAAACTTTCAGCTACCATAGATGGAAAAAACAAGGTAGTGTATGACAAAGTCAAATTTAAATGCAAATCTATCCACAAATGTAGTTCTACAGAAAGTACTAGAAGGAAAACTCCAACCCAAGGAAGTTAATTACACCTACAAACAGGCAGTTAAATAATCTAAAACCAGCAAAATCCCAGGGAAATACACACACACACACACACACACACACACACACACACACACACACATACTCCACCATCACTACCACCACCACCAAGGACAACAAAATAACAGGAATTAACAGTCATTGGTCACTTATATCTCTCAACATCAATGAACTCAACTCCCCAATAAAAAGATATACACTAACAGAATGGATACAAACAGGGGATTTATCCTTCTGTTGCATACAAGAAATATACCTCAACATCAAAGGTAAAGGCTTGAGAAAAGATTTTATAAGCAAATGGATCCAAGAAGCAAGCTGGTGTAGCAATTCTAATATCTAACAAAATAGACTTCAAACAAAGATTAATCAAAAGAGATGGAGAAGGATATTTCATATTAATCAAAAAAATCGACCAAGATGATATTCCAATTCTGAACATGTATGCCCAAATGTGAAGGCACCCAAAATTTTAAAAAGAAACACTACAAAAGCTTAAATCACACACTGAACCTCACACAACCATAGTGGGAGACTTAAGCACTCCACTCTCACCATTGGACAGGTCATCCAGACAAAAACTAAAAAGAAAAATAATGGAACTAAAAGAGGTTATAAAAGGACCTAACAGATATTCAGAGAACATTTCACCCAAACACAAAAGAATATACCTTCTTCTCAGCACCTCTTGGAACATTCTCACAGATTAACTACATACTTGGTCCCAAAGCAAGTCTCAACAGTCATAAGAAAATGAAAATAACTCCCCTGCATCCTATGGGACCACCACAGATTATAGCTGAACTTCATCAACAGAAACAAGAGAAAACTTACCAATTCAAGGAAACTGAACAGCTCCCTACTGAACAACTACGGGGTCAAGGCAGAAATGAAGAGAGAAATGAAAGACTTCCTAGAATTCAATGAAAATGAAATCTAAGGGACACAATGAAAGTGGTGACTAAGAGGAAAGTTTGTAGCACTTAAGTGCTTTAAAAAAGAAATGGAAGAGATCTCATACCAGCAACTTAATGGCATACTTGAAAGTTCTAGAACAAAAAGATGTCAAGAGAGGTTGATGGCAGGAAATAATCAAACTGGGGGCTGAAATCAATAGAAACAAAGAGAACAATACAAAGAATCAATGAAATAAAAGAGTTGGTTCTTTGAGAAAATCAGCAAGACAGACAAACCCTTATGCAAACTAACTGAAAGACAGAGAGAATACCCAAATTAACAAAATAATAAAAGGGGGACTTGGAGGAAATCTAAAATGTCATTAGGTCATACTTCAGAAACCACAAAATTGGAAAATCTAAAACAAATGAACGGTTTTCTCAATAGATACCACTTACCAAAGTTAAATCAATATTAGATAAACAGGATGGGGGGTGTTTGTGAGGGGTGACCAGGAAGGGGATATCATTTGAAACATAAATGAATAAAATTATTAATAAAAAAGAAAAAAAATTAGATAAACAATTTAAATGGACCTAAAACCCCTAAGGAAATAGAAGCAGTAATTAAAAGTCTCCCAACCAAAAAACCAAAAAAGGCCAAGGCCAATGGTTTTAGTGCAGAATTCTACCAAACTTTCACAGAAGAGATAATGCCAATATTCCTTAGATTTTTCACAAAATAGAAATAGAAGCAACATTGTAAAATTTATTTATGAGGCCACAGTCACCCTGATATTCAAGCCACACAAAGACTCAACAAAAAAAGAAAATTACAGACCAATTTTCCTCATGAACATTGATGTAAAAATACTCAATAAAAATACTCACAAACCAAATCCAAGAACACATCAAAAAGATCATCTACCATACTCAAGTAAGCTTCATCCCAGAGATGCAAGGTTGGCTCAATAAATGAAAATCTGTCAATGTAACCCACCATATAAGCAAACTGAAAGAAAAAACCCACATGATCATCTCATTATATGCTGAAAAAGTTTTTTTTTTTTTTTTTTTACAAATTTTAACACACCTTCATGATAAAAATCATGGAGAGAACAGGAACACAAGGCAATACCTAAACATAATAAAGGTAATACACAGTGAGCCAATAACCAATATGAAATTAGAGACTCAAAGCAGTTCCACTAAAATCAGGAACAATACAAAACTGTTCACTCTCTACATAGCTATTCTATACAGTACTTGAAATCTTAGCTAGAGCAATGAGACAACTGAAAAAGATCAAGGACATACAAACTGGAAAGGAAAAATTCAAAGTATCACTGTTTGCAGATATGATAGTATACACAAGCAACCCCAAAAATCCTACCAGGGAACTCCTACAGCTGAAAAATACCTTCTTCAAAGCAACTGAGTACAAAATTAACTTAAAAATATCAGTAGCCTGTCTATTTATAAATGACAAATGGATTGATAAAGAAATCTGGGAAACAACACCCTTCACAATAACCACATATAATATCAAATATCTTAAGGTAAATCCAAGGAAGTGAAAGACTTGTATGATAAAAGCTTTAGGTCTTTCAAAGAAGAAAATTGAAGAAGGTATCAAAGGTGGAAAGATCTCCTATGCTCAAGGATCAGTAGAGTTAACATAAAAATAATGGCTATCCTACCTACAGATTCAACTCCATCCATCCTCAGCACAATTCCAACACAATTCTTTAATGACCTTCCAACACAATTCTTTAATGACCTTGAAAGAATAGTACTCAACTTTGTAAGGGGGGGGGGGCAAAACAAAACCCAAGATAGATAAAACAATGCTGTACAATAAAAGAACTTCCGAAGGTATCACCGTTCCTGATTTCAAGCTATACTACAGAGTTCTAGTAATAAAAACCATATGGTATTTGCATAGAAGTGGACATATTGATCAGTGGAACTGAAGATCCAGACCTAAATACATACAACTAATGGATACCTACTTTTTGATAAAGAAGCCAGAAATATACAGTGAACAAATGAAGACAATATATAAATGAAGACAAATATACATTTGTCTTCAACAAGTGGTGCTGGTCTAACTGGATGTTTACATGTAAAATAACGGAAAGAGATCCATATCTATCACCCTACCTAAAATTTAAGTCCAAGTGTATCAAAGACCTCAAAATAAAACCAGATAGATACACTGGACCTAATAGAAGAGAAAGTGGGAAACAGCCTTGAGTTACTTGACACAGGAGACAACTTCTGAATAGAATACCAATTGTGCAGGCACTAAGATCAGCAATTAATAAATGTGACCTCATGAAACTTAAAAGCTTTTGTAAGACAAAGGACTCTATCAATAGGACAAAATATCAGCCCACAGAATAGGAAAAGATTTCAGCTTATTCTGGTAAAGATGTGGAGCAAGGGCAACACTCTTCCACTGCTGTGGGAGTGCAAACTTGTACAGCCACTTTGGAAGTCAATATGGCAGTTTCCCAGAAAATTGAGAATCAATTTACCCCAAGACCCAGCTATACTCCTTCTGGGCAAATAAAGGACACTCTACTATACCAGAAGGACATTTGCTCAACTATGTTCATAGCAGCTCTACTTATAATAGACAGAAACTGGAAGCAACCTAGATGTCCCTCTACTGAGGAATGGATAAAGAAAGTGATGTTCATTTACACAATGGAGTGTTACTTAGTTGTTAGAAACAACACCAACATAAAACTTGCAGGCACATGGATGAAACTAGAAAAAAAAATCATCCTGAGTGAGGTCCCAGAAAGACAAACATGTTATGTACTCACATATAAGTGGATATTAGCTGTAAAGAATTATCATGCTACAATTCTCAGATCCAGAGAGGCTAAGTAATAAGGAGGGCTTAGAGGGGTCACAAGGCTCTCCCTGGATAGGGAAATAGAATAGATTTCTTGGGTGGACTGCGGGTAGGTGGAGTTTGGAATGGAAAGAATTGGGTGAGGGGGACACAGGGAGAAAACACTGGGAGAAATGGCTGGAATTGGGGGGGTGGCATTTTGGAGGTGAGGTGAAAACCTAGTGCAATAGAAACTCTAAGCTATCTATGAGAATAACCCTAGAAAAGACTCCTAGTTATTAGAGACACGAAGCTTGAACTGGTAAGCCCTCAAGTGGAGGGATTACAACAGCAAACCAGCCACAAGACCTTTGATCTCTTGTTTGTCCTGCCTGCAGAGTGTTCTGGGACAGGAGCCTACTATAATCATCATCAGAGAAATCAGAGCGACGTCATCCAGCAGCTGATAGAACTGATGCAGAGTGCCACAGCCACATGTTAGGTGGCGCTTGAGAAGTTCTGTGGAGGAGTGAGAGGAAGGACCAGAGGAACTAGAGGGGTCAGGGACACACAAGGAGGACAAAGCCCACAGAATCAACTGACTTGGATTCATGTAAACTCAGAGATCAGGGAACCTGTAGAGAGGTCTGACCTAGTTCCTCTGCATATATGCCATGGCTGAGTAGCTTGGTATTGTTGAAATCCTAACAGTGAGAGCAGGGGCTATCCCCGACTCTTTTGCCTACTTGTGGGATCCTTTTACTCCTACTGGGATGCCCTTATTCAGCCTTGATTCGATAACACATGCCGAGATTTATTGAAACTTCTTATACTGTGTTTGGTTGATGGCACTGGGAGTTCCTGCTCTTTTCTGAGTGGAGGCAGAGGGGTTGTGGGCATGGGGAGGGGAGGAATGGGGAGAGGAGGAATGGGAGAGGAGGAATGGGGAGAGGAGGAATGGGGAAGAGGTTGTGGGAAGAGAGGGAAGGTAAATTATACCCAGGATGTAATATATGAAAGATGATAAAAAATAAGAAAAAAATTTATAATACCAAGTGGAAAATAAGTCAAAGTAGCTAAGCTCTCAAAATTTTATGGCTAAATGTAGAGATATAAATGTAGAGATATACTTGTATAATTATTCAAGTTTAAAATATATGAAAACCTAAGATACGTGTTACAGAAAAGGAAGAATCTGGCTTGTTGAGTTCAGGGTTGCTTGTATACCAATGTCTCAGATACAGGTCACGCGGCAATGGATGAAGATGACTTAATGAGGAGATAGTATGTGAGTATAGCAGAGAGTATAGTCCAAGAGATGAATTTACAGGAACTCAAATTATGAGCAGGAGGGCTTGACCAACCAGCAAGAACACTTGGGAGAATGCGCTTAGAGAGATAGGATTAGACCCAAAGTTGACTTTTCAAAACTCTGTGTATTGCTGTGTTTTATGAAGATTTGGAAGTGAAGAGCTTTGTGTGGAAGGCTGTGAAACAAGAATCCCAAAGCTTGATTGACTGAGGAGCTTGGGAGTAGGTTGGGAAAAACAGAGGTTTTTGCACCAAGCTGAAAATGTTCAATGGAGAAGCTGACATGAAGGAAGGAATGGTGAGGTGATTCAAGTGTAGCAGGGTCATGGGAAGGTGGTTTTAGGCACAGGGGTATAAAATATGTAGATGTTTCTGGACTGATGGAGTGGAGCTAACAGAAATTGAGGACCCAATAGATAAGGTTTACCAGATGAACAATTACTGCAGCCGTAGGAAAGCAAACCATTGTGGGTGATGGAGGCACTGAAAAGTGGAGGGCACGTCTGAGCCTTCAGTGAAGGTGGTTAGTGGGCCATGAAAAACTCTCAGGGCAGTAATGTGCATAGATGGGGTTCATGCAATGATTCAACTACCATGGTGACCTTCTCAATACATCAGTGACTGCCACTTGGGGAGTGTTTTCCAAGAATCAGCATTAAGCAGCCTCAAGACTAATCTCTTTATGCACTTTGCTTGTATCATCTCATTAAAACTCCCAACTTTGTGTGCCTATAACTATTTAAAAGCTTATTTGAATTTCTGGTCTGACTTGACCTTGTGTAGGACTTGTGCCTGCTGACACAGACGCAGTGAGGTCCTACATATAACAACCCTGTCATGTCTGGAAAATGTTAAGGCCTAGGTAGTAGTTACCTGGCTAGCCTGGCATTATAAGGAAACTTTCTCATATGTTTTGCTGTTACTAGGAAATTTTTTTAAATGCCAAGACTGATTACATATTCTGTTATGTTCTGTGCCCTCGGGAACCAACCATGATAGAAGTCAGTAGAACTGTTTTGCATAGTTACCGACAATAAGGTTGGACCAAAACTACCCACCAAACAGCACTTCCTGCACCTATGGATAAGCATTTGTAAGTTGCCCCTGGGATGGACCTCAACTTAAGAGAGACACCTGTACCAATAAAGAAACTATTAGGAGTAAGATTTCCATTTTGAGTAGTGGTCTAGTAAAGTTTAAGTTCCCAAGACCTCCCTGGGGACTGACATTCTACTTGGCATCAAGAAACGTGTAAATAGGTAACTGACATCCTGGTTGGCAAGTTAAAGCATGAATGTCCCATCCTGGTAGATAAGTTACAACATGAATTTTAGACAAGGCAAATCCCCTGCCACAATTGAATATCCCAACCAATGGGAGCAGGATAAGGGTACAACCAAGACATGAGCCGGACTTAATCTGCTTGCTGTTCACCATTAACTCAGTCTTAACTCAACATGGGATTTCTAAACTGGTGCTGCTCTTAAAAGCTCTGCTCCTGAAGCTAGGATCTGAACACTCCTGAGAAAAAGTTCCACTTCTGGCAGTGAACTGAGGTGACAGCAAGCAGGAGGCTGCTTGGTCATAAGTATAAGCTGCTCTTAAAGGTACGCCGGAACTTCTCTGTTTCTCTGGTAAGAAAGCTGATGATTAATCCTGCTGCAAAAACCTCCTGTGCTTCAGTTTCTGCCTCCAGGTTCCTAGCCTGCATTTCTTCCCTGTCTTCCTTTCATGGTGGATTGCAAATAGAGTAAGTCAAAGAAACCCTTTCCTCTCTCATTTACTTGTGGTTGTGGTGTTTTATCATAATAATAGAAGTCAATTAAGAAGGTAGTCATTTAACTTCTCTTCCATAATGATCTCTGAGCAGTGTGTGTGTGTGTGTGTGTGTGTGTGTGTGTGTGTGTGTGTGTGTGTGTGTGNGAGAGAGAGAGAGAGAGAGAGAGAGAGAGAGAGAGAGAGAGAGAGGTTCCATTTAGGACTGAAGACTTCATTATATTTTATTCTCTACATTCTGACCAGTTGTGAGTCTCTATAGCAATGGTCCTAAATCTATACATACACTGGCAGGAATAATTGGAGTCAGTGGGTTAAACAAAACAAAACAAACAAACAAACAAACAAAACCAGTACACATGGTTGAAAGCAATAAGTGGTGATGGACATTGGAGGAATGGCAATGTGGGTGTGACTTTGACCAAAATATATTGTATACATGTATGAAATTATCAAGCAACAAATAAAAGTGTATTTCAGAAGCCTACTTGACAGATAAGGAAGCTAAGGCTATGACTGGTGACTAAGATGCTAATCAATATTAAAGATGGAATAAAAAGCTAGGCTTGTCATAATCCAAGGGCTTGTTTTTGAACACCTTATTATACTCCTCCCTACTCCCCCCTACTCTCCCCTACTCCCACATAGCCATACCTGCTACGTGGTCCTAGCAGAGCCAGGACCCAGGATCTGGGCTTTAGTTTCTCAAGACCCATATTATGGGTTTTCTACCCATAAAGCACGATCCATAAATCTGAGGAATAGCCCAGAAAGATGCATCTATTCAGATCACATTATATTCTGATCCTATACCATGGCTCTGATTCAGTGTCCCACATGGTAAGAAGTTCAGAAACAGGGTCACGTGTATTATGCAGCTTTCTTGGGTTTAACTGAATCGTTCTCAGCTGCGGCCAGTTTTGGGAAGCACACAGTTCCTCTGAGAGGGTTTTGACTCCAGGAAGTGGTTCTTACCTCTACAATGACTTTGGGGTCGAATTGAGGGAGGTGGTGGATGAAGAGTGTAGATCCTGATGTCCATGGCTCGATCAGGCACCCCAAGGTAGCCATAATCCATCCTGGGTCTGACATGCACCACAAGGTGTCAGATGTCTTCAGCTTCAATATTTTTCTGCTAACTCAAAAAAACAGTGGCCTCAGCTATGGCACTATTGGAGCATGTCAACAAGGACCGTGGGGACATTTTCAGCCAAGGAATAACCCCTCCCATTCATTTTAAGTGGTTAATGTGGGGGCTTCAGAGCACCAAAGGTTTCCCACCATGTCATAGTTCCTGGTCACAAGTTTCTGAAATTAATTCCCTGCTTATGACCCCTTGTACTTTGCTAGCAAAGCTGGGCCAAAGTCTTCTGCTGTCTTCCTGAGTCTGAGTGAGTCACTGACACAAGACTTGGTGATTCTGGAAGCATTCACATAGCAGAAACAGTGGCGATATGACATGATGAATAAATAATCTAATTAGAAATGCTTGAAGCCTAACCCTGGGCTGCTCTAGGTCATGAGCCAATAAATTCCCTATTCCCTTTGATTTGAAGGGATTTGGCTTTTCATTCTTTGTGATGAGGAGGACTTCTTAGATTTCTTTCTTCAGAGACTTAAAGTTCTCATCAGACAGATCTTTCACTTGCTTGGTTAGAGTCACAAGGTATTTTATTTGTGACTATTGTGAAGGGTGTTGTTTCCCTAATTTCTTTCTCAGCCTGTTTATCCTTTGAGCAGAGGAAGGCTACTGACTTGTTTGAGTTAATTTCATATCCAGCCACTTTGCTGAAGTTGTTTATCAGCTGTAGGAGTTCTCTGGTGGAATTTTTGGGGTCACTTAAGTATGTGATCATATCAACTGCAAATAGTGATATTTTGATTTCTTCCTTTCCAATTTGTATCCCTTTGACCTTTTTTTGTTGTCTAATTGCTCTAGCTAGAACTTCGAGTACTATATTGAATAGGTAGGGAGTAGGCAGCCTTGTCTAGTCCCTGATTTTAGTGGGATTGCTTCAAGTTTCTCTCCATTTAGTTTGATGTTGGCAACCAGTTTGGCATACATTGCTTTTTACTATGTTTAGGTATGGGCCTTGAATTCCTGATCTTTCCAAGACTTTTACCATGAAGGGGTGTTGGATTTTGTCAAATGTTTTCTCAGTATCTAATGAGATGATCATGTGTTTTTTTGTTCCTTTGAGTTCGTTTATATAGTGGATTACATTGATGGATTTCCGTATATTGAACCATCTCAGTATCCCTGGGATGAAGCCTACTTGACATGTTCTTGGATACAGTTTGTGAGAATTTTATTGAGTATTTTTGTATTGATATTCAAAAGGGAATTTGGTCTGAAGTTCTCTTTCTTTGTTGGGTCTTTGTGTGGTTTAGGTATAAGTATAATTGTGGCTTCATAGAACAAATTGGGTAGTGTTCCTTCTGTTTCTATTTTGTGGAATAGTTTGAAGAATATTGGTATTAGGTCTTCTTTGAAGGTCTGATAGAATTCTGCACTAAACTCATCTGGTTCTGGGCTTTTTTTGGTTGGGAGACTTATAATGACTGTTTCTATTTCTTTAGGGGATATGGGACTGTTTAGATGGTTTATCTGAGGCAATTAGTCAAAGGATAATATCCAGAAGATGAAAAGGAGGGGGTTCTTGCTTGTCTGCCTTTTCTTGCTCCTGTGTTGTTTAATAAGTTAGAGAATGATGCTCAGTCTGTTCTGAATATTACCAGTTGGAGAAGAAGAAGATAAGGGGTGGAGACAATTGGCTTAATTTATTGAAATGACTCACCAAGGCTTAGTTTTAGGGCTCTCTCTCTCTCTCTCTCTCTCTCTCTCTCTCTCTCTCTCTCTCTCTCTCTCTCTCTCTCTCTCTCTCTCTCTCTGTGTTTGTGTTGAAACACAGTTTTTATGTGTAGCCTTGGATGTCCTAGATTTCACTCTGTAGACCAGGCTGGCCTCAAACTTATGAAAAGCCACCTGCCTCTGTTTCTCAATTACCGGGTAGCATTTGAAATGTAAATGAAGAAAATACCTAATAAAAATTTAAAAAAATAAAGGCATTTGCCACCACTGCCCAGCTACCTCCATATATTTTTGTTCAGGTCAGACCTGTTGTAGCACAGTTACAGGCACTCTATTAGTGAGACATGCCAAGTCTATTTTTCCCATAGGGAGGAGGGCTCTCAGGGCAGGCGACACTTAAAGAGCATTCTGTCTGTCACCCACAGTGACTTGTTACTTGGGTGGCTTGCAGAATGCCCTCCTATGAGAGTGCCCAGCAGAACCCAGAGGAGTCTCTTGTGTCACCCTGAAACTATGTCAGGTAGCATTCCCAATTTCAGAATTTCATCTTTCAGACCCTCAGAAGCTGAAGCAGAGAACAGAGGCAGGGAAGGAGATGGAGACACTTCGATTTCAGAGTGCCATCACCTCAAAATGTACATGTATGCACACATCCCTTGCCTCAGAGCTGGGGCCCAGCCTTTAAATAAGTGTTCTTTCCCTACCACGAAGGGATGCACGACCGGAAGGCAAGTCCCTGGTTGTGTTTTGCCATCTTGGGGTAACCTGTGGTCCCACTGGTGAAGAAGATGACCATGGGATCCTTCATCTTTGACTTAATACAAGTATGGTCTGGTGATGCTGATCTGCAAAGAGATTCAAGGCAAAGGAAGAAAAAAAAATCACACTGTTGCTTTCCCATCTTCTGATGATGCAACAACACACATGAAGCATCAAGTGAGGAACCTGGAAATCTGCAAGGCTGGAGGGAAAGCGGTGGAGGTTTCCTATTGGCTGGGGTGAGGCGGGCAAACGGTGGAGGTTTCCTACTGGCTGGGGTGAGGCGGGCAAGCGGTGGAGGTTTCCTATTGGCTGGGGTGAGGCGGGAAAACGGTGGAGGTTTCCTACTGTCTGGGGTGATTTGGACAAAGGACCTCGTATGTTTTTAATTGAAAAAATTTGAAAAAAGATATGGACTAAGATATTACATAACACTTAGCTAGTACTCTCTATACTGAGGCACCAGTCTTAAATGGGCTGGAAATGGGCACTTATTGGACAGAGATGCCATCAGCTCTGGGTGGGAAGCAGGGGAAGCTTCAGCCCTTTGATCTGCTTGTTCTCAGGAGGATGCTCTGAGCCTTTTCTGATTGTAGAAGTAAGCTGTCTAGTTTTGCTGTTGTTGTTTTTAATCTTGAAAATAAGCTTGAAATTGAGAAACACTAGTACTGCTGGCCTTCCTAAGCAAGCCGTGGTGCTACACTGACTGGGTAATCTGAATGATTTCCCAAACATTTTCTTGATCTTAAACTGTTTTCAGTAAACTCTGACTTTATGAAAGGTCACTTGGCTTTACTATTGAAACAAATGCTTTAGAAATGGAGGTGTTACTCCAAGGAAGCAAGCCTTGCATGTTTCCTACCCATGCTGAGTATTTCTGGATACTTCTGAATGTGTGTGTATGTGTGTGTGTAGGGAGCTGCGGGGGGGCGTCTTTCTTCAGTCCTACCTTAAGTTTACTGGTAAAGTGTCCCCAAAGGTATTTAGGAAATAGGAGATAGCAACCCCTAGAGTGACTATTCCATTATCCCACTGAAATTAGAAATGTAATTTCTTATTCTTGTTTGATTTTGAGAAATGATCTCACTGTGTAGTCCTGGCTTTCCTGGAACTTGCTATGTAGACTAGTCCCACCACGAACTTGCAGAGATCCATCTTCTCCTGCTTCCCAAGTGCTCAGATTAAAAGTCATACACTACCACACCTTGTTCAAGTTATTCAAGTTTCACATTTCATGTTGAAAATTCATTCTCTTTAAACCCCTTCATACATGTATTTTTATATGTGAAAAGCAACACACTTGTCTTCTGACTTTACAACACTCCTTTGCTTGGCCTCTGGGATCAGTGTGCTTTAATGACAAAACGTGGAAGTTCGGCTTCCTGACTTTTCAGACAAGGAACCAAGGGCCAAGAAAAATCAAGGAGGAGAAGTAAGAAGCCGGGTTTTGCGATGGATGGGTGGCATGACTAGGAAGAGAGATTCTAGCATCCAGTCTTGGAAGGCCTCATGCTAGCTACTTGTCTCCCAGTGCTTGGAAGTGGATGGGTTCCTCCCCTAGTCTATATTCAGAAACCACACTTATCAGATCAAAAACTCACTTAATCAGGGACCAGAAGTCAAGCCACCCTTCATGGCTATGATCAGACACCACCAGCTTGGTTTTCAGATCAGGACACTCAGAAGCCACAGATTCCATCTCTGGGATAAGGCTAGCTGTGGTCACAATGGCTTTGGCTTGAGACATTTGTATTCGGTAGAGAATGTCCTTGGCTTTCAGTTGGGTAGTCCCAGGAATGAAGATGATCCCTAGGGGTGAGAAAGGATGGCTTGCTTTCACCTCTGTGCTTAGGCCCAAATCATCTGCTGAGAATTCCCACAATACTGTGCCCACTGACCATACCGTGGGGTATAGGGAGTCTCACATCCTGTGCCAAATCTCATCCTCATAATTGCACACTCATAATCAGAATCTTAATATCTCTAATTGATTCATACAAACATAAAAATTGTAGGCTCTTCCTTATTCCTTTCGACTCTAGATGAGTCCAAACAGAGGGTAAATGGATCTTAGGCTGCACACATTAGGCCAGATTAGGTAGCAGTCCTTGTGTGGACAGCATTGCTGACATTCAGGACTGACATTCAATACTCCCTTCTCCGTTTCCTCTTCTTCCCCATCACTCTCTTAAAGTCATCTAGAATGTCCTCTGTTTCTTTTACCTCAAGTTTAGTCACATTGTCCTCTGCATGTTCTTATATGTTCTCTTTATCAATACCAGCATAATCGCCACCAATGAGTTCAAGCCTGGCTGCTTCATTAAAATTACATCCTAACTAGATGCCCTCTTCTGAATCCTCCTACAACCTCAAGTACACAAAGCACAGAGCTTTCCCTCCACAGCTCTTCTTTGCAGAATACCCATGCCCTCTGTCTCCAGGAAGATACCCTGTTTCCTATTCTGACATCTGACATTGAAGGCACCTCCCACTATTTATCTACCTTTCTTTTTTTTTTTTTGGTTTTTCGAGACAGGGTTTCTCTGTATAGTCCTGGCTGTCCTGGAACTCACTTTGTAGACCAGGCTGGTCTCGAACTCAGAAATCCGCCTGCTTCTGCCTCCCCAATGCTGGGATTAAAGGCATGCGCCACCATGCCCGGCTTTATCTACCTTTCTTCCTCTTTGATTTCTCTTTCAGAATGGCTGTGTGTATGCATGTAGGTGTGTACACTGTGGGCACATGTATGTGTATATGTATGTGTGTGTGTTTATGTGTATGCATGTTTGCGTGTGTGTGCATGCATGCCTTTGTGTATGTAAGTGTGCATATGAGTGCATGTTTATGTATGTGTGCATGCATACCTTCGTGTGTGTGTATGTGTATGTGTGTGTGTGTGTGTGTGTGTGTGTGTGTGTGTGTGTGTGTGTGTTAGTCCTGACTAGGAGTCTTTGCATGTGGAGAACCCATTATTGGACTGTTGGAGACCAGGTTGAGAAAACCCAGGCATCTTACAGCCCAGGCATTTTTACAGCATGCAGCTGAGAGCCATATAGTTCTTTGTTTGGAGCCAATTGCCCCCTCTCCCCTCAAGGCTGTTTTGTGGGAATCAGCAAGATTCCAGCCCTAAGCAAACATCATTGACTGAGGGAGTCTTCTTATATTCCAGAGCTTCCCAGAGCTGTCACCTTGGGCTGTTAGAAGAATCTGGACTCTGAGATAAGCCGCCTGATGTTCCGGAGCAGTGACGCCAAGGAACTGAGATAAATCACTAAAAGTTTCAAAGTCGCAATTAGCCTCCCCATTTGTCCTTCACTCTATCTCTTTTGATCACTCCCCTACCCCTCTCTGTATTGTATAAAACCTGAGCCTTTTCCTTTAGTAAATGAGACTATGACAAGGATGCATGGTCTCCATCTCTTTCTTATTCCCATTTCAACGTAGGTTTGTGATCCCCTTCGAGGACCATGGAATAACTATCCTGCAGGCCAGGATATTGGACCACCTTTCTTTGCTTGTAGCCTTCTTTAATTCTGCTCACCTCAGAGAACTCAGCTATATAGCCATGGGCTTCCCATCATCCATTTCTTGGTTATAGAAACATAGCTTTTCTTTCTATGTTCTCTTTGCCTGTGCTATTAGTTCTTGGTTCCACATTGTACTCTGTTAGATAGTGAAAGGGAAGGAAAGAGAAAGGAAGGGAAGGAAGCAAGAAGAGAGGGCAGGAGAGAAGAAAGACATGTTACAGAATATGCATGCTGAGATGAGGAAGGTGATTGCAAGAGCAGAATGGATAAGTTCTTCTACACTTTGCATATGAGACATCTCCCCAAAGGCTCATAGGTGAAAGGCTCGTTCCCCAGCTGGTAGACCAAAGGCATTGAAAGGTGTTTGGATGACAAGGCTTCTGAGCTAATGAACAAACTAACCTACAGACAGCTCATAATTTGGATGAACTAGTGGGGAGGAGCCTTTGTTGAAGTGAGTCATTGGAGGTGTCATGTTCCTGATCTCTCCCCGTCTCTTGTGTTTTGTTTCCTGATTCCATGAGTTGGCCTAGATACTTTGTTCTAACACATGTATACAGGGTGATATGCCTTAGACAGCAACAGGGCCAGGCAGCCATGGGCTGAAATCATGAGTCAAGGCAAACCTTTCTGCTTTTAGTTTGATATTTCCTCAACTGTTGACCACAGCAATGAAAGCCTGAAATACGAAACCATGTGGATTCTAAATTATACATAAACATGGATAAGTCATTGTAAAAGGAAGGGAAATCTCTGCACGTGATTTTTAATAAATAACATGTCAGTGTTATGATACAAATGGAAAACCTTCCTATAAGGCCACAATAGTAGCATTCAATGTAGTTAAGAACTATTGACAGAGAGCCAAATCATATAAAAGTCTTTTGGGGGAAAAAGATTTGCAGCATCATGCAGAGGAAGCAGGTGGATACTGTGTTAGCATTCTGTCTAAGTTCCACCCAACAGTTACCGGGGAACAGCCAGGTATGCTCCTCCCCACAATTACCTGGCAACAGCAAGGTAGGCCTGACCCACTATAAAAGGGGCTGCTTATCCCCTCCCCTTTCCTTGCCTCTCGTTCTCTTGCTCCCTCTCTCTCCCCATTCCCTTCCCTCCCTCTTCTCATGGTCTTGGCCGGCCTCTACTTCTCTACTCTCTCCCTCTCTCTGCCTTTCTCTGCCTCTACTACCCTCTTAACTCCCCTTACCATGCCTTGAATAACCTCTATTCTATACTATACCACTGTGTGACTGGTCCCTCAGAGGAAAGGGATACCTCAGCATGAACACACTGAGGTACCCACACCCTTTCCCCATACTTCACCACACCCCCATAGAACATAACCCCTAACTCTTTATCTTTTTATAAACACTTCATACTGCCTGACGTTAAATGATGAAATATTTATCCCTGAATCTGGGTAAAGCACACTTCCCACACTCTGACATGTGTGCTGAGGAAGGCACAGTCTTGCTTTGTAGGACTGCAGTCAGATGCAGCTCAGGTGAGGAAAGCTATAAAGGAAGAATCATAAATCCAAAACCTGAGTTGCATTTTGCAAAACAACTGATTAGGGTGCTTCAAAACCGCAGCTGCCATGCAGAGAAGTCTGTAGCACTGTAGGTTAAAGGAGATGGAACTGGTCTGGCTGCTACATACAGTGCACAGTTCTCCGTTGGATTTAAAGAGAAACTGGCTCTAAAGGATATTGTTTGGATAATCAAAGAACGTTTGTTACTTATGTGTGGGCAACTATAATGCACTGAAGTTAGCCTTGTGTCATAACTCCCCCGTGAGTTTGTGAAGGGAACATCTTGGGTTTTACCAGATTTTTATGTTCCTTTGCTCATGAGTACTTACCTGGTACTTGTAGTTTCACAATAACCACAATGGATTCTGAGAGAGGAAGGGAGGGGCACGTGATATTGTGTTTAGAGCATATTAATTCCGGAGTGTTAGGGAAAGAGAAAGAAGGTGTGAGAACACGTGGGAGTGAGAGTAGGAGACATACTTGAAGACTAAGGAAGATGTGAGGAAGAGACAATGTTTTGTCTCCAGCTGAGCTGTCCATCCTCAGAGGGAAGGACAGAGGCTTCCTCTGTGGTTCCAGCATCGAAGCCAAGACTGGAGCCCCAGAGCTTCATCTGTACTTGGCTGTACCCACAGCACCTACTGTCCCAGCACTGAGGTCCAGTGGGTCCCTGTATGAATCACTGACCTGTTCTAATGCAGCCCACTGTCACCAGCCACCACTCGGGCACTCGGGGCAGAATCAAGGCCAGGCGGTCTCCTTGTTGCAGGCCACAGATCTGCTCAAAGACGTTGGCAGTGCGACAGGTGAGGTCCCTCAGCTCCCTGAAGCTCCACTTTATTTCATCTCCTTGGCCATTCACCCACCAAAAGGCTGGATTTGGTCCTCTCTTGCCCTCCTAGGTAAGATTAGATACCAAACATGACTCTTGCTTTCAAGGAAGAGGATAACCCACTTCCATAGTCACATTCCAGGGTGAGTCCAGTACAGTGAGATCCCATCTTAAGACATTGGTAGACTCCAGAGGAGTAGGGAATGTCTTGGGAATTACCCCCAAGTCACATGTGACCACAAGTACTCTTCAAGCTTTCCACTGAAGACAAACAATTCTGCTTCTCCTTTTGTCCATTCTAGGTTCATTTAGACAGTGATTTTTTTCTCTCTTTGCCTCAGTTTTTCCATCTATGAAATGGATACAACAATATTGCCTAAACAACAGTAAGCTTTAGATAAATAAACCATATTAATAGTGTTTGGTACAAAGTATTTGCTCAATAAAATAGTATCATGGCAAAAGGAAAGAGGCTGAAGTCACAGCTAAGTATTTAGGTAACATTTTAAAAGGTATTACTAGTGGTAGGATGTGAACACAGAATAGAAGGAACCTATTGGTCCTTGTTTCCTCACAGAAATATCAAACAATAACAGATTACCCAATGTAGCTCTGTGAGGATCCTAGAAATCAGAAATCAGCCTGCAACAGTTTAGCAGCTAAAGCCACACTCAGAATGCAGGGTATTTTGTGTCATTCGTTCTTGTTCTTTCTTGTCACGCCTTTGGTGTAGTGCAGTACAATCAAGGGGAAGCCACCCAACTCCAGGCTCATGGAAAAGGCTGGAACTTGTTTACAGTGTCCTGACCTATTCAGGAGACACTGAGTGAACTGCTTTCTCTCCTGCCTGATTTGAAGGTCATAGGGGAATGCCATCATAATTTGACTCTCAGGTTGGTTATCTCTGTGTGGGTAGAGGGTCTATGGCATATAAAGACTGGTGGGCACCTATGGCCAAGAGGTGATAGAGCAAGGAACACAACGGAACTGCCAAGGTCACAAGAAGCAGCAGAGGAGAATTCCTAAAAGGGAAGTGTAGTTGGTAACACTGGCCATGTAACTATGAAAACTGGAACAGGGGAGAGGACACAGAAAGGACCAGGGAAGGCAAATGTCAGGAAGGCTGCAGATGACACAAAGCCCTCACCTAGCCACATTAGTGACAGCCTTCCTTTCTTGAGTTATCTGCATGACTGTAAAAGGGGGGACTTCTTCCCCCACATGTCCAACATTCAATCAGTTACCAAGATGAGCTGTCAATTCTGAACATCCATGCTACAAATCCAAGGGCACCCACATTCATAAAAGAAACTTTAATAAGCTCAAAGCATACATCATACCTCACACAATAATAGTGGGAGACTTTAACACTCCACTCTCAGCAATGGGCAGATCCTGGAAACAGAAACTAAACAGAGACACAGAAGTTATGAACCAAATGAATCTAACAGATATTTATAGAACATTTCATCCTAAAGCAAAAGAATATACCTTCTTCTCAGCACCCCATGGTACCTTCTCCAAAACTGACCATATAATTTGTCACAAAATAGGCCTCAACAGATACAAGAAGATTGAAATAGTCCCATGCACCTTATCAGATCACCAAGGACTAAAGCTGGTCTTAAATACCAACAAAAACAACAGAAGAAACATACATGTGGAATCTGAACAATGCTCTACTCAATGATAGCTTGGTCAAGGAAGAAATGGAAGAAATTGAAGACACATCATACCAAAACTTATGGGATACAATGAAAGCAGTGGTAAGAGGAAAACTCATAGCTCTTAGTGACTCCAAAAAGAAACCTGAGAGAATTTGACAGCATACCTGAAAACTCTAGAACAAAAAGAAGCAAATACCCCCAAGAGCAAAAGAGGCAGGAAATAATCAAACTCAGGGCTGAAATCAACCAAATAGAAACAAAAATGACTATACAAAGAATCAACAAAACCAGGAGAAAATCAACAAGATTTTCTTTGAGAAAATCAACAAGATAGATAAACCCTTAGCCAGACTAACCAGAAGGTATAGAGACAGTATCCAAATTAATAAAATCAGAAATGAAAAGAGAGACATAACAATGGAAACTGGATATCCAAAAAAAATCATATCCTACTACAAATGTTTATATTCAACTGAATTGGAAAATCTGGATGAAATGGACAATTTTCTTGATACATACCACCAGGTGCCAAAGTTAAGACAGGATCAGATAAATGATCTAAACAGTTCCATAACCCCTAAAGAAATAGAAGTAATCATAAATAGTCTTCCAACCAAAAAAAGCCCAGGACCAGATAGATTTAGTGGAGATTTCTATCAGACCTTTAAAGAGGACCTAATACCAATACTCTTCAACTTATTCCACAAAGTAGAAACAAAAGGAACACTACCCAATTCATTCTATGTGGCCACAGTTACACTTATACATAAACCACACAAAGACCCAACAAAGAAAAAGAGCTTCAGACCAATCTCCCTTATGAACATTGATACAAAAATACTCAATAAAATGTTTGTCAACCAAATCCAAGAACAAATCAAAATGATCATTCACCATGATCAAGTAGGCTTCATCCCAGGGATGCAGGGATGGTTTAATATACATAAATCCACCAATGTAATCCACTACATAAAAAAACTTAAAGAAAAAAAAACACATGATCATTTCATTAGATGCTGAAAAAGCATTTGACAAAATTCAGCATCCCTTCATGTTAAAAGTCTTGGAAAGATCAGGAATTCAAGGCCCATACCTAAACATAGTAAAAGCAATGTACAGCAAACCAGTTGCCAACATCAAACTAAATGGAGAGAAACTTGAATCAATCTCACTAAAATCAGGGACTTGACAAGGCTGCTCACTCTCTCCCTACCCATTCAACATAGTACTTGAATTTCTAGCTAGAGCAATTAGAGAACAAAAGGAGGTCAAAGGGATACAAGTTGGGAAGGAAGAAGTCAAAATATCACTATTTGCAGATGATATGATTGCATACTTAAGAGACCCAAAAAATTTTACCAGAGAACTCTTAAAGCTGATAAACAACTTCAGCAAGGTGTCTGGATATGAAATTAACTCAAACAAATCAGTAGCCTTCCTCTACTGAAAGGATAAACAGGCTGAGAAAGAAATTAGGGAAACTACACCCTTCACAATAGTCACAAATACTAATACATACCTTGGTGTGACTCTAACTAAGCAAGTGAAAGATCTGTATGACAAGAACTTCAAGTCTCTGAAGAAAGAAATCAAAGAAGATCTCAGAAGATGGAAAGATCCCCCATGCTTATAGATTGACAGGATTAATATAGTAAAAATAGATATCCTGCCAAAAGCAGTCTACGGATTCAAGTCAATCCCCATCAAAATTCCAACTCAATTCTCCATAGAGTTAGACAATGCAATTTGCAAATTCATTTGGAATAACAAAAAACCCAGGATAGTGAAAACTATTCTCAACAATAAAAGAACTTCTGGGGAGATCACTATACTTTACCTTGAACTGTATTACAGAGCAATAACGATAAAAACTATACGGTATTGGTACAGAGACAGACAAGAAGATCAATGGAATAGAAATGAAGACCCAGAAATGAACCCACACACATATGGTCACTTGATATTTGACAAAGGCGCTAAAACCATCCAGTGGAAAAAAGACAGCATTATTATTATTATTTTGTTGTTGTTATTTTTTATGTTTTTTTAATTAGATATTTTCTTTATTTACATTTCAAATGCTATCCCGAAAGTTCCCTATACCCACCCCCCGCCCCTGCTCCCCTACCCACCCACTCCCACTTCTTGGCCCTGGCCTTCTCCTGTGCTGGGTTATATAAAGTTTGCAAGACCAAGGGGCCTCTCTTCCCAATGATGGCCAATTAGGCCATCTTCTGCTACATATGCAGCTAGAGA
>NC_034590.1:89298594-89302077 GCF_900095145.1 Mus pahari | reverse complement strand
AGCTCCTTCATTGGGGGCCCTGTGCTCCATCCAGTAGCTGACTGTGAGCATCCACTTCTGTGTTTTCCAGGCACTAGCATAGCCTCACAAGAGGCCACTANNTCAGGCTCCCTTCAGCAGAATCTTGCTGGCATGTGCAATAGTGTATGGGTTTGGTGGCTGATGATGAAGACAGCATTTTAAACAAATGGTGCTGGTTCAACTGTAGAAAAAAGCAAATCAACCCACTCTCATCTCCTGTACAAAGCTCAAGTCCAAGTGGATCAAGGACCTCCACATAAAACCAGATACTCTGAAACTTATAGAGGAGAAAGTGGGGAAGATCCTTGAACACATGGACACAGGGAAAAAATTCATGAGCAGTACACCCGTGAATTATGCCTTAAGATCAACAACAGACAAAGGGGACCTCATAAAATTGCGAAGTTTCTGTAAGGCGAAGGATACTGTCTATAGGACAAAACAGCAACCAACAGATTAGGAAAAGATCTTTACCAAACCTAAATCTGATAGAGGGCAAATATCCAATATATACAAAGAACTTAAGAAGTTAGACTCCAGAAAAATCAAATAGCCCTATTAAAAATGGGGTTCAGAGCTAAGCAAAGAATTTTTAACTGAGGAATATTGAATGGCCAAGAAGCATCTAAAGAAATGGTCAACATCCTTAGTCATCAGGGAAATGCAAATCAAAACAACCCTGAGACTCTACCTCACACCAGTCAGAATGGCTAAAATAAAAATCTCAGGTGACAGCAGATGCTGGTGAGGATGTGGAGAAAGAGGAGCGCTCTTCCATTGCTAGTGGGATTGCAAGCTGGTACAACTACTCTAGAAGTCAGTTTGGCTGTTCCTCAGAAAATTGGACATAGTACTACCTTAGGACCCAGCTCTACTTCTCCTGAGCATATACCAAGAAGATGCTCCAACATGTAATAAGGATACATGCTCCACTATGTTTATAGGAGCCTTATTTATAATAGCCAGGAACTGGAAAGAACCCAGCTGTCCTTCAACAGAGGAGTGGATACAGAAAATGTCATACATTTACACAATGGAGTACTGCTCAGGTATTAAAAATGATGAATTCATGAAATTCTTAGGCAAATGGATAGAACTGGAAAATATCATCCTGAGTGAGGTAACACAATCACACAAGAACACACATGGTATGCACTTACTGATAGCTGTATATTAGCCCCAAAGCTCCAAATAGCTAAGATACAATTCACAGACCACATGAAGCTCAAGAAAAAGTAAGACCAAAGTGTGGGTACTTTGGTCCTTCTTAGAAGGAGAACAAAAACTCACAGGAGCAAAGATGGAGATAAAGTGTTGAGCAGAGACTGAAGAAAATACCATCCAGAAACTGTTCCACCTGGGGATTCATCCCATATACAGATACCAAACCCAGACACTACTGTGGATGCCAAGAAGTGCATGTTGAAAAGAGCCTGATATGGTTGTCTCCTGAGAAGCCCTGCCAGAGCCTTACAAATACAGAGATGGATGCTTGCGGCCAATTATTGGACTTAGCAAGGAGTTCCCAATGGACGAGTTAGAGAAAGGACCAAAGGAGTTGAAGGGGATTACACCCTCACAGGAAGAAAGAATATTCACTAACCAGTCTCCCAATAGCTCCCGGGGACTAAGCCATCAACGAAGGGTGCACAGTACTCCAGCTGTATACGTTGCAGAGGATGGCCTTGTCATTCATCAATGATGCTCCCATGTAGGGGAGCTGAGGGTGGGGAGGTGGGAGTGGGTGGGTTGATGGAGGAACACCCTCATAGAAGCAGGGAGAGGGAGGATGGGATAGAAGGTTTCCAGGGGTGGGTGGGGAGGAACCGAGAAAGGGGATAACATTTGAAATGTAAATAAAGAAAATATCCAATAAATAAAAAAAAACAGTAGGGAAAAAAAAAAAAAAGAATGTAGCTGACCTGGAGGACCCCAGGGAGACTTGTCACCTTCACAGGATGGTAGACTACTTGATTTATATAAATGTGGTAGGTGCTCCTGTGCACATTCTGAAAGTCTCCCCCCTCTTGTGGCGTGCTTTACAGTCAATGTGCTGAACTGAATTCCAGTTAGACTTCCCGACTAACTGAGGGTGAGAACTCAGACTTCCACAAACCTGACAATTAGAACTTTTCACTAGCTCGTAGTTATGAAAGAATAAACATGCATCGGGTACTTTTAAACTTACAAGTAAGTTTTAAAAATAAATTAACCCCTGTTTCACAGAAAGAAAATAAAAGAAAAAAGCAGCAGCAGCAGCAGGAACAACAATAACAAACCCCTGAAAATCAGAGACTCGAGACTTCATGCAGACTAGGCATCAAGCCCTCAGATGTAAGCCCTCCCCACTACACAGCTGCCTTGAAGAATCTGTAGGTCCTTCTGTGTCTCTAGAGAATCTATGTATCCCCCTGGTGTCTCTTTACCTAGCTAGAGCAAGGGACAGTCACTAGGCCACTCCCATTCCCATAGCTCCATCACGATGCCCTCTTACCTCCTCCATTTGAGCCCAATAGTCCAGGACGTCACTTGCAAAGTTAAACTCCTCAGGTGAATCATGGTCATTCCATCTTGGAGCTCTAACTCTTGAAAACAACCGTCTGTACAGCTGGGTGGGGCTAAGGGAGAAGCCCTGTAAGACTTTGAAGATCTGGAAACTCTTCAGCCACTGCATAGTAGGGCAGTCCTATGGTAGGAGACATAGAACCCTCAAGTCACTGGCTGTCTCGAGAAGATGTGGTTTACGTGCCAATCAACCTCCAGGAGCTGATCCTCTTCCATTGCTAGAATTACCTCAGATGGGAATTTCTCTACCCAGCTGAGGAGCTACAAGGTACAAAATGGCACTGAATGGCTGTTGCTGCTACATTAGGTTGAGCCACATTCCTGGAGGACTCTGATTTGATCCCAGGGTTGGTAGCCGTGTGGCCATCCCTTTTGCAAATCCTGTCCATGGGTCAAATTGTCTCTACTCTGGAAACCTTTTTTCCCATCAAGGCCAATCTTGCAGTTTCCATGGAAACTGTCATATCATCATCTACTTCCTGTCCCCAAAGCTGACGAGAGGTCAAAATCTAAATAATCATCCCTGTGACTTTTTAAGCACAAGCTAAAGTGATCATAATCTCTCTCAAAATTGTGTGTGTGTGTGTGTATGTGTGTGTGTGTGTGTGTGTGTGTTATCAAAAAGTAGCTCAGGTTGCCTCCAAGTAGAAAAACCATAAAGTGAAAAGTTGGTGGATATCCCTGAGGTTATGCTTTCTGTCATGTGAAGTAAATGAAGCGTACACCCAGGGACAAGGAGATGAGGGTAGTGAGAGTCTGGAGGCTTTTCAGTCTGTGGCTCACACTGTTGCCAAGGCCCCCCGCCCTCTGCCCTCTGCCCTCTGCCTCTCTTCCCCTCTGCTCCTCTGCCCCTCTTCCCCTCTTCCCCTCTGCCCCTCTGCCCCTCTGCCCTCTGCC
>NC_034590.1:89240678-89298533 GCF_900095145.1 Mus pahari | reverse complement strand
TCTGCCCCTCTGCCTCTCTGCCCTCTGCCTCTCTGCCCCTCTGCCCTCTGCACCTCTGCCCTCTGCCCCTCTGCCCTCTGCCTCTCTATCTTCTGCCCTCTGCCCTCTGCCTTTCTGCTCTCTGCCCCTCTGCTCTCTGCCCCTCTGCCCTCTGCCCTCTGTCCCTCTGCCCTCTGCCTCTCTACCTTCTGCCCTCTGCCCTCTGCCTTTCTGCTATTACTCCCTTCCCCTGTGTTCTGTTGGATTCTGTATAGATTTTCACAGCCACGCACCCACCCTCAGATTAGACAGTGCTAGTGTCTCAGCTTCTTCTTGCTGATGCTGTGTGGCCACAAGATCCTTTCTGGGATAGTGTTCTGGGCAGCAGTTCCCAGTCCTCCAGAGTAAACAGAGGGAATGGAGCACTATTGACATTATGTGAGATTATGAATTCAAGGATGGCCTAGATGATAAAAACCAATCCTAGAACAGCCCTTCCTACACAGCAACATCCCCTCTCCAAGCCCCCACCACAAATTCTGAATCCTGTATTTCAGAGATCACGTAATTGGAGGTTGGGATTAATGTTAAAGACTGGATGGGGGTAGTCTGAGCTGATAACAACATAAGGTTGTTGGGTTTTAAAAAGTGCAGCAGCCTTTAGTTCCACCATGGAAGTGAGTGTGGTGCAAGGTCAGGCTCTAGGTCCAGGCTCCTACTGGCCATTTTTTCCTACAATGGCTCTTTTTCTACACAGATTTCCGTATGACCTCAGGGTCTTCCTTAAATATCAACTGCTTTCCTCAAAGGCAGAACAAATAGACATTTTATAAGTAAATGAAATAGTTAGGCACATTCTCAATGATAGGATACTCATCTGTGCATGTGGCGATGGTCCAGTCTCTAGAATTGCAAAAGAAATAGTCAAATATATAAAGTGTGGCTACTGACTTAAACCAAAAGGGTGAGTTGGAGTGAGGAAACATAGTGACCCTTTATCATGGGCTGATTCTGTGTTCCCCCCTTCCTCCCACAAACAACATGCATGAGTACCCACCTCAATATTTCTCAATGTTACTGTAATTGGAGGTAGGTAATTTCATAACTGAGTTAAATATGAGACCATTGGAGTAAACCAGAGTACATTATGGTTAGTCTCCTTTTTTCATAAAGGAAACAGGCATTGGTAAAGCACACCTTTAATACCAGCACTTGGGATTCAAAGGTAGGTAGATCTCTGTGAGTATGAGGCCAGCCAGGGGATACACAGAGAGACAATAACAAAAAAAGTTAAAAAGGAGATTAGCATTCAGACACGAGGTAGAGGCAAACGCTATGGGAACATAAAGACCATCAACTACAAGCCAAGAGAAGAGCCTCAAATGAGTAACCTTGATCTTGGACTTTTGATATTCAGAAAATTGAAAAAACAAATTTCTGCTAAGTCATTCAGTCTGTGATCATTTTCCATGGCAATCTTCTAGACCCAAAGGAGAGGAAATCATGTTGACACTTGCCACGCCCACTCCAGTAGTGACTCACTTACAGATCTGAAAACCTGAAGGCAGTCCTGAGCAAAGGAGTTTCGAAAGAAACTCAGCCTCCTGAAGTCCTGGCATTTCCAATAACACATTTACTCAAACCCTATCCTAACGTTAGTATGGTGTATCATAAATCAGTTCCACCAGTGTTCCAAAGTCCAAAATTATCCTTAAAGCAATGAGCTCAGAATTCAGTAGGATTCAGTGAAGAGGTTACTTTCATATGCAAGTATTTACCAAGGTCTAGGAAATAGGGGGCTTGTAGTATTGCATTATTCATGAGAAGGTCTGGTAGAGCACAACCCCCTGGTGCTAGCTCTCACAAGGCTCAAAGGAGTAGCACAAATTGTGACTAGGGTGTGAAATCCTTACCTGTCATTAGCTGACCCTAGGCAGAGCTGATTTACCTTTACTGTAAACATTACCTGGCGCCTGTAAGTCCTTTTGAAATCATTCCTCTGTTTTGTGTCAGATAACTTCAATATACTTTGTCTACTGTGACACCCTGCCCCCTTTTTCTGTATTATTTAAGACTGGTGTTCACTTTGTGAAAATACACTCAGTTCCTACTCTCTCTCTCTCTCTCTCTGTCTCTGTCTCCCCTGTGGACTGTTTGTCACTCGCCAAATCCTCACTCATCTGCAACCGAGACCCCGTTCCACACAAATAGGAGACCCCACAAAGGAGGCAGTCTGTGGCAGACACTCTCTTACAAATAGTTTGCAATTCTGACTTAATGTTTATCATGTGAGTTGGCAAACACAGTTGTCCCTAGTTGAGGTCAGCTGTGGGTAATTGAGAGGGTTAGAAATCCAAGAGCACACGTTCAAATTCCACTCACCCTCTGTGTAACTTGGAGCAGTTTGCTTAACCTCCTAACCTCCCTTTTCAACACAGATGGACTCACAGCACCTATTGACCTAAGCAATGGTGGTGATGGATGGCTGACATTCTGCAAGACACAGCACAGGTAATTACTCTAGAAAGAGGGGCTATTGATGGTTCTCTCTCTCTCTCTCTCTCTCTCTCTCTCTCTCTCTCTCTCTCTCTCTCTCTCCCTCCAGAGAAGCAGAGTAATTAAACCTGACACAAAGAAATGGTGTCTTACATTCTACAACAGGATTAGAGGAAAGAAGTGGGGGTTGGTGCCTGAAATAGACTGTATAGACAGCATGTGCCACAGTGCATGTTACAGCTTTCAGAGACACCCATATCTAGGTATTTCTGTCTGTCTTCCTGAGGTGCAGATTTCTCTCTATAGCTCTGTCAATTTCTGTAACTATGTATCAATATCTAAAATTACATCTCTATCTCTCCCTTTAGCTATAGATCTACATAGCAACAATTACATCAATCCTATTCTATAATAGACGAATATCTATCTATCCATCACAGTGTTGATGGGCACTGAGTATTCAGTGTAATGTTAGATTCTTCCCTTGTCATATTTTGAAAACCTGGGAAATGAAAGCTGGAAAGAGACAAATCTATTGTGTCTATAAAATATCTGAATCCTAGAACAACTTCTCTTTCATTTATGAAACACTGATTATCAGGATTCCACATGTGTTTTAAGAGTCTATCAACTGGAGGTAGGTCTGCTCTCTTAGATAATATACTCTGAAGGCTCTATAAAATGATCTTAGAGCCCAATGTTTTGAAGTGTTTTAAAGTATATTCTGAAATCAGTTTGGCCATGTGTATTTGAGGTGGGCTGGGCCCTGGAATCTAGACTTACATAGAATCAGATGTGTTTGAGAAGCCCCTGGACACAAAACATTACTTAACAGATTGGCATGTTTGATGTGTCTTAGGCGAGTCCAGAACAGCAGAGTCACAACATGACTTTTGGCTTCGGCTTTACCACCTAAGAGTTCTGTGGTTTGGGGCTCTGTTTTTGAGGGTACAATTATGATACCTACCACCTTGATTCCCTTGTTAATTAGTGGCATCATCACTGTGCCAGCATCAAACCTAGAATATACCAAGAATTTTAAAATATTGAGGTACCTTTCAACTACAAAAAATTAAATGAATCTGCCCCTCCACCGGGTGTGTGTGTGTGTGTGTGTGTGTGTGTGTGTGTGTTAATGCACACACATGTGGAAGTCAGAGGGCAAAGTCAAGGGTTTTCCCCACACCTCTCCACTTTGGTTTTGGGAACAAGGTCTCTCACTGAACCTGATGGTAGCTGATTTGGTTAGACTGGTTGCTCAGCAAGTCCCAGGGATCTTTCTGTTTCTGCTTCCTAGCCCTGGGATTATAGGGATCATGTAGGTTGCTTTGCATTGCTGTGATAAACATCATGACCAAAAGGCAACTGGGAGAGGAAGTAGCCTTTTTGGTTTACATGTCCTAATCACACTTAGTCTTTGTGGGAAGTCAGAGCAGAAATACAAACATGAGCAGAGGCAGGAACGGTCGAGGAATGGCATCTGTTGGCTTCTGCTTTATGGCTTTCTCACCTGTTTTTTTTTTTTTTTTTTGGTATAGGCAAGGTGCCCAGATGTGGCACAACTCACGGTGAGTTAAGTCTTCACACAATCGTTAATCATGAAAATTCTCCAAACTTGCCTATTGTTTGATCTGAAAGAAGTGGTTTTTCAATTGACGTTCCCTCTTCCTAAATGACTTGGCTTGTGTCAAGTTGACAAAAAAAAAACCTAACAAATGGAAGACACACACTGAAAGATACCTTGTCCACACTTTTCTCCAGGTCCTGGAGATCCAGTTCAGGTCCTCATGCTGGCTAAGCAAGTGCTTCACCAGATTAAAGGCATTCACTTTAAAGAGAGTGAGCCATCTTGTGCACAGGGAAGGTTTCTTTCAGTGACTCTCCTTCTCTCTGTCTTTTCTACTCATTCCCAAACATATCAGTCCATGTCTCTGAGCCAGCCACTGTGCTAAACACAGCTCATGTATGTCTCCAGATATTCCTTTCTCCAACATGCCCATCATTATATTGCAGTTAAAGAAAGGAAATGGCAGAGAAGTTAAGTGATTTGACCAAGGCCATAATTTTTAAGTGGCATTCACAGAACTTAAATAGGATCCTCAAGTTTAAAGCTTTTGGGGAAGACAGAAATACACACAGACACACAGATTATCACAAGCAGTCACACATGCACCATGCACATATGTACACACACACACACACACACACACACACACACACACACACACACATGGGGTGAGGGCAGGGGCTGAAGCAGGGGTGGGGGGATGGGCTTGGTCTTACCTGGTACTGTGAAGGACACAGGTAGGTAGACTATAGCTGGGAGGGGAGGCTTGTAGGGTCTGCTTTCTGTGCACAGTCTTTCCCAGTTCTGGGAACACAGCTGTGGAACTTGGCCCCTGACTGAGGAGAATATTGAGCAGACAACTTCAGTAATTGGATGATACTGCAGAGGGGAGGAGACATTTAGCCAAGAGGGCAGGAAACAGTGCAGAATTCCAGCAGAGACAGTCATCTGGGGAAAAGGACTGTGTAGAGCCTTCCCCATTCTCATGGGCTACTCAAGGTGGAACAGGATAAGAGAGGTGGAGTCTTGGTAAGTTCTCAGCAGCTAACCTGCTCCCCTTTCCCAGTGTATACCCTTCTTCTGCATCTATATGACAGCTGAAGGGCCATACAGCTTCATTGCTAAGACCCATGTGCCAGAGACACAGAGATCTCAGCACAAGCCTCTGCTTTCCCCACAACACCTGTCTCTTCCTGGGTGAGCCCCTCGCTCCATCCCTCGCTTTATTTGTAAAATGAAAATGACAAATTCTAAGGATTTTGTTCACTTGTTAGTGTTAGACTAGATGACTCTTGAGCGGCTCATAATATGTGATGATAGAGTGTGTTGGCTGTTTAATTCTGGTTAAGAGAAACAATTCTCTGTGTGGGCAGAAGTCAAGGTCTTCGTAGTTCCAAAGGTTTAGGCTTAAATCCTGGATCTGCCACTTGTTTGAAGAAACCCTGAGTAAGCCATATGGTCCTTGATTTGGGTCAGCTCATCAATAAGTGATGTTGGGTAGGTTATTGTAAGCTTAGTTCTATGAAACCTTTGAAAAGATTAGGTTAGTCAGTAGAGAGCCCGACCCAAGAATTTAGCCACAGACTGGATACTGATGTGTTGATTGTTTAATGAAGGCGACCGTGCACAGTACCTGAGTAACTCTTTGCTAATGATCTGATTTGGGGGGATGTTGGAGAGCGGAGGACCTCCAGGGATTCTGGCTAGAAATTTTCAACTCTTATTCTCCTAGTCTCTGTTGAACCTGGGATAAAAATACTTTGGCTTAAAGTTACCACTAAGGAAGGCAGAGCGGAGGGCAAGCCTGGCAGATGCCATGTTTCCTGGCTGACGGATTTATGGTAAAATCGTAAACACAGAGTGGGCATTGCTTGGGGAGAAGGCTAGGTGGGGAGAAGGCAGAGTGAGGTGACTGGCCACAGTAAGCTAGACATTAAATACCCAAAGTGTCAAAGTACAAAAATCTGAGAGGGAAGTGGGAGACAGGTGGCAAAGCAATGACACTTCTGCAAAGCAAAGCAAAGCAGGAGCAGGCGGTAGAACCTGAGAGATGCCTGTCTGGACCCAGCAGGTGTCTGCTGAGCTACCACACCAATACATGGCGAAGAGGACAGCCCCTTGGGCCTGACAGTCTGGATATGAGTCTGGCTTTCACTAGTTAGCATCTCAGTGGTGCTGTGAGGGTTTCCACCTATGCTTCCATCACAAGTGAGTCTGCAGTAGAGAGAGGACAATTCTGAAGAGTCTACACACATACTCTTTTTTCACACCAGCCCTGACTGCAGTTAGCCCATATCACTGCACTGAAGGTCTAGACAGTAAACTCCAGTGTGAACACTTGGCCATGTAAGGGGTCATGGACTAATCTGTACTCTCTTCTGATTCAGTTCTGTTGGAAGCTGCACAGAGACATGACATTACAAGGTGGCAGACACACTATCAGTCATCCATCCTTTCTAGATAGCCTCATGTAGTGGAATCTCCACCTTGGACCTTTATACAGACTAACTCCTGGAACCCTGTAAGGAGCCTGTGATTCACTCGCTCCTTCTAGATACTCACTGAGCATCATTTTGGTACAGATGTGGCTTTAAATGTGCCAGACAAGGCTATTGCTCTCTAGAACTTCCCATGCTCTGTGATAGACAGACAAAAGATAACAAACAAAAACCTCAGAGTTCTGTGTTCTGCACTGACATCCACACCAGGTCATGATTTATAGATAAAGAAACAGATGCTGAAGCTGCTCTGGAACATTTCCAAAGTCAGAGAGGACATTATATGAGACAGGACAGGACTGAATATTATTTTATCTAAGCTAATTTTTACCACTCAGCTCTCTCAATAATATTCTGCTCCTGCAAGTGTCTGATATGCCTGTGTTTCTGATTTTAGGGTTTTTTTCTTTTTACTTAGGGAATATTTATGAGCTGGCTTATTGAAGTTGTTCTTCCCCTGAGGAAATAAATATTGGTTGGACAGAAAAATTCTTTTATTGTCTTTCCATTGTTTGGTCATTCTTATCAATCAGATCTGAAGAAAATTGTCTCTGGAATGCTATAAAATCTTCCTGTAGTTTAATCTTTATTTTGCCCATATGAAGACATCAATGGCTTCCTCATTCACCTCAGATTTGGTGTAGAATAAGATTTGGAAGACAGTTCCAGACACCTAGCACACAGCAAGCCCTTTTCAAATGGCAGCTTTCAGGGCTGGGTCACTGATCTATATGGATCCCCTGTGGTTATTATTTCCCCATCTGAAGACGATGATTCCTCATGACTGTTGTGATAATTATAAATTATATGTACACCTTAGTGGATTGCCTGGCATTTGTTAAGAGTGCCATTGTTGTTAATCATTAGGAGAGGGGAATGAGATGAGAGAAGAAACAATTAGTTCTTTTTGTTTGTTTAGGTGTGCTCATGTGGCACAGGCAGAACATTGGCATAAGATTTAACAGGTGTCAGTCAGATCAATACCTTCAGTATTAGAGGGGTCTATGGGATTTAAGATTTTCATCATTTAAACTTTATTCTCTCTCTCTCTCTCTCTCTCTCTCTCTCTCTCTCTCTCTCTCTCTGTGTGTGTGTGTGTGTGTGTGTGTGTGTGTGTTATGTGTGAGTGAGGGCATGTGCATGCCAGATGACATCAGGAATCAATTCTCTCTTCTTGCTTTAGGCAGAGTCTCTTGTTCCTGCTGGGCTGGATAAGTGGCCTCCAAGCTTTCAGGCAATTCCCTGTCTTTGCCTTCCATCTGGCTTTAAGAGTGCTGGAATTACAGATGCATGGCCTCAGATCTTGAATTTTTATGTGGGTTTCAGGGATCAAACTTATGCAATCAAGTTAGCATGGCCGGCACCCTTAGCCACTGAGCTATCTTGATGGCTCTGCATGATTTTTTTTAAAGCCTTTCTTTCGTTCTCTCTCTCTCTCTCTCTCTCTCTCTCTCTCTCTCTCTCTCCCTCCCTCCCTCCCTCTCTCCCTTCCTCCCTTCTTTCCTTCCTTCCTTCCTATCCTATTTTTCTTTTCTTTTCTCTCTCTTTCTTTCTTCACTGCTGGAGACTGTTCAAGTTCTTGCAATTGGTGTCCATATACTTTAGTACTGCGCCACATCCACTACCTGATTACATCTGAAGGTCCTCTTACCTCAAAGAAAATGTAAACATAGCTGCATTTAAACATATAGTAAAGTCTCATGACATACGCTTTTTCTTTTCATTGACTGTCTTATGTATGTATGTATGTATGCATGTATGTATGTATGTATTCAAGACACCCTGACCAAGGCAACTTATATAAAAAAATCATTTAATTTGGAGCTCATGGTTTCAGACAGTAGTAGACTCTTTGACTGCCATGGCAGCAGGTAGGCAGGCAGGCATGGTGTTGGAGCAGTAGATGTAAGCTCTTAGCTCTTAGATCAATAGCTGTCTAGTTGGACTTAAGGCCTACTCAGTAGGAGTGAATTTGTGCTGAGTACTGTAAACCTGGCCAAGTATCTGTGGGTGATGAGGTGCTTGGACCTTAGAGGAGATGCGACTTCTGCCACTTTCCTAAGCCAGAATAACGTCCAACCTTGTTCTAGGTACTTATCACCCAAACATAAGCAATTCTACCTTTTCATCAAAGAAGCACCTATGTGAAGCAGATGGAGACCATTACAGAACCATCTACAACTGGTCAAGCTGACTGGACTGTCCAACCCCAGTCAATACATATGCAGCATAGTTGCTACACCTAAGGCTCAGGAACATTACTGGAGATGGGGTAGAAAGGTCCTAAGAGCCAGAGGCCCAAGATGTCTGCTGTGAGATGAGGTCTTCTATATATGACAGGAAAATTGCACCCATGAAATCACAAAGGTTGCCTAAATAAGACCTATATAATGGAAACATCCATTGACATGCCAGCATGAGTTAGACAAATTTTACAAGGTCTTATCCCTAGATAAGGATCTATAGACCAGTGGTTCTCAATCTGTGGGTTGCTACCCCTTTGGGGGTCAAATGACCTTTTCTAAGACCATCAGAAACACAAATATTTACAGTATGATTTATTACACTAGCAAAATTATGCTCATGAAGCAGCAACAAAAATAATTTTATGGCTCGGGATCACCACCACATAATGAACTGTTTTAAAGGGTTGCAGCATTAGGAAGGTTGAGGACCACTGCTCTAGATAAGGAATGGCTGCTGAAGGAGAGAGAATTGGAGATGAGTCTCCTGACAGATTATCCAATCCCAGGTACTCATCCCTAAACAGTTTCAGCAGGCAACACTAAATGGGCCCACATACATATATGACTGTGTGTGTGACAATGATTAAAGGAGGACTCATGAGTTTGAGAGGAAGTGGGGAGTATGAGAGGAGTCAGAGCGGGGAGAAGGAATGGTGGAAATGATGTAAATTGAAAAAGTAACTTAAAAAAGAAACACATGATCCATTCTCCAAACAACAAAAACAAAAGGCCAAACAAAACCAAAACAAACAAAAACAAAAACCATAAACAAAACCAAAATCAAAACAAAACCAAAACAAATGAAAACAAAAACCATAAACAAAAACAAAATAAAAACAAAAACAAAAACAAAACAAAACCAAAAAACCAAGACAACAGTACATAAAACTAATGACCTAAATGGGGATTAGTAGATAATAATTTTAATAAATGTTATAGAGCTGTTTAAGAACTGAAGGAAATCATGCTAAAGAGAAACAGATAACTTTTAGCAGAGACATAAAATTTTCAATTGGGAAATCATTAACTGAAAAACTTGTTGATTTAAGTTAAAAATTAATTGATTAGATTTTCTGGTAGAGTCAAGATGATCAAAGAAACTCAGTGAACCTGAAATTGGATCAAAACAAACGCTCAGAATAATAGAGAAAACTTGGAAACTACAAGTGGAGCGTCAGCAGACCTTGGAATCAATTAAGTGCTGGAAGAATGGCCCAAACTAGCTCGGATTTGGTTGAAAACATTTGTGTATGGACTCTTAGAATAACAGAAAGAAGTAGAAACAGGAGAAATAAAAAAGAAAACCACTGAGGCATGACTATATTTCTTCTTAATGAGAAACAGAAGCGGGGGCTGGAGAGGTGGCACAGCAGCTATGAGTGTGCACCCCCTTTGCAGGGACCAGATTTTGGTTCCCAGTTTAAATGTCAAGTGCCTCACCCTACCTGTAACCCCAGCTCCCAGGGATCTGAAGTCCTCTGCCCTCTTCTGCCTTCCAAGGGCATCTGCAAAACACTTGTGGAGAAAGGAGGGAGGGGAAATGAGGAGAGGAAGTGGGAAAGGAAAGAAGGAAGAGGGAGAAAGAGAGAGGGAGAAGGGAGGTATACAATAAATATTTTGAAAATAGAGAAAAAGTTGTGAATGTAGACAGAGGAAGACAACACAAGGAGAGAATGGTTCTTTTCACCCCCGAGTATTACCAGAAACAGAAGGCTAGACCTCAGCAAGGTGGATCATTAGGTCGCCCCCCTTCATGTCCCCACAGGTAATCTGCAGACAAAAGGGCTTCAGTGGAAGTTTGTGACACCCAGAAGTTCTGAGATCTATAAGGGTGGTTTTTCTCAGTGTCAGACTGTGGGTTCAGGTTCCATACCTAGAAATGGCTCCATGCCCCTGTAACCTTGCCTGAAGCCTTCTGTAACTTTGACTTTAATGCCAAAAGCTTTGCCAAGGGACTGGCAGTGAGTTCATAAACATTGGCATATTAGGAGTCAGGTCTGTCTCACCTAGTCTCAATTGCAGATCCTGAAATGACACTATCTCAGCCTAGCTCATCTCGGCCATGTGGTGACATAAGTTACTATTGCACATAGACACAAAAGAAAGTGTGTCCAAGTGCTCTCTAGGGCATGTTTGCCAACCCTGGATCTGCAGTAGTTTCCCCAAAGGCCCCCAAACATGTGTCTATTCCAATAGTAACCATGCCTGCTCAAAACAGCTCAGGTCTGCCTGGATAGATCTCTAGGGGTACATTTGCCAACTCCAGTCACAAAGCAGATTCAAAGGGCCCAGATCTCAACCCTTAATCTGTGGTCTGAGAGCAATTGTGCCGTACCAGGGCCAAGCAGAAAACACACCCAGCTTATTCTTCAGGGCAGGCTTGCCAACCTCAGTTCCTCAGAGGATCCTGGCATGGCTCTAAGTCTTTGCTTTACTTTCTCCCAGATGCAGGTTAACAGCAGACTCAACTATGGGATGTATGCGTCGGAGATGGGTATAAACCTTTGGACTCTGTCTTTGATCCTGAAGCAACCCTGCAGCTTGATTACAGGCCCTGTTAGCCTCAGATTGCATTGGTGCTGTTGGACCCAAGACCCACACAGATTCCATAGCAGTCCTGCTGAGATGTGAGGACGTTGTGGTCATCAGCAAGCCAAGTAAAAAGATCTGCTTCGTACCCTGGAGCAAACCCCAATCCCCTTGCTTTAAATCCTGGAGACAGTCTAGTTCAACTATGAACCACCCATAAAGGAATACACCCACCCTGCAGCTCCCACACAGAAGATACAGAAAGCTCCTTCCGGGCCTTGGATTAGGCACAAACCACACCCAAACACCTTTTCACTAAGAGATTCTTTCTTAAACAGGGGAGAAAAGTTAAAAGTGTCTGCTTTCAGAACCCATGTCTACTGGACCTCTCATGAGGGCCACCAAACAGCGATGTCATCCAGCAGCCATGAGACTGGTTCTGAGAACATCTGACTGGGATCTCAAGACAAGCCCACCAGCTCAGAGATCTAAGAGAAGACCTCACAAGGCTAAAAACACTTTCTAAGGATTGGCAGAAGTGTTTGTTCCTCCAAACGTATGGACCAATGCAAGGATGTACTAAATCAAAAGGAATCTGGCAAACTGAACACTAGCAAAGAAACCTAACGAGGCTGGAGCAGCTCACCACAGAAATTAGAGACCCATGAGTTGTAGGAAGGAGAATTCAAAATGCTCACATTACAGAAGCTCAATGAGGTGGAAGGGAACACACTTAAGAAGAAAAGTAAAGGAATTGGAAGGGAAAGTAAATATAATTATCCTTAAATAAAATAAAAACATTTTTTTCCAGAGACAATCATAGGCAGAAATTGTAAAGTATGAAATTGTAATTTAATTTGTGTAGAAATTAATTTATAGATTGAGTTAGAATTTATACATAATTTGAAAAAATGATATAGATAACTTCAGTCAATAAGATGTCATTGTGCTGCGAATTTTACTGTATTCACAATAAAATTATGGTCCATAATCCTAATAACTGGAAGGTATAGCAGACAATAGAATGCATGAGAACAAAAGAATATATGGAAGCTTTCATATCTCTAGTCACTCTAGTGACAGATGATGTCCTGGCCAAAACCAGCCACAGAACACAGAGATCCCAAATAAGAAACGATAGGAAAATGAACAGCGAGAATGATGGGATTTCTATAGAAAGTGGTGAAGGCTCATACACCAGACTTCTAGAACTACTAGTTTGATTAATTTATAGGGTGCAAACTTAAACTATACAAATCAGTGGTATTTCTATGTGCTACGAACAAAATTACCTAAATAGACAAAAGGAAAAAAAAAAAAAACAGAAGGAAACCAAGAAAACAACTTCATTCATAGTAGTTTAAGAGTAAAATAAAATACTTGAAAATCCCTTTAACTATAGAGGTAGCAGACCTGTGTACTGTATACAATAAAATATTGGTGGAAAAAAAACAGAAGACAGGTAAATAGAAATATGTCCTAGGTTTATAGATCTGGAGATTATTATTGTTAAAAATTTCATAGTATATGCAGTGATTTACAGATTCAATGCAATACTTCCAATTCAAAATTCCTATCAACTTCTGTGACCATGACTACCTAAAGAAACTTTGAGCAAAAAGAGAAAAGCTAGAATCATTGTAGTAATGAACTTTAATTTTGCAGAACTTTAGTGATCAAACAAATGTGAGCAGATTTGATAATAGATGTACACATGAGTGGAAGTAAATGGAGATCTTAGAAATAGACTTACATATCTCAAGTCAGTTTAGCCCAATTGACACACCCTAGAAAAGAGAATAGATCTGAAGTGTCTCAACACACACACACACACACACACACACACACACACACGGAGAGAAACTATATATAAAGTGATATGTATGCTAATTAGCTTGATTGTAGTAGTCCATAGTGTATATCTGTATTAAAATATATTGTATATAACCTTCACATATACAGTATATAAATTTACCATTTATACTTCAACAACACTGAAAAGTTTCAAAGTAAACCTAACACTAAATATAAATGTAACTAAACCCAAATCTCTCAGTGGCTTACAGGTGTAGGTAGGCCATTGCTGCAAATTCGGGGTTCTATATTACACTTTTCACTGTCCTTGGTTGCTCTCTCAGCCCTCATATCCTGCTTTAAGTGTGCTACAACAACACAACACAGGCTAAAAGGCTTAAACCACAGGATGTATTGTCTCACAGTTATGAAGGTTAGCCACATGGAGCAGGTATAGGCATGGGTGGTTGCTTCTGAGGCTGTGAGGTTAGGCTCAGTCCAAGGCCCCTCTCAGCTGATGGATGTTCATCTTCATATCCACATGGTATTTTCTTGTATGTGTTCAGATTTCTCTTCTTGGTTAAGATATCATTCATACTGGGTAAAGAAGCCCTCTTTTCGGTTGACCAGTATAAACACATCAGGGAATGGAGCCCATTTCTGTGTTTCTCAGTGACCCATCATAGCAATTGTGGCCTCCTCAGACCCCTCCCCCCCCCACACACATACACAAAGGGTAGGGATGGTGGTAGAATTGGTTGTGAGTGTCAGAGACAAGAAACCTGCCCAAATGCATGAAACCAGTTTGTTAAGATGAGAAACTGAAGTCACTATCATAAACCATCCCTTGAAACACAGTAAGATACCAGTGTTTACTAATTCTTCCTTAATCTTCTATTGTCTGTTTCCCTTGGAACCTCTATGCCTATAGTTTATATTTAATGGGGGGAAAAAAGAAGCTTTATTTTATATAAAAGTTTGAATTTATTATTAGTGACCCCCCATGTTCAGGTGCATGTCACTATGTGCCTATGGATGTGGGTGTTCATAGGACAACTCTCCAGGCTTGGTTCTCACTTCCTACCCCATTCAGGCAGGTTCTCACCTGTTTCTGCCAAGCAATGTACTCCAGGCTAGCTGACTGGTGAGCTCCAGGGCTATCCCCCTTCTCATCTTTTAACAAGAGTGCTGGGATTACATTTGTACACCCCAGACAGGTTTGATGTGGATTTGGGGGGGGGGTTGTTAGGCTTATCCGGTAAGCACTTTTAAGGGCTGAGCCATACCACCAACCTTATTTGTTAAACACCTCAAGGCACAGAATGACGTCCTAAAAGCCACTTCTCAGCAGCTGAATAAATAAAAGAGAAGACTTGAGTGCCTCCCAGTGGTCAGACTAGTTGTTACTCAATGTCCATGAGCCTCGATGACTTTCCCTCTGGATTACCTTGGGTTCTGCCTGAGAACCTTACAGCAGTGATGGGCAGGTAATCTGAATTCAGACACACTCCTGCCCTTGTCTGATGGAGAACAACTACTAGTAGGCTCATGTAAACTAGACAAGCAAGCCAAGGTAGATCATAGAATTGAGGGAAAAGATTGATTTCTAGAAAATTCTGCCTTCATACTATTTACTCTCACTATTCCTAGATTGGCACTGGAACAGCACAAAACTGGCTTGTCAATGTATGGGCTTTCCTGGGGCTCTGCTCCACTGAGTTGCCAGGGAATGAAGAAATAATGAACGTTCTTGGAGGCCCGAGGGAGCTCCAGTAGGGAGCTTGTGGGTAGTGTGTCCCACTAAGAAGGAAGATGACCAATTCTGCCTCCCACCAACTGGGCCCCTTCAGATCCACCTCCCTCTTGATACTGTCAGAAAGAGGCGCCGAACACTGACATACTGATTTTAGGTGGGGAGAGCTGACAGTGGTAATGGCTAACTTATATTACTCTAGCCTCTGGAACATTCCTCATTATAATCTTTTTGCAAAGGTAAATAAACAACAGAATAAGCACACTGCTTTGAGAGTAGTGCTCTGTCCGCAGGGTGTGCTCCCCCGGCGCAGCTTTTAGGTATCATGCTTCCATACGGGTTCCATTGCATGGCTTGCTGGAAGTCTGGACCTGTCCAGTTGACTGTAGATTTGTCACTTCTTCGCCTAACCTACAGTCCTAGAGTGCATTGGTTGTCTTATTTTAGGACCTCCCTCTTTGCCAGTACACGGCTACTCTATGGCGCTAGAAGATGCAGAGTGGGTAGGATGCAAACAGAAAGACTGGCTCTTAGTGTCTACAAGACTTCCTTCTCTCCTGCTCATACCTCCCATGCCCAGGGTCCCGCTCCAGCTCCCCTTTGCAGCAGACAGGCTCTTGTGGTGGGCAGAGCAAATAAAGCAAGCAGTTATTTTCTCTGACCATAGTGCACACAACCTATTGGCCCAGCTGGTCCTGACTATCCCTGGACGGGTGGGGAAACTTCATGCTCTCCCTTGCTGTTCCCCTGCCCATATATCGCTCAGACATTTACTCCCTTCCACTTGCTTACCTGAACCTGTGTGGGAACCATGATACCTGCTTTTTTGCAGATGAGGAAAGAGAGGGTCCAAGTGAGGAGTGTAACCTTCGTGGTAAGAGAACCAGAAGTGAGACTTGTTTCCTTCAGCCCCGAGAGTGAGTGGCTTTCCCAAAGGGCCCCATCTGCTTCCTTTAAGGTAAAACGACACCACATGCCCTGCCCTATGGGACCTGTTGGCTCTTTTCCTTTCCCTCGTCAATTATCTTGACCTATTCTGGCTTGTTTCTCAAACTTTGGCTCACAGATGGCTCACCTTTGCATCACTTCTTGATGCTTGCTTGGTGCTCTTGTTTCTTGCTTTACCCTGCCTTTCTTTTTCAGTGCTACAGATGAGAAGCACTGTACACCACTTGAGAGGGTACTCTAGCACCAACTGTTTCCCAAAACCACCAATAAAAGTGGTATTAATTCAACGTGAAACCTTCTATCTCCACAACAACTTTAAAATGAGTTTTAAGTGCCAAGTCAAACAAAACTAAATACTATGAAAACACAAGTTGTTAGCATTAGTAAATCCTGTTAGGCCATAGCTTGCTGCCAAGTATTTGAGGCTAGTTTTGCTAAGAGGGAGATTTTATTTTTGCTAATCATTTATTGCTATTGTAACATTGTATAAATAATTTCCAACTTCCTTGGGTCTGTCGGTTCTGGGCAGGGTAAAGCTCTGGGCTTAATTCTACTCTGTCAAGGCTTTGGTTCGGATGACAATGACTCCCTAGTGTTTTCTCTCTTTATCATTGTGGCAGACTGCCACAGATTAAGTAAAGCATGCTGAAACCTACAGCCATCATGCCTACTTACATTCCTGTGGATAAGACAAATGTCAACTTTGGGGAAGCAGAAATCTGTAATTTTCTCTTGAGGTAGAGGGAGCAGTGCTAGCTGCTGAATCACAGTAGACTCTAGCATAGAAGACCAGAAACCCTCCAGCGAGCCAAGTGGAGCTTTCTAACTAGCTGGAAGGAGAGGATTTTGGTTCAGTCACACCTCCTGTCCTAGTACTGGGCTCTATCGATGGTGGGGATAGGTAGTTGAAGAGGGAACTGACTGTTGACCAGAATACATAAGAGTTTGCCACACTGCTCAAGCCCCTCGCTCTTTTATAGGCTACAACCTTGAATCTTTTCTCTTTTTCTCACATACTCTTCTCTCTCTCTCTCTCTCTCTCTCTCTCTCTCTCTCTCTCTCTCTCTTTCTTTCTTTCCCTTTTCCCTTCTTTTCTTTTTCATTTTGTTTTTCGAGACAAGGCTTTTAGAGGCATGCACCACCTCCCAGCTTCACCCCTTTTCCCATTCATATTTGGAATGTGTAAATGACAAAAAATGCGTCTATCCTTTCATGTGTCATGGCTCAGCCAACAACTACCGGTGCTCTGGTTCACACGCTCGACTGAACAACGTTGACAGGGTGAGGGAGACAAGTGCCCAAATGTTCTGCCACCGAATGGGCTCTCTTCAGTTCCCGCTGTGGCAGTTCACAGCAGTGCCATACAAATCTTTTAGAATTGTTCCCTTCCTTCTTGCTGATACTGCACTCACCTTCTTTCTCCTCAGTGTCCGTGGGGTCTCCCTTCTCAGTGTTACGTCTCTTCAAGAACCTGTCCTCAGGAGCTTGCCTTTCCTCTCATTCACCCATCTCAACAGTCCTCTGGATTGATAATTACCTAAACTACATTCAAACTCTTGATCTCCCTCAGAGCTCAGACTTGAGTATCTGACTAACAAATCAGTGTTACATGTTAATGTTAGATATACAAGACATTAATATTTAGCCACTAACACTGTTATCCTGAGTGAACACAGCCACAGAGTACTCCCACCTCCAAATCCATCACCCACAGGAAGTGCTGAAATCACAGACCCAAGCTTGCTAGGTTAAAAACCCCAGACGTCACCCTTCAGCACCCCCTTCCCTCCAACCCCATCTCCGTTATTTAGTCATTAGTTCACCAAATTCCACTAAGACGATGTTTCTCTAAGCACATCCCAATTTCACATTTAACACAGTGTCCCCTCACTCATCAAGATAGTTTAAAAGTGCATAGTTGACTAAGCTTTTGCTCTGTGTTACGTACTTTAATGACATTACTCTTTAGAACAAGTGCAAATTCCTTAATATGTGACATGGTGATCTCAGTCACTGTACAAGCTGACCATGTTTCTTAGGGAACACAGTCTCTAATGAAGTGATTCACCTTCTCTGGGGATCTGGTTCATGAATCCTCTTCTTAACTTGTACTGGGAGCAAGTCTGGACAAAACACTGCAGCTTGGGTACTGGCAGCTCTAGGGGTCCCTCACACTGAAAGCTGGAGCTCTAGGATTGCACTCTAGAGGAAAGGTAGAACCTAGAGGTGGCCTAGTGGGACACTTTTGGTCATCGTAGACATACAGTAGGGGTATGAGATTCTGACCCTTCCTAATTCCCTCTCTTCTCACCGGCTTCTGAGGTGACATTGTAGTCTATCAGCTGAAGGTGCTGCCTCACTACAGGACTAAAACAGCGAGTCTAGCCCACCATGGGCTGAAAAATGAACCTGAGAGTCTAAAATAACCTTTTTTCCCCATAAGTTGATTAATTCAGAGTCTTTGTTACAGTAAAGACATTGAATGCTTCTTCAATCACAGTAGTGGGACTGGGAAACTTGACACTATCAATACAGATACAAATTCCTTCACTTGCTTTATACTTGAAGCTCCTCTAGAGCCAAAGGCAGAGCATGCCAATCATTATGTGTTGACACCAGGCATCTCTGGGAAAAACCAAGAGTTTTACTGATTTTTAAAAAGAGTTATTTATTCTATTTTATGTGTATAAATGCTTTGCCTGCATGTGTTCTGTGTACCACATACATACTTGAGGAACTGGAGTTAGGATAGGTTGTGAGCTACTGTATGAGTGCTGGGAACCAAGCCCAGATCCCTTAGCTAGCAGCATGTGCTACTAACTGCCAAGTCATCTCTCTATCCCCAATACAAAAGTCTTACCAATGTGAAAATTTCCAGTGACTTGGGGGTTGGTTAGGATGTTGTATACGCTCTTCCACAGTAGAGCTAATGGTCCCTTTCACCCAGAGGAGGAAGTCCCATCCTTTGTATATGGGGGCAGTGTGAGAACATATTATCACCTTGAGTGTCAGGGATATTTTCAAAGATGGTTCAATTGTCTGCCTGTTGGCTGTATTGTCGTCCCCCCCCCCATAGTGACATCAGGAGAGAGGTATATTGGGTTGCTAAAATAGTGTGCTCCAAAGCACAGAAATTCAATGGGGAAAGAGGAGCACAATTTCCTAGCCCTGCTTCCCTCAGACTTAGCAATTTGCACTGTTTCTCTCACATATTCTTTGTAGCACTCCACTCTTATTTTACTAAATAGATAGATCATTAGTGGAAAAGCAAATTATAGCCCTGATCTGTGTTGTTGTCAAAGTGCAAACCTAAAAGCAGACTGAATGATGGCATGCCTCAAAAAAGTTAGGATAAAGCAATCACTGACAAAAGCCAGGGGTGGTCTTTATATAAATTCAGCAAGGACATTGTAATCGAGAGACTTTAACTCAAGCTTAAGAGCTAAGCCCTATTAAGTTAAGACATTAAGAATGGTCTTTCTCTCGTCTTCACCCTGTCTTCCTTGACATTCCTTTCTGTCTATTCCAGCTCTCTGAGCTTCAAAATATTTTCTTCAATGATGTCACTACCTCAGTGACATAAGATGGCTGTGCACTCCATGAGACTGTGTTATTGATTACTGGGGTAAGATCCCCTAAACACAGAATTAGAAATTATTGCCCGTGATAGCTATTGTTGGTTGTCAGCTTAACTATATCTGGAATGAAGTACAGTCCAGAAATGGAGGGCATACCCGTGGTCCAGATCTTGAGGCAGGAAGACAATAGCTTTTTTTTTTTTTTCGAGACGGGGTTTCTCTGTGTAGCCCTGGCTGTCCTAGAACTCACCCTGTAGACCAGGCTGGCCTCGAACTCAGAAATTCACCTGCCTCTGCCTCCCGAGTGCTGGGATTAAAGGCATGTGCCACCACACCCGGCTAAGACAATAGCTTTTGATCATGATCTTGAGGTGGGATGACACATGCTTTTGATCTGGATTGACATTCACCTTTCTTATCTTGAGGCACATCTTTAATCTGGGCCATACCTCCTGGAGGCCAAAATGAGAGCAGTGGAAGAAGGAAGGGTTCTTTCTTCACCTGCTCACACTCACTTTGCAGCTCATCCATTGGAACCTACTTCTTCAGGATTCCAGCTTATACAGTAGACCACCTGAGACACCTAGCTTCATAGGACCAAGAAACTACTAGATTCTCGGACTTTCCCTTCACAGCTGCCCATTGTTGGCTTAGTTGGACTGCAGCCTGTAAGTCATTCCCTAAGTTCTGTGACTCTCGAGAACCCTGACTAGTACATTGTCTCGGAACCTGGGGGTACTACTCAAGGATTACAGAATTGATAGTTTTATAACCTTTGACTCACTTCCCATGAAGAAGTAGAATTTCTGTTTCTTCTCCTAGAATCTGGGATAATGTTAGTGCCTGGGTGCTTATGTAGCCTTTGAGGATAGGTTTTAAAGGGTGTTTTAGTCTCAGGCATGTTTGTGCAGAAGCAAAAAGAGAGCCTTTAGTGTCGTCAGGTTCTACCTACCGTTTTAAAGGGAGACAAACTAGCTCATTGAACCTTCCAAGTACATTAGGCTGGCTTCCAAGCAACCCTAAGGGTTTGTCTATCTCTGCCTCTTTCAGTGCTAGGATTATTAGCATGATGAGTGTTTATTTTTTATGGTGTCTTGGGATTGAACTCCAGTCTTGTCATGCAGATGATTTCTCAATTGAACAATAATCCAACAATGATTTAATCTTAGTTACCTATTGCCTTAGTTAAGGTTATGATTCTGTGATGAAACACCTGCCCAAAAAACAAGTTGGGGAGAAAAGGGTTTATTCAGCTTATACTTCAATATTGCTGTTCGTTATTGAAGGAAGTTAGGACAGGAACTCAAGTAGGAACTCCTGCTAGAGGCAGGAGCTGATGCAGGCCATGGATGGGTCCTGCTTAGCTGCTTACTGGCTTGCTCCCATGACTTGTGTAGGCTGATTTTTTATAGAACTGAGAACCACTAGCCTAGTGATGGCCCCAACCACAATGGACTGGGCCCTCCCTAATGGATTACTAATTGAGAAAATGCCTTACAGTTGGATTTCATGTAGGCATTTCCCCAACCAAAGCTCATTCTTCTCTGATGACTCTAGCTTGTGTCAAGTTGACACAAAATCAGCCAGTATACCTATGTAGGTATGAAATCCAAGATTACTATGTGAGGAATCCAAGCCATATAAAAAGGGCTCTCTTTCTTATTCCAGCCCAATCAGGTTCCATGTGAGTGAAGGTCCTCTAGGCCCCGTACACAATATCAGAGAATGTGAATACCAGATACTCATTATTCACAGTTGTGGAGTCGAGAAGTCCAAGCTCAAGTTGGTGACTAGTTGGTTTCCTGTGATGGGGGAGAATATGATTTGGAAACCAACTCTGACAAGGCAGGTAAACTGAGGTGGGGTGTGGAGTTGGTGACTGATTACCATTAGAATTTTTTCTGAAGAAACAAAAACTTGATTCTCTTGGGCAGGAAAAAGACTCCCTGGTGACACTGAAAAACTCTCTCTCTGAGGCTGGTGAAAAAGGGAGAAAAAAAATCACAGACATACACACACAGACATAAACACACACACAGACCCACAACACAGACACACAGACACACAGACACACACACACACACTTGGTGGATGAAGCAAGCTCCAAAAATTTTATTTTTCTTCCATAGCTTATATATCTACCAGGAAAATCTTTCAAGCAGCATGAAACCACAATGTGGTTACATTCTATTTTTCTTTAAGTGAATAATTACAATGAGAATACATTTTAAAAAAGAAAAAAAGAGAAATATATGTTCCTCAATATCTTCACATGATCAAATGTTTTACATATTATGGGTTAAAAACAAACTATTCCCAAGAACCCACATACATTCGTAACTAAACAACTTGTTATAAATTAACAAAGTATAAGCAAACAAGGCAATTTTCTCAGCCAGGTTGTCTTACTGGCAGGTTTCAATTTATCTTAAAAAGTAATCATACAAAATCTTCAAAGAATCACAAATCTAAACTTTTGTATATATATAAAAAAAAAACAATCAGTCATTTCTACTCTAAATCTTCAGGGTACACATTTATGCATTAACAGTTTTTTATTAATTCATATCAGGAAGCTGAGGGCAAAAATAGGTACAAGAAATTAATCACCATTTGATCACCAGCCCAGCAAGAGAGATGCACCAGTTAGTCCTAGTCAGGCTGCTATTATTCTTGTCCCCTGACCTCAAAAATCCCTTCACTCGGTTATCAAACTTTCTAATGCCTTTCTAAACTTGACATTGCTCCTCAAGATTTTCTTCATCAAAACCACTAACAAAAATACCTTAACCTAACTTTACTAACATGTAAATATCTCCAAATTCTTTCTATGGGTGGTAACTGAATCAATCTGCTCCAGCAGTAATGCCTGAAAAAGATCAAGAACAACTATTGTAAATGCCAATGACACTGCCTGGTAAGGGTCTGGAAACCCTCTTAGAGTTTTCATATAACTCGTAGATTGGGGGGGGGGGCATGATGATCACCACAAGGGTAACAAGCAGAATGATGCCCTACAGCAGCATGAAATCCTCAGGACATGTAGTGCCTCTCCAAGGCGTACCCATTGAGATTGTGCTAACCAGTGGGCCACATTCCATGAGTTCTTAAGCTGTTTGCTGTTCTGCTTGCGTGGGCATCGACAGAATGAATTCTTTCTCAATCACTGTTCTTATAAAATCACTAATCCCATCATGAGGGATCCACCTTCATGATCTCTACTTATCCTGGATAAGAAGGCCCAGTTCAAGTACAGTCAACATATGAACTTGGGCACAATTTAATCCCATCCATCAAATTCTTTCAACACCCAAGTTCTTCAGCTGAAGGTCTTAGATTTATTGGAGTGTGCATGTGTGTGGTTGTGTGTGAGTGTACGCATGTATTTCACTACTATTCTTTCAAATTCTCAGCCCACAGAATTTATAAGCATAGTGAAATTGTTGTTTTAAATGGTACTATTTGAGGTTAATTTGTTATGCCACAGTGCACAAACATCATAGGCTGTGCAGGTTGAGGGTGCATGCTGGTTGATGTACCTACTTTTGAAAAGTCATTGTCAGGATATTACATGTAGAGAACCAAAAAGAACAGGATGACAAGGTCAAGCTTCCTCATGTGCTGAAAAAGACAAGATCTGGGACTTCTTCACAGTCACAGCATAGCAGCCTCCTTTAAGGTACAGGCTACTATGGGTACTTCATCTGAGCCATGGGCAGGAAGGATGGAGCAGACTGAAGGGAGTCAGGGTCATAACCAAGGGGCAGCATTGATTCCTCTTAAAGGTAAAGGGCTTCTGCTATGCATGACACTGAAAGCAGGGCTCATAGGCTGGACCCAGAGTAATGGAATATAGTAAAAATCATTCTCAAGCTGGGAGACGCACCTTAGAAAAGAAAGGTGGGAGCGTTGCTTGTCATCCCAGTGCTAGGGTGGCAGAGACAGGAGGATCCGTGCTCCTAACTGGTGATCTCCAGGCCCATGAGAAATTCTTTCTCAAAGGAGGTGGACGATGTTCATGAGAACGACACTCATGGTGTTCCTTTGGTGTTCACACACAACGTTCATGTGGATGTAACCTTTCACTCACTCATGTACCTGAATATGCATGAACATGTATCCACACACACAATCGTTCTCACTATGGCATAATGATAGTAGGCCATAAGAATGACTAGCCAGGAGCAACAGAAAAGGAGTATGGGACACAGATAACTAGCGTTTAGGTCAGATGTTATCACTCAACTGAAACTGTCCAGTGCCCTCTATTATGAGAGAGCCTTGACTGGCAGAGATTTTTCTTTAGCCCCCCGAGTTTTCATTAGATAAAGTCCTGAGCATGGCCCCTTTAGTGTGAAAAATGAGCAGAGAGAAAAGGCATCAAGAAAAGATGCTAGAGAGAAGAGAGGCGTTGAAGTTGTCCAAACATACCTGTGAGCTTTGCAAGAGCTGTTCACTCTGTGTCTAAATATCGGGCTAACCTCAGAGATTGTCTAATGTCATGCTTTATCCTTTTATTACTTTATTGTATTTACTTATTTATTGTATGCGTCTGTGTGCATGTAAACTTATGGGGGTCAGAGGACAACATGCAGGAGTTGGTTCAACCATATGGGTCTTAGGGATATAACTCAGGTCATCAGGCTTGGTGGCAGGTTCCTTCACCTGCTGATCGATCACACAGGCAGGCCCCTTTCTTCTATCAGTTTTCTTCTAGTGAACTATGTTGGATACCTGAAGCCATGTTTGTGTTACATGTGGATCAGACTTGATGTAAACAACTCACATCAGTCAATCAAATTTTATCTTTTTAGAATTAAGTTGGTAACACTGAAGGTGGAAGGTAACAGTGTCAGAGGGTAGGAAATGAGGAAAGCCTATGTTATGACACCATCGTACATTTTCACATGGAGCAGGTTAAATGTGGATGCTCAGGTGTGGGATAAAAGGGGAGAAGGATGTGGTCTTCTGCTCCTGTGGAGCTGCATGGAATGGCTACCTGCATCCTTGACCTCCCTGTTGCTGGCTGTATCCCTGTGAGTTCTGGCTGACAATCCACAAAATATCTCAGATCTTGAAACAGAATATCTTTTCAAGTCTAATATGCTTATAAGCTTTGAAACCCAATGAGGCTTAATTAAAATATTAGTTCTGGAACCCCCAGACTGGGATTTATTTCGAAACCTCAGTGACTAATTTATAGGTCATTATTATTCTTGTGAATGCCATCTTCATGATTATCTTTCAGGATATGCTAAGCAGTGTGCAACCCAAGTAAATGCATGAGCTTGTGCTGTCTAAAATATGCACAATGTGACATGTACACACCTTACAGATGAACTCTCTAAAACTTAACAGCTTTTCTTAACACAAACATCTGGAGTATTGGGTTTTCATACTTTAAAGGAAGGGAAGGAGGGAGGGAGGGAGGGAGGGAGGGGTGTCAGGTGGAGATATTTTTTTTTTTTTTTGCCTGAAGAATTCTGACTGATACAGACTGTATTAGCCAAAGCAAACACGCTGAGGCAAGGGAAGCTGTTCAAAGCACAGTTTTATAGGCAGACCTTGTCTCTGTGACTTGTCTATTGTGTGACTGTGTATTATCATCTGATCTCTGGTTTCCTCCTCTGTAAAACTGAGGACAATGGCTGGAGAGAGAGAGGGAGAGAGAAAGAGAAAGTGACTAGCTCCTGGCAAGGGTTTGGTAAGTAGTGTTCTGTTATTGTCACTGGGTGTTTTCCAAGAAGACTCACTGGCTCTTGAGAACCTTTGATTTCATTTCCTGATTGCCCAGTTCTACCAAGAAGATTCATTAACTCTTTGTTTCTAGGTTACAAGTGAGACTCTGCCCCCTCAGCAGCTCTCCTAGACACGTAGATCTGCTGATCAGGTTGTCCTGGTAACTGAGCTCGTGGTTTATCATTAACAGCATCATCCATCAGCCCTCTAAGGGTTTCTTAGTTCATAAGCTGCTTCAGACATGCCTCCCCTGTCTTGCCCAAAGAGTGCCTTTAGAGTTTTGATTTTAAAATGATTTTAATATTGATTCAAGGAAGTAATGATATGACAAAAAAACTGTGAGCTAAAGGAAGTGATACGTTTTGGGGTGTAGAAGCTGAGCCTGCAGATGACACATAGATGAAGCAAGATGGCTCACAACATGTGTAGGATGGTTCCTTGGGTATGACAAAGTGGTATTTCCTCCTCCTTTGAACATGATGTCCCTAAGGATTAAGCCAACTTGGGAAAGTCACTAGTGTCCTTCCACACACTCCTCCTTTTCTACTTTTCTCCAGTTCCTTCTTTTTTTGCCCTCTCCTCATTTTCTTTTTCCCATTCTTTCTCCCACTTCCTGCCCACTTGAACTGGCAGTTTCTTTCCCTTGCTGGTTTAGCACTTTTCTGACTTTATTTTCCCCCTGCAAGTCTTTTATTCCCTCTTTCTTTCTTCTTTTAGCATCAAACGTGTCATTGTTCTTTGTCAATAGCCAAACAGAGACCAAAATCACATGCATGCCTCTGTGTGAATAATCTTATGTCTCCATGGGGAGACTAAGAAGTCACAGGAAAGGATTGGGGAAAACAGAACCCCATTGAAAGTCTCAGGAGTCTCAATGGGCCTGGGCTTGTCCTGATGTTTTCCATTCCTTGGCTCGAAGCTTTGCACGCTCAATTTTTCCTGTGATGGTCTTGGGCAGGTCTAAGACGAACTCCACCTGTTGTGAAAATTAGATTGACAGAGGTCATTGGTGGCCACGGTGGCATTGGATTTTTAAGAGGTGCTACTGTGAGCACTTAAGTCTGGAGGGTCCAGGTGAATGAGGATGGGGGAGGGGAATGTTCTAGATTGGCTCTGTTTGTATTAAAAACCTTACAAGAAACCAGGGCAGGAAGCAGTTGGCTAGAACATGACAGGGAGGTGGAGAGCACTGGCTTTTACACATAGCCATGAAGCAAAGAGAAGCAGCAAAATGAACATGGCATAGCTCAGAGGAAGACACCTGAGCTCCTACGTAAAACTGTATGCGTCAGCTCCCACTCCAGCCAACTTGACTTTGGTGAGACTCCACTTACTTTAGTATGCTAAAGGATAATAATAATATCTTTATGTTTTTGTGGAGAAAGGGCAATAGTATTGTCCCTTCTGAGGGCCTTAGCATTTGAAAGGCAGTCATTGCTGAATAACTGCAGCAATGATGGACTGTCCTAAAGTGTTTACCATTTAGCTCCAGAGGAAATTTAAGGAATGGAAGGAAGCCAAGAGGAAGAGCTCAGTTTGTTGCTAAGAAGAAAATAACTCTGCTTATGGTGAAAAAGAAGCAGAGGAGTTGGGCATAGTTGTAGGCAGAGCACTGCAAGGGAGAAGAACCTGCTGCCTTGGGGATTCTAGAGGAGAGACCAGGGCCAATACTTGAGTGATACACTCAGTATGTATGTGGTATGACTGGGCCCCCTCACTTGATCTTAGAAATGTCCAGTTGCAATTCAATACCCATTACATCTGGAATGACTGGATGTCTTGTTTCTTTTTAAAAAATTAAAAGAAAAACCAAACATTATTTTTATTATAGGCACACAGGTGTTTTGCCTGCATATATGTCTACCATGTGTATGTAGTACCTGCAGGGATCAGCAGACGGCTTTGGATCTCCCTGGAACTGGAGTTACAGATGGTTGTAAACTACCTTGTGGACTCGGGGGACCTAACTAAGATCTCCTGGCAGGGCAGTTTGTCTTCTGAGGCGTCTTTCCATCCTCGTCTAACTTCTTTAAAACACTCATTAAGTATTTACTCTGTTGTAGCACTCTCTAAATTCCTGATGCCTTCACCCACCTCACCCCAACCCCCATCTCCCCGCTCCCCAGTCTCCAGAAAGCATATCTACTTCTCTATGAACTCAAACAAGCCTCCAACAGATCAGGTTCCCAGGCTGGTTCTCAGGCTGTCCCAGCTAACTTAGCCTTCTCCTGCTGCAGCATAACTCCCTCTACGTGGCAGGACTCTCCCACCAATTTGGCTCTCTTCTCTGCTTCCATGGCCCTAGCAATGGTTAGTCTGTACCTCCCTGGTCTCTTCTCTCTGCTCTCTCTCTGTCCCAGAGAGGTAGCCATGGCAGTCTATTCCAGATGCCTCTTGCTAATCTCTCTCTGTTATCTACAATAAACAAACAAACAAACAAAAAAACCTCCCTGATTAATCATGGTGTGGCCATGTCAGTGGATTCTTTACTGCACCCTTTGCACACAGAAGGGACCATCAATATCCTCCATCCCCATTTTACAGATGAGGAAACTCAGGAGCACAGTTAATATTGGATAATCAGCAGAAGTGGATCTTGACCCACACTGTGACTCCTAAGACTGTGTTGTGCTGCACTCCTTTCAATTTGAGGATGAAAGTTTTGCTGTGGACTCTGATATTCAGTTGCATTCCTCTGCAGAAAGGGAGAATGTAGCACCCATACCAACCCCTTTCTAGATTGCCTTTGCTAAGGATTGTTGTCTTGCCTGGGTCATGTCCCTCCCCACAGCAACCTGATTTCATGCCTGTTCTACATGGGACTATAATGGCCCTTTCCCCCTCCTTACTTCAACTCAGGAAAGTTTTGGACTGTCTTCTGAGCTTTCCATGGCCTGTCTAGGTTCCTAATGAGACTAAAACACAGTCTACATTCACTCTGCTCAATGTTCCCTCTGTGTCCCTCACAATTCTTCCTTTCTCCAGAGATGCACATCAGAACTTTCTTAAAACCGCTGGGTATAAAGGTCAGTCTCTGGGGTCTACTGTCAAGGTGCCTACCTATGACAATTAGCCTGAACTAAGACACTGGGTACCCAGGAGACATAAGAACTGAATTGGCTCTAAGCCTAACATGGGTTTTCTCACTTTCCACACCAACTTCAAAATATGTTTCCCCCCATTCTCTGGTACAAACTCTTATTTTGAGCAGAATCCAACAACTGGGTCTGCTATAATTTGGACATGAAGTACCCACAAAAACTCATGTGTTAAAGGCTAATGCCATGTTCAGAGGAGAGTCTTGAGGGTGAAGTTAGTTCATTGGCTTCATCAATGGTTTAACCCACTGGTGAGTTCAGAATCTGGTGGCATTGTTAGAAGGCAGTAGACTCTTTGGAGGTGGGCATTCTTTCCATTGGTATCTTGTCCCTAGTCCTTTCCTCTATTGCTCTGTTTCTTGACTACTGAGGGGATATCAACAGCTTCTCTCTACCATGCCTTTGCACCATGACATTTCTACCTTGCCACATGGCTAAAACTGAAGGGACCAGCTGACCAGGAAACAAAGCTTCTGAGGCCATGAACCAAAAATATCTACTTTCTCCTTGAAGTGTTTCTGAGGTATTTTGTCACAGGGATGAGAAGCTGGGTGGATATGGTCTTCCTGGCATGACAGTGCACTTGCCTTAATCTCCTGAGTGAAAGCCACTGGGAGCCTATGTAGTCCTTGCATTCTGTCATTTCTGTTTGGAGCATTTTCACTTCCCCAGAAGAACCTTCCACTTTCTCCCATCCTTCCTGTACTTTCTGCAGGGATGACCACATGACTCAGAGCTGACCAATCAAGACCTCTACTGTCTTGGTTTCATAGAATGATTTAATAGTGGGTACCTAAATTAGCCCAGCAAGAAGCAATTCCAAGGCCATCATTAGTCTTTGGGGGAACATGTATTAGTTCCTTTGCTGCAGTTTGCCAAACTGCTAAGAATGTAGATTTGGAATGGATGGCAGTTCAGAAGGATAATATTTCAACAAATGAAGCCAATACATAAGAAGAAAATTGGAGAAATGAAACAGAATTCCTAACAGTATCTATCATACACATGCCTAGAACTATTCACGAGAAAGGTTGTGCCATCTCATGGACTTGTCAGTTATGCAAGCAGCAAATTTTAAGTTATATTTCTATCATTGCAACTGAACTCTGTATAGTTCTGAATATTTTTGCAAAGCTCTGTACAGACTTCAAGAAATTACTGGAACTTCCATGATATCATTTGGCTTTTAATTCTAAATAAGTCAAAGGCTAGGACCATTTTTCATGCACTGAGATAGTTGTGGGATTGTCTTTGGAGGGATTTTCATCACTTCAGAGAGGACATGTAAATTAGAGGACTTGTCCTCATTCCAAAGAATAGAAATATAACAGCATGGGGCATGGGTGGTGACAGCCTCACCTTCCTGGGGTACTTGTAGGGTGCTGTCACTGACTTCACGTGCTCCTGAAGCACCTTAGTGAGCTGGTCTCGGTCATGGGACAGGAACTCAGGGGCTAGGACCACAAATGCCTTCACCACCTACAGCAAGAATGGGACCCAAGACGTGTCAGGGTACTTATTCATCCCTTGAGAAAACGCAAAATTAATATCAAGATACTCACCATGGCTACCACAACTAAATGCCTGCATCCATCCAAATATCAGAACCAAAGGAAAGGGAAACATGGGAAGTGGGTAAGTGACTTATTTGTTTGAGTGAGAATCGAGGATAAGAGAGCCCAGGCTCAGTCCATACCCTAGGGACAGTAAAGATTGCTGGGAGGAAAACCAAGTCTGGGGATTCTAACTTTAAACGGTTTGTTTAATCTCTTCAAAAATTTATCCATCTGTAGGATAAGATAAAATTTTCATATTTAATTCACAGGAAGGGAAATAAAACCACCTACAACTCAGCTTGGTCAAAGGTCCTCTTTTGCTCTCCCAGTGGCTCTCATTATCTTACCATGCCATATTCCCTGTATCTGCCAGACATATGACATCACCAGGCTTGTGCCCTGCAGAAGTACACTGGGACACAGACCCACTTATCTGCCTTAAGCCCTCTCCATGCATATACTAAGACCTGCACAATTCTATGACCCTGGTACCTTCTTTATTCACTGCATTGTTCAAAGGCTCCATCTTCTAGACCAAATCCCTCTTCCTTACTCTTGTTAAGAAAAAGATCCTTACAGATACTGCTAAGCTTTGTCCCTAGCATCCTGCAAACATATAGCACATTTAAAACTCACAACAGTCCTTTGCCTCACAAGTGAGAAAACTGAAGGAAATACTGATTAAGCAGCTAATTGGCAGCATGGCCAACATTTGAACTCAAGCTGCCCAGCCTGGGAGTCTGTGTTCTTAACCACCTTAAAACACCATTCCCATGTTTGACGAACACTCCATCACCTCTCCTCTGATAGGGTCTGGGCTGCTGATCACTGCTGTTTCGACCACGGCAGGATGCTCCATCAGTGCATTCTCCACCTCAGAAGGTCCAACCCGGTACCTGCAAAAGCATGCCCTTCAGCCTCTAGGACTAAGAATCGGGTGGAACAGAAACCTAGAAGACCCGTTCTGGTCCAAAAACTGTGCTCACCCACTGGAATTAATGATATCGTCTGTCCGCCCTATGAAGTGGAAATACCCGTCTGGATCCTTGATTCCCCGGTCTCCCAGAAGCCAAAAGTCTCCTCGAATATTACCCTGTGTCTTCTTGGGATTGTCCTAAGTGAGCATGGAAACAGAGAGCTATGGTGTCTGTAAAGTCTGTGTCCCTGGCCCCAGAACTTCTATGAATAGTTACTTTAGTTTACCACCTGAGCAGTTGTACACTCTATGATGGAGCTATCATGAATCTACCAACCATAGATTCCCCAGCCGAACTGGATCTTCTCTCCACTTGTTTCTGTCATTCTAACTAAGGGTCTCTCACCTACCCCTCTAAATTGAAATCTTACAGATGATATTAACACATTTATATTCTAAGGTGATTCCCTCACCATATTCCACTTTCCCTTCCACAGACAGTTTAACCTCTCTTCATCTATAACACCACCCAAGATTATGGAATCCGTTTGGCATTTCCTCGCTGTTCTTCCATTGTACTTAAAAGGTCCGGATACTGGCTAGCAGAATTCCTAAGCCTCACCCGGTGTTCATACTTCTGCCATGGCTGGGCCCCTCTAACTGAGCCTCTGACATATGAGTTTTAAGGATGCTTGAGGGCTACTGACTGGACATTTTTATATCTTACTCAGGTATGGGAGCATGGGTTTTATGTTGATGTCCAGATGAGATTAGAATATTTCACTTAGCTCTACCATTGGGAATGCTAAGGGAAGTTCAAGGGGTTTGTCTGAAGCCAAACTGATATTCTAGGTTGTAAACTGAGAGCAGAAGTCAAGTTTCTTGATCACTGGCTTAGACTTTATAGTCATCACACAGATTCTGCTGGCATTACCACTGTGGCCCTAAATAGATCTGCCAACATCACTGTATACACAAGTTTCCTTGTGTATTTGATGGGGACACCCATGTCCTAGCTAGGGAGCTAGCATCTGGGACTACATGGGGAAAGCATGCAGACAATGTTTGGAGAAGTGTGCAATGTAACTGCATCCTGGTTGCAGAACCTCAGTTTCCCCTGTACAGTGGGAATAATAATTTGAATCTTTCATGGTTACTTTATTTAGCACACTTATGTGTGGTGAAATTACAAGGGCTTCATAAATACCATTGTCATTACATTCCGTATGTGATCTATAACCTGATGCCAACTCCCCAAAGAGGACGTGAGACAGGGATATGAATAACTTGCTCCTGATCATCCAGCAAATACTGGAGTAGCATTTGAACTTAAGCAATCTGGCTCTAAAATTTTTACATGATGTTTAGGAACATTAAATGTGTTTAATGTATAATAGGAGGCTTAAGACAATGTTTGCCTCCTAGTATATATTCAATAAACCAAGGGTTCTCAATCTTTCTGACGGTGCAGTCCTCATGTTCCTCCTACAGTTCTTCATGTTATGGTGACCCCCAATCATAAAATTATTTTTGTTGCTACTTCACAACTGTAATTTTGCTACCAAGAGGTTGGGAACCACTATAGTAAATGATAGGAAGAACATTATTATTAAACTTGCTTATTTTCTATTTGGAGTACAAGCTTTTGCCACACATCCAGACATTGTGCAGTTGATCTTGTCCCTTACTCATTTCTAACAGTTGTAGGTTTGACCGGGCTTATAATCTCTGGCTTCACCATCAGTTCCTGGTGAGAGAGATGGTCCTACTCATGTATTATCTGTGAGTGCCTTCCAGATTTCTAGATGCTGAATGCTGTTAGACTATTGTGATTCTCTCTGGGAAGTACCTAGCATGTCTCTAAAGCTTCACAATACTGTAAGTCCCAGGTCCATGCTTTGTGGAGAGGAAAGGGAGAATGCTGCTGTGTGTAGCTTAGAGCAATAAGAACACCAGCATGATGTAAGAAGGTTTGCTGTTGAAAAGGCTCATGGGGAAATGTGAGCTCTTTAGTGATTTCTTAGTACTTGGTTGTGGATGGCAAGAGTGAATGGTCTGGCTTCTCTCTGTACAAAGTACCCATTTTTTGTTTTTGTTTTTGTTTTTGTTTTTGTTTTTGTTTTCGAGACAAGGTTTCTCTGTATAGCCCTGGCTGTCCTGGAACTCACTTTGTAGACCAGACTGGCCTTGAACTCAGAAATCCGCCTGCCTCTGCCTCCCGAGTGCTGGGATTAAAGGTGTGTGCCACCACGCCCAGCTGCTCCCATTTTTTGTATGTTTCAATTTTATATTATTGTTGGCTTACCCAGAATAAGGTATCATTATGGAAAAGTGCCCATTCTTGAACCCTGATAACTCTGTGAATCTCACCAATACCTCTTGAGGGTGTTCATAATATTAGGCAACCCTTGTCCTATAAGGTCCATCTCATCCTTGCAGGGAACAGAGGGAGAGCACGGGTCCTTACCACGTATCCAGAGAACATGCCTATAGGCCAGGTGGGCTTCACCCTGATAGCTATGTCTCCTTCCTTGCCAGGGGGCAGAACATCGCCCTGCTCATCTATGACCTAAAGGAGGAGGAAGATTGGATAGATGACCCACAGAAGAGGAGCTAGCACAAACAGTGGTGTGACGTCAAAGTTGGTCTAGTATAGACCATTTTGTTCTTGACAGGTACCAGCACTCAAGGGAAGCCAAGAGGCTTAAGTTTGGATTCCTTGTCCACCTGCCAGGTTTTATGCCAGTAAAGCCTCTTAGTACACTGGACCAGAGGAACCTGGGCAAGTGCTTCTGGCTCTAAGAATTCAGGAGAAATATGTGCCTCTTGTTATCCTTGCGAGTCATCTCACTTGTAGACTTAGAGACTAAAAATCAAATGTTGTTCTGGATGACTGCCCTTCAGCTACGAGACATTACACTTGGACGCTGACTTCTGTAAAACAGAAACACTTAGGGTGAACAAAGCAAGATACTAAAAGGCATTTCTGTTCAGTTGTCATAATTAGGACATTACTACAGTAAATGACACATGAATTAGACACAAGTTGTCATTCCTCTGATTCACAGAAATCTACATATAATCACAAACACATATGCATAAATACCAGTTCTTAGAAGTCAAGTCAATAAAAAGAGAAAAACCTTTCATCACAGTAGTCACTACAATCTGATAAAAAGAGAGCGCCACCCATTGTTAGACAACACAGGGAATGGTGAGGCTACAGTGTCTTGTCATGAGGCAGTGGGGTCCTGCTGCAGCTGGTACCTGCTGACACAAACGGAAGGGTACCTAACTGATAAATTTTAAGCCCAAGTTACAAATCGTTATGCCAGGTTTAGTTTTCTTTCAAAAATCACATTCAATTTTGTAATTATCCAGGCAATTTGTTAGATAAGCAAAATGACCCCTATTTTTCTCCCTCTCTTTCTCTTTCTCCTCCCTTTCTCTTCTCTTCCTTTTCAAAAAAATAAAAATATTACATTCATTCATTCATTCATTCATTTTGTATGTGTTTGTATACTTGTAGGTTGGAGTTTGTTCTCTCCTACTACCATGTGAATCTCAGGGAACTAAACTCTTATGCATCAAGCCATCACACTGTCACATACACACCCCCATTTAAAATAATATTTTAATATATCAATATTATTTTTAAGTTTTTAAGTTTAGATTTATTATTTTGAGAATTTCATACACTAAATTTTATTTATGTTATTTCTATCCTTCTTCCTAACTCTTTATCTGTTCCTCTTCATTTCTCTCAAATCATGACCTTCTTTAACTACTGTTACATACATACATACATACATACACACATGCATACACACATGCATGCGTGTGCACGCGCGCACACACACACACACACACCACTGAATCCATTTAGTGTTGCTCATATATGCTTGTGTTTAGGGTTGAGTTTTGGGGATTGGATAACCAATTGGGAGGCTTGTCCTGGAGAAAAAAGCTCACTCTTGTAGCCACTGATAGATTCAACTTCTTTCCACAGGTGTGGAGTCTTGTGAAATCTCCCCCACTCATGTTGAGTAAGGTCATTATGAAGACTTTCTCTTGGTGACTGTATTGTTAAGATTTCATGGGTGCACCTCCTTCTGTCACTAGAAGATAGTACCTCACAGGGTGAACCCTGTTCCCCTGGCTTTTACAGTTTTCCTCACCCTTCCTTCCATGATGTTTCCTGAGCCTTAGGTGTGGAAGTTTCACTAAAGATGTATCAATTGGGATTGGTTACCCCACAGCCAGTTGTCTTCTGCATTTGGATAACCTGTGAATCTCTGTAGTGGTTTCTATCTATTGCAGAGGGAGGAGGAAGGGGGTTATCTGGGGCTTATCTGTGGGTATAAGGGTAAGTATTTAGAATACGGATAGAGATTATATTGGTTTAGGAAAATGGCAGTGGTAGATTCTCTAGATCTATGTCCTCTCACATAAACCAGACATAGGTTTGTAGTACCCGGCATGGGTTCCTCTTCCTATTGAGCAGGCTGTAAGTACAATTATATATCTATTGGTTACCTCTAAGATAAACTTGCCATTATTGAAGCACTGGGGACATCTTGCCTGCCCAGTACTTGTTTTTGATTGCTATTGATGGCTTTTCTCCCTGGTCAGCTTGCATAGTACCATCCAATACCTTTAGAGCTAGGTGGGTCAGGAAGGAGATTTTTCAGGTCAGTTTCATCTTAATTTTTCAAAGTCTGCCCAAAATATATGGTGTCTTCACCAAATGGTTTTATCTTCAGGTCTTCAAAGGCAACCAAGGATAATGGTAATAGCCTATATTGTTTTAGGAGTCTCTTGGAGCACCACCTACAACCAGCGACTCCAAGGAGGTTTCCCATGCCTGGCATTAGAATTTTGGATTTCCTTAGTCTGTGGTTCTTTTGGGGAGCATTAACGTCCATGTATTATAACTTCATTTAAACTATATATGTACACACATGTGCACACACATTATATTTTTTTAAATAAAGTTATAAAACAACGTATTTTACTTTGGCTTTCACAAATATCCTTAGTGTTATTTGTCTCTCTTTTTTTAAATCACATCTCTCTGTATTACCTTTCACTCTCTACCCCAGTCTCCTAAGTTAAAGTCTCTCTCTCTCTCTCTCTCTCTCTCTCTCTCTCTCTCTCTCTCTCTCTCTCGTCTCTCGTTTCATCTACCCTATTCCCCCCATGATTTTTTTTGTCTACCTTCCTGGTTTCTGTGATTACTACATATTCAAACCTAAAGGATTGGAGCTAGGAGCCTGAAGTCAGAGAGAACACACAGTGGTTTTCTGAGTCGGGGTTACTTCCCTCAGTATATTTTCTATCTGTTCATCTGCAAAGTGTATGATTTCATTTTTATTTACAGATGAATGGTATTCCATAATGTATCTATATTAGTTTTCATTACCTACTCATCAGTTGAAAGGTATTTAGGTCGTTTCCATTTTCTGGCTTGGCTGAGCACATATTTGTGGAATGGGATGTTGAGTCCTTTGGGCATAAATGAAGGAGTGGGATAGCTGGGACATATGGCTGACCTGCTTTTATTTTTCTGTGAATTCTCCACGTTGATTTCCATAATGAATCACCATTTTGCAACCACACTAACAATAAGTGAGAGTCCCCCTTTTCTCCTGTCCTTGATGACATTTGTTTTAGTTCTGTTCTTGGTCTCAGCCATTCTGATTGGGGCAAAATGACATTCCATACTAGCTTTAGTTTTTCATTTCCCTAATTGCTAAAGATAATGAATATCTTTAATGTTTCTTAACATTTTTTACTTTTTCTTTGGAGAACTCTGTACATATCCACAGCCTGTTTTTTTTTTAATTGAGTCACTTGTTTTCTTGATTTTTCTTTTTTCTTTTTCTTTTTTTTTTTTTTTCAGTGCTTTTTATATTCCGATAACTATTCCTTGGTCATGTGTACAGCTGGCAATGAGTCTCTGCCACTCTGTGAACATCCTCTTCACTTGACTGATTATTTCTTTTATCCCATAGAAACCTTTTGGTTTTATGAAGTCCTATTTGCCAATTGCTGGCCTTAATTACTAAGCAAGTGAAGTGTTACCTAGAAAGCCCTTTCCTGTGATGGTATCTCGTAGGCTACTGCACATACTTCCTCCGAGTAGCTTCAGAATTGTAGGGTTCATGGTTGGTTCTTTCATCCATTTGATTTTTTTCTTTTTTCTGTTTTCTCTTTCTCTCTCTCTCTCTCTCTCTCTCTCTCTCTCTTTCTTTCTTTCTTTTTCTTCTTCTTCTTCTTTCTTCTTCTTCTTCTTCTTCTTCTTCTTCTTCTTCTTCTTCTTCTTCTTCTTCTTCTTCTTCTTCTTCTTCTTCTTCTTTTTTAATTAAAGATGGACTTCAACAGAAACAGAAACACCAGAAAGCCTACACACTCCTGGAAATTAAACAACTCTCTTCTCAATGATCTCTGGTTCAGGGAAGCAATCAAAAAGACATTAAAGATTTTCTAGAATTCAATGAAAATGAAAGTGTAACAGACCCAAATTTATGGGACACAATGAAAGCAGTACTGAGAAGAAAGTTCATAGCGCTAAGTGCCTTCTTACATAAATTAGAAAGTTCTCATACCAGCAACTTAAAAGTACACCTGGAGTCTCTAGAAAAAAAGAAGCAAGCACACTAAAGATAAGTAGATGACAGGAAATAATCAAAGTCAGTCTGAAACTAATCAGTTAAAAACAAAGAAAACAAAACAAAGGACCAATAAAACCAAGAGTTTTTTTTTTTTTGAGAAAATCAGCAAGATATAAAAATCATTAGCCAAATTAACCAAAAGATAGAGATAGTATCAAAATAAGCAAAATCAGAAATGAAAAGGTATACATAAAAACAGACACTGAGGAAATTCCAAGAATCATTAGGTCTTCCTTCAAAAGCCTGTACTCAAAAATACTGGAAAACCTTACTGAATGACTTTCTAGACAGATACTACTTACCAAATGTTTTTTGCCACTAAAGAGATAGAAGCAGTCATCAAATGTTTCCCAACCAAAATAAACCCAGGCCCAGATGGTTTTACTCTGGCAGAATTCTACCAGACTTTCAAAGAAGAGCTATTACCAATATGCCTCAAACTATTACATAAACAGAAACTATTACATATTACAGAAACAGAAGGAACACTGCCAAACTCCTTCTATGAAGCTACAGTCACCTTAGTACCTGAACCACACAAAGACTTAAAAAAGAAAGAACTTCAGACAGATTTCTCTTATGAACCTTGATATAAAAGTACTCAATAAAATACTCTCAAACCAAATCCAGGAACACATCAAAAACATCATCTACCATGACCATGAGCTTTGGCTCATTCTATAACTAGCTTGTAACTTATCTAACCCATTTGACTATTAACTATTCTGTCTACCATGTGGTTAGTTATCTCTCTCTCAGTCGTGGCCTGCTTCTTCCTTAGTGTCTTTCAGCATCTCCCTGCTGGTCTGTCTCCCATCTTTTCTCTCTTTATCTCTTACTAGTTCCCAGAATCATCTCTCTTCCTGACAGGGTCCAACCTGTTTCCTGCCTCAGCTCATTGGCCATTTCTTTTTTTATTGACAGATGATGTTTATATGAGATTATTTCTTCAGGGGAGGGTGGACAGCCTTGTCTTATTCCTGATTTTAATCTAATTTCTTCTAACTTTTCTTCATTTAGGGTGATTTTGGCCATGGGTTTCTCATATATAATGTTTACTATACTGAGTTTTGTTCCTCCAGTCTTGTTCTCTGCAGAATATTTACCATGAAGTTGGGTTGGATTTTGTCAGAGGCATTATTGAGATAATCATATGAGCTTTGTTTTTAAGTCAAGTTCTTTGATTTATTATATTTACCATTTTAAGTATTTTAAATCATGCCTGAGTGTCTTAAATAAAGACAACTTGGTCATTGTGAATGATCTTTCTTAAATGAAATTTTGCCTCTATGTTTATCAGCCATATCGATCTGTAGCTTTATTTATGTTGCCGTAATGTATTTACCTGGTTTGGGTGTTACAGTTATTACGGTTTCACAGGTGTATGAAAGTGCTCCTTCTGTTTGTGTTTTTAAAAGTGTTGGCTATAGTTCTTGTTTGAAAGACTAGAGGAATTCTATCCAGATCTGTTTTTGTTTGTTTTAGGTTGGAAAGTGATGATCTGGGGCACTCACCTAGCTAGGCTAGAATAACTGAATCAAGTGCAACTCAGTGAAAACATAACAAATAAATACAGTTCCACAGACCAATGCCCACCCCTATCACCCATAGCAAACCTGTACATCATAATGGGCAAAGGGGGTTCCCAGGGAGCCCGGTTTGACTTTCATCGTCCTGGAAACTCTGCAGGTAAGTCCCTGTGGAGAGACAAGGACAGAACAGCAAGCTTCAGGAAGAACCACACAGTCAAGGAAGGAAAGGTTCAGAAGCAGGTCTCACCTCTACCCTCAGTTGCTCGCATCCCTGTTTTCTCCATTCCCATACCCTGGCTCCCTCCTTTTTCCTGGAACTCTAACTCAAGTAGTGCCACAAAACTTTTTGTTCAGAAGACAATCTGGCTACTCCCTAGAGAAGAGAAATAAACAACTACCCTCCACAAATCCAACAAGATGGGAGGAATGAGTTAGAGTGGCTAAAATCAGCAGTAACAGATCACACATCTCAAAATTGGGGAAGAAGCAATGTTCCTAACACAGAGGAATGGTAAATGTTTGAATAAATGGATATGCTAAATACTCTGAGTGATCATGATGTGTAGCACACAGATATAGAAATATTACACTGTAGGGGTGGGTACAGCTTGGTGGTAGACTAATTGTCTAGCATGTGCAAGCCCCTTGACTTGATTCTCAGTTGAAGCAGAAAAAGCAGAAGCAGAAGCAGAGGATGAAGAGGAGGAAGAAGAAGAAAAAGAAGAAGGAAGAAGAGGAAGAGGAAGGAAAAGGAGAAGCCCCCTCTGCACACGTCCTTGTCTAGATAAACAGCAAGCCTTGCTGGGTGTGCTCTCCATACAATGTGATCCTCACTTGTGTTTGCAAACTCTTTCTGACTGCTTCATGTCACAGTGTGACAGTGCTGCCTTCAGCCTACTGGGGGAACACTGCCAAGAGGGCATTATCTAGAAAAAGAAGGTAGGTGAGAAGGCAGAGTAGAGGAGAGAAAAATAGGAGATGCCCCGAAAAGAAGTGAGTCGAGTTGGAGGAATCTGCAGGCTGTTCTGATGAGTAGTACAGATGGTACAGATACATGTTGGGCACAGAGGACTTCCATGATCATTTTGTCTGAATGAACAGCTGCTGGGTTTTGGTTGCCATAGTAATGGTGTTGAAGATGGAAACTCTAAGGAACCATTAGGTCAGTAAGAGGAATTAATGCTTTTCTGATGGGACTTGGTAGTGGCTCCAACCTTAGACTTCCTGGCATTCAAAACTATGAATCAAAATAAATACCTATTTTTCTTCATAAAACAACTAGCCTCAGGTATTAGGTTATAGTAATACAGACCAGACTAAGCTGTGCTGACCCCCTATCACTAGATAGGTGAGAAAGAAGGAGAAAGAGGGGAATCTATTTTCTTTCTTCTTCTCCTGTAGCAGGTCTTTGCTACTTTGTTGGTTCTTCTTTTTCCCACCCTTATACCCCTGGTTTCAATCCCATCACTAGATAGGAGAAAAAGAAGAGAGGATAGATGGAGAAAAATATAGAGATCTCTGATCCCAATTTCTTTCTTCTTGTTTCTTCTTTGAGCATGACTAACAAACCATACCCCCCCCCCACACACACACAAAATGAATGACCACCAACCACCAACCCCACCTATTGGGACCCTTTCATTTATATACACTCTGAAAAGTTCCCAGAATTCCAAATGTCACACAACTGCAGAAACTATCTACAACTAGCAAAACCTTGCCTCTACTACAGTATGAGGCAAATCACAATCCGCTGCTGTAAAGAGCCCTGTAGCCTCATACCTGAAATGAAAATGAAAGCATATAAATAAATGATATTTCTATGTCTTCTAAGGAGACCAAAATTCCAGAATTCTGACTACATTAAGCCTCTAGCTCTTAACTACTCTTTGCCTCTTTTTCATAACCCTTTTCATCACCTACCATGGCACCTATTGCTTGATTTTTTTTTCTTCCTCCCCCACTAGAATGTAATCCCCATGAAATTAGGAATATGATCATTTTGTTCCCATTGTAGATATTCTATTAGTATTTCCCAACTAAAAGAGTCTACACGGCTTCACAATAATGCGGGTATCAAACAGAAACTCAAGTCCAGCAGGTGCGCCCAGCCCATGGTTCCTTGGGAGCAGATACCGTTTCTGTCTGGCCATAGAATTCTCGGATTTCCAGTCCTGTCTTGGCTTTCCAGCTCTCCAGAGTCTCTGGGAGAAGGGTCTCTCCTCCACTGAAGCAGCTGTGCAGATGTGGAAACTTGTAACTAAAGAAGAGAGTTTATTTACCTTTAGCTTCATTGGAACTGAAGTCTACCCAGACTTGGGGATGAGTTCTAGGTGCTGTGATGGTGTTCCCGGCTTTATATAGGCTAAGTACGTCCAGCTTACTAAGGGCAGGGATGGGTCTAGAGACTCCTACCAGTCCCATAGAGGTCCATCACCTGGAAAGATCCTGTTGTAGCAACATCCGGTAAATGAGGGGGGCACCCACCAGGCTATTGATGGGGTAGCTGGAAAGCACCTGCAAAGAGAAAGCCGTCTGTGACACTGCTCTGAGACACAGATGTGAAACTCACCATGTCAATCACAACTTCTCAGGTTTTAGTGATCACGACTGAAATCCTAGTTTGTCTGTTGTGTTTGTTTTAGACTTAACAAGTCTCATAATTCTCACACATTTTCAAGATGCAACGGAGGAAATGAACACAGATAGAAAAAGGTCCAAGATTCATTTGCAACACTTTTGTCAAAGCCTGGCTGGCTCCTCACAATCAGTTTAAGACTCATCCTCATGATCCCCCACTTCTCCCCACCAAAGTCTCAGCCATCAGGAGGAATAGACCAGATGCTGCAACAAATGAATTAGATGATCTTCACTCAGTGCCTTAACCTTCTGGAACCAGGTTTATTATTGGCTATTTCCAAGAAAATCACTGTGAAAAACAATTCCTGGAAGGCATGGAACCGAATGCTTACTCAAGCAGGTCTCACAAGGACCTCATGCACTATGTACTGGGATCCTGTTCATGGACCTGAGCCCTGCAGGGTTAAGCAGATTGTAAATAACTGGAGGAGTCAGTATTTCCCACACACTATGCAATGCTGTCTCCCTCACAATACTTGTTTTGAGCAGAACTGAACAGTGATCTAAACAAATGTATAGAAAAAAAATAAAGAACATGCACAGATCACACAATGTTTCCTGCAAGTGTAACTGACAACTCTAGCTATCCTGTATTATATTTTTGCAGTCAAAATGAAAGCACATTTATTGTTTGTTACTATGTGGTAATAAGCAACTACAGCATGTAGATTTTCTTAATGACTATCTCAGACTATACAGGAAAAAGAATCCTCTCTCTCTCTCTCTCTCTCTCTCTCTCGCTCGCTCGCTCGCTCGCTTGCTCGCTCTTCAATTCCTCCCATGCAAATTTCCCAAACTGGACACAAGGAAAACACCCATCTGTAATATGATGGGGAAGAAATGAAGGTTCATTTCTAGATACATTCTTAGAATGGAACACTATAGAGCAAGTTAAAAAAAAAACAAACTTCATACACATGAAAAAATATATAGATTAACCTCACAAAGAGATTAGCTGAAGGAAAGAAACCAGACACAAAAGATTATACATCCTACACCTGAGTTCACACACACAAAAAGAGAAAAGGTGAAATTTAAGCTGGTATAAGTCAAAAGAATTAGTAACTTACGAGGTGAGGGCATGGCCAGGAGAGGCATGAGCACCTTCTGCAGCTATGGAAACATTTGAGGTTTCTATCTTGTGATGGTTACATGTGTGTCTGATATAAACCATGCTTCCTATATGCTGGATGGAGCAATAGGATAGGTCTCTAACCCTCATGTGGTTGGATATGGAGGTAATAATGCCAAGTAATGAAAAGGCACGCCAATGGCATGTTAGTTACTGCCATAAGTAAAGAACGAGACTCTCTATTCTCCTCACCTCCTCTTTTCCCTTCCTCTTCTCTCTCTTCCCTCCTTCCCCACCTCTCCTTCTTCTAAGGATATAGGAAGAAGGTGATGCCTACAAGCCAGCATGAGATCCCTTGTTAAGCAGGCAACCCCTCTGGCATCTTGATCATCGTCCATCTCATTCTTCAGAAATGTGGGAATCATCTACTCTGTGGCTATATGAGCCTCCTAGTCTGAGGCATTTCTGTGCACTAGCCTAAGCTGACAGAGGCAGTGTCTGACCCATGTGAATGATTTTCCAACTGTACATTAGAATAATGGTCTTCCATACATTTTAAGCATTGTCTTGTGTTACTCCACAAATAAATAAGGAAATATCACACACACACACACACACACACACACACACACACACACACACTCATATGCATACACATACATACACATGAATAGACATACACATGCATGTGCATAGACACAAACATGCACACACACACATACATACACACACACAATCAAACACACACATATGTGTGTGAGGACGATGGTATTACCTATCATCTCATTTTCTGAGATCTGATATCAAGACAAGTGCCTCTTTCTTGGGAGAGCCACCAACTAGTCCCATCTCTTGAATGCAAGTCATTGATCAATATATCCATCTATCTCTCTCCCTAGACCATGAGCTTTGTTAGATGGGCACAAGCTTCTGTCCTGCTTCCTGCTGTCCACTGCTCATCCATGTAGTTGAGATTTAGCAGAAGTTTTATGAACTGAAACTAACTGCAATAACCTGGAGTGTGCAGATCCGGAGTTTACTCTGATCAACCAATGCAAATGGTCCTCTCTTACCTTTAGAACAGTTTGTGGATCAAACTTTGGCAAAAGATGGACAAATATGCATGCTCCCAATGTCCAAGGTTCCAGAAACGCTGCTAAAATGTTCAGTATCCAACCAGTGTCTGAGATGGTCCATACTATGTCAGAAGTACCCAGGTCTGTCCAGCTGCTGAAAACACAGAACATAAGCATACAGAGATGAGTGTTTATCAACAGTGTGGTGCTTGAGGGGCTGTATGGGGGAAGGGTTAGATGTGGGCATGCAGTGTGTGTGAAAGTGTGAGAGTGCTCTACAAACTGTTACCCTAGAAGACACTATTTAGAAGATAACTGGGTTTTACTCTCACCTTCTTCCCAATGCTAGGACACGCAACAAACAGAATCACCCAGAAAAAGCTTACTAACAAAAGACATCAGAGGAAACATTCGTGTGTGTGTGTGTGTGTGTGTTGATGTATGAATGTGTGTACATGCCAGGTGTCCTTATCTGTCGCTCTCCACCGTATTCTTTGAGACAGGGTATCTCCTTAACCCTTGAGCTCACTGCTTGTCTGGATTGGTTGGCCAATGAGTGCTAGGGAGGTCCTACTGGCTATGTTCCTCTAGTGCTGGGATTACAGACATGCATCACCACATGCAGCTTTTCTGTGGATGCTGGAGATCTGAGTCCAGGTTCTCACACTTGTACAAGCACTTTGCTCAGTGAGGCTAGGGCCTCAGGTTCCAGGTCAGCAGATAATAGTCTAGCCAGCTTCAAGCTTGCTGAGAAGGCCTTTGGCTCTCTTTGCCAAGTACCATGAACTACCTGAACACAGCTGCAGCACTGGGAAAACTGATTTCCTTTCTTTCTCCAGAGCAGAATAAGAGGCACCAACCCCTTGTCAAAGCAAAGATGTTGTAGGATAGACAGGAAGAACACACAATCATGTACACACACACACACTCTCTCTCTCTCACACACACACACACACACACACACACACACACACACACTCAAGATGGTTGATCTCCTTAGGAAATTAAGCATACTGGAACCTATTTGGGATGGTGGTAGTGAAAAGTAATATTTTAGTTTCAAAAATAATTTATTACATGTCCTTAAAATTGTATCTTATTTCAGCTCATCTATTAAATTATTCATTTTATGTGGAATCATGTGCATATGTGTGTTCATGAGGAGGGCACACGCTCCTGTGTGTATGTATGTATCTGTTTGTAGAGGCCAGAGATGAACATCAGGTGTTGTCCTCAGATTCTCTCTACCTTAATTTTTGAGATATTATCTCTCTTGGCCTGCCCAGGAGTTTATAAATTAGGCTAAAATTGCCAGCCAGGGAGTCTCAGGAGGCCACCAATCACCACCTCCAGGATTTGGCATCACAAATGTGGGCAACCAAACTACTTTTTTAAAATGTGGATTCTGGGGACCACAGTCCTATTGCTTGCGTGACAAGGACTTTATGAAGCTATACTCCTCACTCCTAATTTAGATTAATTTAGCTCTCTGATATTGTTGACTCATAGGTAGGATATTTATGCTTTAAAAAAGTTTTTTAATATTAAGCTATTTCCTATTTTAATAATAAAATTACCATTGCAGTAAAAAGGATCTTCAGTTCTTAGCTCATGGAGACCTTGTCACTGTCCCTTCTGACTCCACAGGTCATAGTGACCTAGTAATGAAATTAGTACTGTCGTGAGACCTATGTTCTAGAAACTCCAATAACACAGTTCATCTCATTCCTCTAATGATCCTTTTCACATGAATAAATTTGCAAAGTAATTTGTTTCTAGCAAAAAGAAGATGTCCTACTAGAATCTGGGTGCCATTAAAACAAATTACCAGAGAACCCCAATGACAAGGTAGAGAGCATCTTGGAAGAGGACTTTTGTACCCCATTGCTAACCATCCATCCTACCACTGTGGCTTGACACAAGGAAGAGGTATTGAGACCTTGTGTTGTCTAAAACACAGACATCACACCAAAGAGTTCTGTGTGTGTGAAGCCTTGCCTTTATAGCTTCACTTCTCGGTTGTCTTTCTCGAAGTTTCCAGGGAAGATCAGACCTGCCTTCAGAACAATTGCTATGAATCTATAGAAGGAAAAGGATCAGCTTACCCAGCAGCATCCATCTTGGCCTTGATGCCCAGGCTGCAGTGGGTGTGTTCTGCCATCTTGGGAGGGCCACTGGTCCCACTAGTGAAGTAGATGGCCGCTGATTCTTGGCTTCCTGTCTCCACACACTGATGAATGGAGGATGCATCTCTACAGGAACCAGAAAGTCAGTGTCTCAGATCTAGCCTGGATGCTGATGATACTGGATACTGTGACTCGCCTTCTCTCAGTAGCCCTTGAGCTGACAAGGGCAAGTGAGATGATGACCTGTCTCTGAAGGGAAGCTCTTGAGTGGTAAAATTCATGGATTTCTTGAGTGCGTCAGACTTAGAACTTTGTTAGCTATGTGAGATTGTGCATGTTACTTAACCTCTGTGAGTCTCTCTGTGAAATGGGGTCAAGAAAACCCATCTCAGTTTAGCAAAAAAGGTAACCCGGCAACAAAGAAAGCAAGGGGTTAAGTAGCAGGGGCTTCATGTTGATTCAATTGTTGTTGGGCCCCAGAATGATACCAGGGGCACAGAAAGTGGGAAGTTAGCTTTCCAAGTGACTTTTAAAAAGTATTTATTTGTATTTTATGTGTATTGATGTTTTGCCTGCATTTATGTACAACGTGTCTATGTTTACTGTGGAGGCCTGAAGAGGGCATTGGATACCCTGGAACTGGAGTTATAGACAGTTGTTAATCTCCCATATAGATGTTGGGACTTAAACCTCAGGAAGAGCAGAGCTAGTCTCTTAGTACGCCACATGATTTCTTGCCACCCACTTTTTTTTTTAATTTTTTTTTATTTTTTAATTATTATTATTTTCTTTATTTACATTTCAAATGCTATCCCGAAAGTTTCCTATACCCTCCCCCCACCTCTGCTCCCCTACCCACCCATTCCCACTACTTGGCCCAGGCCTTGTCTTGTGCTGGGTCATATAAAGTTTGCAAGACCAAGGGGCCTCTCTTCCCAATGATGGCCGATTAGGCCATCTTCTGCTACATATGCAGCTAGAGACACAAGCTCAGGGGGTACTGGTTAGTTCATATTGTTGTTCCACCTACAGGGTTGCGGCCCCTTTAAGGTCCTTGGGTACTTTCTCTAGCTCCTCCATTGGCGACCCTGTGTTCCATCCAATAGCTGGCTGTGAGCATCCACTTCTGTGTTTGCCAGGCACTGGCATAGCCTCACAAGAGTCTGCAATATCAGGGTCCCTTCAGCAGAATCTTGTTGGCATGAGCATTAGTATCTAGGTGTGGTGGCTGATGATGGGATGGACTCCCGAATGGGGTAGTCTCTGGATAGTCCATCCTTTCATCTTAGCTCTAAATTTTGTCTCTGTACCTATATCCTTTCATGAGTATTTTGTTCCTTATTCTAAGGAAGAATGAAGTATCCACCCAGTGGTCATCCTTCTTGGTTTTCTTGTGTTTTGCATAATGTATCTTGGGTATTCTAAGTTTCTGGGCTAATATCCACTTATCAGTGAGTGCATATCTAGTGACTTCTTTTGTGATTGGGTTACCTCACTAAGGATGATATCCTCCAGAAACATCCATTTGCCCAAGAATTTCATAAATTCATTGTTTTTAATAGCTGAGTAGTACTCCATTGTGTAAATGTACCACAGTTTCTGTATCCATTCCTCTATTGAGGGACATCTGGGTTCTTCCCAGCTTGACCATAGGTGGGTGGATTCATTTCTGGATCTTCAGTTCTATTCCATTGATCTACTTGTCTGTCGCTGTACCAGTACCATGCAGTTTTTATCACAATTGCTCTGTAGTACAGCTTAAGGTCAGGCATGGTGATTCCACCAGAGGTTCTTTTATTGTTGAGAATGTTTTTTGCTATCCTAGGTTTTTTATTATTCCAGATGAATTTGCAAATCACCCTTTCTAACTCTGTGAAGAATTGGGTTGGAATTTTGATGGGCATTGCATTGAATCTGTAGATTGCTTTTGGCAGGATGGCCATTTTGACTATGTTAATCCTGCCAATCCATGAACATGGGAGATCTTTCCATCTTCTGAGATCTTCTTCAATTTCTTTCTTTAGGGATTTGAAGTTCTTGTCATACATGTCTTTCACTTCCTTAGTTAGAGTCACACCTAGGTATTTTATATTATTTGTGACTATTGTGAAGGGTGTTGTTTCCCTAATTTCTTTCTCGTCCCATCTGTCCTTCGTGTAGAGGAAGGCCACTGATTTATTTGAGTTAATTTTATATCCAGCTACAGCACTGAAGCTGTTTATCAGGTTTAGGAGTTCTCTGGTGGACTTTTTAGGGTCACTTATGTATACCATCATATCATCTTCTTGCCACCCACTTTTATTCTCTGGAAGAACCTACAGTTTTTTTAGGCAATCTTTCTAGTGTCTTGAATTTGAATCTTTAAAAGCTGGTGTTTTATTGCTTATTTTGTGAAAATTAGTTCAAAGATCATGACAGTAGAAAGGGGGGAAAACCTTTATGTTCTCCCTAAATGTTTCCTAAGGCATATGTCTCTCATGGACTGATTTCAAACATGTGGTAAGAATCCCATTTATCCAGCCAGTCTTTCTATGAAATTCTGGAAGGACCACTATTCTGCAAAGTGTCTCCTAGGGATACAGAATGTGGGAAAAGCCTGAAAGTCAGTGCACCAGGCATCTCTGAGGGGTTGTCTCATATACTGTTGGGCTCACCTCACATTTGATCTGTGGCTATGGTGAATAGTTCTAGATGCCTTTCAACCCCATTCAGTATGTAGTATGTGTATGTATATCTGTGTGTTTGTATGTGCCTGTGTAGTGTGCTTATGTGATATGCATTTTATGTGCCTCTGCCATGTGTGTGTCTGTCTATCCCTATGCATGTATATGTGCCTGTACAGTGTGTGTGTGTGTGGGGGGGGGTGTATTCACGTTTGTGCTAAGCGCACTAGTGCATGTGGACACTCAAAGGCCACAGGTGTCTCTTGCTACTGCTCTCTGCAATATTGCCTTGAGACAGGGTCTCTCGATGAACTGGAATCTTAGTTTTAGGCAAGGTTAGGCTGGCCTGTGAACTTTTGGGGTCTGCCTGTCTTTACCTCCCAATGCTAGAGTTACAGGCATGTGCAGCCATGCTGTCCTTTTTGCATGGCTGCTGGGGATTTGAATTAGGTCTCATGCTTGTACAGCAAGTGCTCTTGTCCACTGAGCCAAGTCCTTAGGCCCTTAGTCTCCTGGGGATTCTTTTAAATGCTACTGTAGCATGGGACTCTGGACTTGTAAGTATAAAAGCCCAGAAGGATGAGATGATGTCCCTTAAAACCATGAACAAATGAATATCATTCCTTTGTTGGAAAATCCTTGGGGGCATTCTATGTGCTTTTAGGGAGGTGTCTGAATGCCTGGCTCCACCCACCTTTGGAGTGAACCTATACTAAACACTTGCATTTATTTGCTTTTCTTTCTTCACTGTCTCAATTCCCTTAGACTTACACTGTGCACAACTGTACAATTTCTTGGTTGGATTTCTGGTTTGAGTGAAAAGTTGACTAAGGTAGGAGATACTCACTTTAGCAGTGCCTTGAAGTTTAGCCATCCTTCTCGATTGTTTTCAGACACCAGCAACTTGATTTTCAGAAATGAGCAGTCAGGGGCCACAGCATCCACTTCCTGAGCTACTTCGTCCCCAGCCACAATGGCCCTGGCCTTGGATGCCTGCAGCCTGTAGCGTATGTCTGAGGATTTCAACTGGATGGTTCCAGGCATGAAAACAAGACCTGGAGAAGCCAAACCGGTTAAAGAGTGCTAGGACTAGGGCGGGAATTGTCTTCTTCCCCAGAGAAGGGCTGTGCACAGCCATGGGGGCCAACCAGAAGGGCGGGTGGGGGGACCAACGGGGAAGAGGGACAACACATTCTATGGGGGTTTCTCTGGGGAGAGGACGCTGCAGTTCTCTACCCTCCATTTCCTTCACAAGGGAGAGTGCCCAGCCTGTGTGGGCTGTTACTAACCTGTCCGCATGCAGCCCAGGATCATCAGCCACCACTCTGGGATTTGGGAAAGCACTACTGCCACACGGTCCCCACGATGCAGGCCACAGGCTCCCGAGAGAATATTGGCTGTTTGTTTACTGATTTCACTCAGTTCTCTGAAGCTCCATTTTATTTCTTCCCCACTGCCATTCATCCACCATAGAGCTGGACCTGAAGATCTCTTGCCAGCCTGAAGGAAAAGAAGACCTGGTGATCAGAAGACCTATGGAGACGCAGGAGGTGGGACACAGGAAGGTGTTGAGATAATCTTGTGCACTGTGTGAAGGTTGTCTTTGTATTATTCAGATGTTGATTTCTGTCCAAGCAGAGTGCTGAGTACTGTCTAAACTTTGGTATTGTTATTTTTATGAAGCACCACCTGCCTCCATGTTTTGTAGAACATCTTCTCCATCACTTGATTGGTTTAATAAAGAGCTGACAGCCTACGATAGGGCGGGAGAGGAAAGGTGGAACATCGGGGCAGAGAGAGGAACTCTGGGAAAGGATCAGGTGTGAGCACACATGAGGAGGTGTGTATGGGGGGGGGTTCTCTATCTGGACATGGAGGTAGAAGGAACAGGTGCTGGGACTGTGAGAGAGAGAGAGAGAGAGAGAGAGAGAGAGAGAGAGAGAGAGAGAGAGCTAGCAGACCTTGTGGCAACTGTGGACAAGTGTAGATGGTTAACTAAGTTATACAAGCTAGTGGGAACAAGCCTAAGTTATAAGGCCTAAGCTTTTACTAATAATAAAAGGTCTCCATGTCATTACTGGAAGCTAGCAGGTCAAGACAGTCTGGTGATAGGAACATAGCAAACAAGACAAATTGCAACTCTAGGGTTTGTCAATCTGAGGACATCCACACACAATTAAAAAGTGCTGAAAACCCTCAAGTTACTTTTTAAATTTGGGTTAGATCTATTAATACTGTATTAAAACAGAGAGTTTTAATATGCATGTTTAAAAAAATAACAGCTAAAACACATTATATATTACTGTGATAGATAATATGATTGCCAGCTGGATTAGCTTGAGGATGCCTGAGATGAATAAAGGGTACCTCTTAGGTATGCCTGTGGGATTACACATTTGTCATATAAACTGTAGGACCTGAGTTCCACCCCAGAACACATGGAAAAAGCAGGTCGTGGTGACATACACTTGTAATTCAAGCAGTGAGGAGGTGGAGACAGGCAGATCCCTGTGACGTGCTGTTCAGTCAGCCTAGTGTACTTGACTGGTCAGTGAGAGACTCCATCTCAAACCCCAAAGTGATGGAGCTGAGGAAGGGCACATGAGACTGACCTCTGGCATCCATTTGCACTCACACATTACAAACACATATGCATGTGTGTACATTGGTGCATGTGCATACATGCACGCGAAGACAGAGACTCAGTCCCTTCCTCTGGATTGAAACAGTCCTTTGTAGGACAGGAGAGGCTCAGGGGTTCATGAAACTAACAAAACAAACAATGAAGCCCAAGTTTGCAAGACACACAGGCACATGGATCTTCAAGAAGCCAGTTCAGGCTGTTACATTTAAGTAGTAAATAGCTATTGCATAAGGAGCACCAGTGATTCATGCTGAGTAGGGCTTCTCAGTGACACATGTCCCTTTGTGTTACTCATGTCCCTGTAACTCCCTACCCACACTCTCATAACTAACCCTAAAGGCTCATGGCTTCACCGATCTTGACTTATATCAGATCGGTTCTTTGGCCAGTCATCACACTGGACGGGATGATCAATCTGCCAGGAAGAGTCATGCGACAACCTTGAACCTGGGTTCCGTCTTCAACAGAGAGGATGGTGCAATCGCCGTGCTAAGGTTGTTTCACAGAACAACGTCCTCGCCACAGCTTTCTTTGAGTATCCCCATTTGGTTCCCTTGCTGGTTAAGTCCAGCCCTTCTCCTGCCTTAGCCTGGATGAGCCAGTTCAGCCTCTCGAATTGTATTTATGGTGGAGGTATTGAGCTGGTAGTGAATGAAACTCATAGGTGAACAGAAACTTGGAAGTTTCTACATCCCCGCCCCCACCCCCACCCCCATCTCTTGGGCTGATGCCTACTCTGTTGAGTGGTCATCTTACTCGAACACCTCAGTGGCAGGGACATGTGGCTTAGTTTTCTGAGAAGACTGGCTAAGCCTTGAGCTGTTGGTTTCTTTCTGTGATAATGTTATAATCAGATTGGCTGTCACTGTGACAAACACCTTAATGTATCTCTTAGCTTGTGCATTCAGAGGATCCCATCGGCATCCCTTGGCTGTGGTGACTGTGCATGCGTAAGGTGAGGCAGAGTCATGGCAGTCGCAGTGCGTGACAGAGGCTGCTCACTCCGTGACAGGAAGCAAAGAGAGAAGCAGAGACCACAGACAAAACGAAACTTCAGGGTTGTGTTCTCAGAGACCTGTTTCCTCTAGTCCCACTGTTTAAAGCCTTTATCACCTCCCAAACCAGCATCACCAGCTGGAGACCAAATGTTTAAACTGAGCCTATGGGGTCAGTACAATAACAAGGCCTCACAATTAGCACAACTGACTCCATGATGAAAGGACCATTCTGGCTGTAAAATCCAGAATGTAGACAGAAACACTTGCCAAAACTAAAACAAAGGTCTAATCTGTCAAAGTTGATATCATTCTGGGAAAGTCCCAAGTGTACTAACCTTGCTTTTTAGCTTCTGTAGTTCTGTTCTTGAGAACTGACATATGTCAACCTAGGGCATATGTTTTGTGCTTAAAAGCTCACCCTGAGAATGACTCAGGGGTACACTGGGATCTCAAACACCCAGTGTAGCTATGGCCGGCTAATGAAGACTTTCTATTATCTTAGGCCCATGTCTGAGCAGTCTTCTCTGGTGAATACCTCACAATGTTTCTGAAAGCCCCAGAGAAATCCCAGAGACCATACCTTGAGTCACTGGGGTCTCAGAGCCCCTTAGAAAACAAAAGAGCACAGTAGTCAGGTACTCCTAGGGGGTGTGCAACTTGAGATGGTCCAGCACCACCACCCCAGACTCCCTCTGATCATTTGTTGCCTATCGATTCAGATGGGTCTGACACCTCCACCACAATAAGAAACAAACTGGAAAGTCACCTGTTCTGTCACCTCCAGAGGTAAGTATAGTTAAGGTGCCTTCTGTTTGGCTGTTCCAGTGTCCAGGATCCCTGTGAGAGTCCTCCTGTCTGCTCAGTGTGATGGCTACCCCTGGTTGTTCTCTCTCTCTCTCTCTCTCTCTCTCTCTCTCTCTCTCTCTCTCTCTCTCTCTNTGTGTGTGTGTGTGTGTGTGTGTGTGTGTGTGCGCGCGTGCGTGTGCATGCATACATGCATGCGTGTGTGTTTGTGTTCATGTGTCATTCCATGTGTGTCTTGGTGTGGCACAACTCTGTCTTTCTATGTGTTTCTGTCAGATTTGTTTCTCTGCATTGACCAGTAGCTTTCTCTGGTGTGAGGACCCTCTGGCTTAAGAACTATGCCCCATCCTTTTGGGGACCTGAATCCTCTTGCTTCTGCAAGAGGTCACCCAGAGAAACCCAAAAAGCCCCTTCCCCTGTCCCACTGCAGGAGCAGGCGCTCTGGCGCATTTTGTTGCTGGACTCCTGCTCTTGGTCAGGGTTAGTCACTGTGGAAGTGGGAAGGATCTGGGTGTCTCATCCAGGGCCCCCTGCCATGTAAGAAGAAAGCACACAAGGAGGGGGAAGAATCCCCTAGGTGAGCATTCCCTCTGCTCTGCACCTGCTCTAAGCTGCCCTAGGGAAGGGGGGAAGTTCCCCTGGGCTGAGCCGGAAGTAAAAAGGAAGTTCTACTCCCTTCTCTGTTATGATTTATGTCTCCTTTTAAATCAGTGATCTGTAAAACCCTTTATTCTCTGAAAAGTATAAATACATACATACATACATACATACTTACATACATACATACATGCCCCCCTGCACTGGGCAAGGGGATCACTACCAGACAGCACAGCCTGGATAAAACAATTTTTTCCTTCTATCTCTTCTATCTACCACTGACCACACAGACTTTAAACAACTTTTGATAGGTCCTTTTTAAAGGATTAAAGATAGCTACTAAAAAGATTTCCTTTGTCCCCAACTTGTCCCCAGATGTAAAAAAATAAAAAAGTTTTAAAAAGTTTTTTAATGGTATAACTAGGTCCCAGTTGCTGGAAAGTACCTTAAAGAGTGTTTAACAACAGAGAGCTGAGTGGGACAAGGTCTTTTACATAACTGAAAGCCACTGTCCCATTCCCTCATGATGATACACAGGGAGACTTACAGATACCCAGCAAAGTTTGGGTGTCTCACCCTCACGTAGGGGATTAAAGAAATCAGTACCTCGGGATTGGCTCAACACTAAGCTCCTATAATTGTTCAACTACCCAGTTCAGCTACCTATTTCGAAATTAAATAATACTCAATGACCCTGGACACATAAGGGGAAATTGCAGATTATATTACCTAGCTTGAAGAAACGGATATCTTGTTGCCCAGCCAAGAGGTACCTTGGACTGTACCTCTCTTGCCTGTGAACTTTGATCCTCATGAGTCTGGTTCTTCCAGAGAATCAGGTGAACATACTCTTTGACCCAAAATATGTATTCTCCAGCTTCCCATTGGCAGAGGTGAATTGACCCATCTTTGCTTTTACATGAACAGACCCAGTGGGAGGTAACAGTGGGCAACTTACTTGGACCGTGTTGCCCCAGGAATTAAAGACACTAAATGTAGACTTCCCGCTATTCTGTTAGAAGTTTCTGGAAAGATAGATTCCAAAAAGAGCCACCGAGCAGCTGCTGTCAGAGTTGTAGACATTGGGCTACAGAGTGTCAGCTAAGAAAGCTCAACTTTGTGTAGCAGAGGCTGCCTATCTTCGCTACCAGCTGAAGGAAGGCAAAAGGATCCTGTCTCCGAGTAAGATTGTTACCGTCCTCCAAATCCCAACTCTAAAGGCTAAGAGACAGCTTCAAGAGTTCTTGGGTACAGCAGGACATGGATGCCTCTGGATTCCAGAGTTTGCGGAAATAATAAGACCCCTATACACCAGCACGGAGTAGGGCACCAAGTCTCTAATCTGGACTGAGACTAAACAAAAGACATTTGAGGCTTTAAAAACGGCTCTGATTTCTGCTTCGGCCCTAACGGGAATTTAAGGAAAACTTTGGGGCCGTGACATGCCCTGTGTGGTTGGACCCTGCAGCCACAGGATGGGCCACCTGTGTAAGAGCCGTGGCAGTTATTGCTAGTTTAATAAAATAAAGCAAACGAGTTAACACCGGGTCAAGATCTCAGCCTCACAACACCCATGCATGACTGAGGCCCTCCTGAGAAAGTCCAGAATGCTGGCTGTCTAATGGCCACGTGACCAGGCCTTAACTCCTGGCGCGCCCTCGGGTCCAGTTTGAGAAACCCAGCACCATCAATTCGGCTGATCTCTTGCCTGATGACACTGGTGCTCATCCATGACTGTCAGGAGATGAAAGACAGAAGCAAGTATGTGGGAGCTACAGTAGTTACTTCAGCTGAAATGGTATGGGCCCACGCTGAGTACCTCTGCTCAGAGAGCAGCACTGATGGCTGTGACCCAGGTTCTCAGATGGGGAAAGGAAAATCTACCATGGTATACACGGACTGCCAGTGCTATGCTTTTACTACCAGCCATGTCCACAGTGTGATCTAGAGAAAAAAAGAGAGCTTCTTACTACGACAAAAGGGGACATTAAATAAGGTTGGCTTCCCCTAGAGGCTGTTTGTCTTCCTCCACAAATTCCTGTCTTCCACCGTCAGACTTGGCTGCCTGACAAATGGCCCTAAGACCACTGGGGCCTAGGGATGGAGATTCTGGTATGGTATCATGACCAAATGCTGCCTGAGACTCCATGGTAAAAAAGAAATGGACAACTTAACCCCACAGGTTGATGGAGGACACCAGAGGGAAAAATCTTTCTCTTGGAAACAACTGGCAGGACTCTGGTAACTGACTCAGGCTACTCATTTGGGGTCTACAAAACTTTCTGAGTTGCCCAGACTAAGGTAGGCTATACAAAGTCTGGACAACCTGATGCAGGATGTCTCAGCTAGACTTCAGGTTTATGCTCAAGTGAATCCAAAACAGATAGCCCTTGGTCTGAATGAGAGACCAACATCCTGGTGAACTCTGGGAAAACTGACTTCAAGATCCAGCCTGCTGGGGGATGATAAAAATACTGGGTAATTTTTGATAACTGTTTCACCTTGTGAGTGAGATTCACACATCCTCTCTTGGGGCCTCTTTATTACGAAGTTTCTTTGGGTCTGTGGATTGTAACATGATTATCCTGAACTTTATGACTAATGTTCACTTATAAGTGAGTACATACCATACTTGTCTTTCTGAGTCTGGGTTACCTCACTCAGGATGATATTCTCAAATTCCATCTATTTGCCTGCAGATTTCATGGTGTCTTTGTTTTTAATAGCCGAATAGTTTTCCATTGTGTGTGTGTATATATATATATTCTTCAGTTGAGGGACATCTGGGTTGTTTCTAGTCTGGATATTATGAATAAATTTGCCATGGACATAATTTAGCAAGTGTCGCTGGAGTATAGTGAAGCATCTTTTGTGCATATGTCAAATAATCAAAGGTTTATGGAAAGAGGGAACTGGGTGGGGTAGGGAGTAAGGAGAGGTATGGGAACAGCAATCAGATGTTGGGGGAAGTGATGGGAGAGGGCTGGGAGTGAGAACCGACATCATTGCAGGGGCATCTCTGGGACTAGCTGGAGACCTGGGATAGGAGAGGCTCTGGGGAGTTTATGGGGTGACTCTAGCTGAAATTCCTACCAACAGGGGATATAAAGATCAAAGTGGTCACTTTCTGTAGTCAGGAAGAACTTCCAGTGGAAAGAGGGGAGCATCAATCCACCCAGAAAACCTTCAATTCAAAATTAGTTCTGCCTACAAGATGCACAAGGATAAAAATGGAGCAGAGACTGAGGGAATAGCTAACCAGTGACTGGTCCAGCATGAAACCGATCCAATGGGAGAGAACCAGTCTTGATACTATCAATGACACTCTGCTATGCTAGCAGACAGGTGCCTAGCATAACCGTCATCTGAGAGGCTTCATCCAGCAGTGGATGGAGCCAGATGCAGAGACCCACAGTCAGACATCAGGAAGAGTTCAAGGAGTCTTGTGGAAGAGGGGGATAGAGTTGAGCAAGCCAGAGGTGTCAAGGTCACCACAAGAAGACCTACAGAGTCAGCCAACCTGGGCCCATGGGGGATCACAGAAACTGAATCATCCACCAAAGATCATGCAGGGGCTGGACCTAGGTTCCCAACACATTTGTAGCAGGTGTGCAGCTTGGTCTTCATGCAGGTCCCCTAACGATTGCAGTAGGGGCTGACTCTGACTCTGTTGCCTGCCACTGGACTCCCTTCCCCTAACAGGATAGCTTTGTTGGCCCCCAGTGGGAGAGGAGTTGCTTAATCCTGCTAGGACAAGATGTCCTAGGATGCGGTGGTACCCAAAGGAGGCTTCCAGTTTTCTGAGGAGAAGACGGGGGGGGGGGGTGTTGAATAATGGGGAGAGGGATTTGTAAGGGCAGGGCTGGGAGGAAAGCCTGTGATTGGGATATAATGTGAATACAAAAATCAATTACAGAAAGAAAAAAATACTAGGTAATTTTTAAAGATACCTTTTCAGAGTGGGTAGAAGCATTCCTTCTCTGGACTGAAACTGCTCAAATAGTATTAAAAAGCTCCTACAGGAACTGGTCCTCTGATTTAGCTTCCCCTTAGCAATGGGGTCCAATGATGGCCTAGTTTTCGTAGCCAAAACCTCTCAAATAATATCTAATGCTTTACACATAGATTAAAACTTCCATTCTCCATATAGACTTCAGAGTTCTGGACAGGTTAAAAAACAGGATACTAAAAGAAACCTTCAGCCAGGTGTGGTGGCGCACACCTTTGATCCCAGCACTCGGGAGGCAGAGGCAGGTGGACTTCTGAGTTCGAGGCCAGCCTGGTCTACAGCCAGGGCTACACAGAGAAACCCTGTCTCAAAAAACCAAAAAA
>NC_034590.1:89239661-89240667 GCF_900095145.1 Mus pahari | reverse complement strand
TACTACTCAGCTATTAAAAACAATGAATTTATGAAATTCTTGGCCAAATGGATATATCTGGAGGATATCATCCTTAGTGAGGTAACCCAATCACAAAGAAGTCACTAGATATACACTCACTGATAAGTGGATATTAACCCAGGAACTTAGAATACCCAAGATACAATTTGCAAAACACAAGAAGATCAAAAAGATGGAAGACCATCATGTGGATACTTCATTCCTCCTTAAAATAGGGGACAAAATACCCATAAAAGGAGTTACAGAGACAAAATTTGGAGCTAAGACAAAAGGGTGGACTATTAAGAGACTACCCCACCAGGGGATCCATCCCATCATCAGCCACCAAACCCAGACACTATTGTACATGCCAGAAAGATTCTGCTGAAGGGACCCTGATATAGCGGCCTCTTGTGAGGCTATTCCAGTACCTGACAAACACAGAAGTGGATGCTCACAGTCAGCTATTGGATGGAATACAGGGCCCCCAATGGAGGAGCTAGAGAAAGTACCCAAGGAGCTGAAGGGGTCTGCAACCCTATAGGTAGGATAACAATATGAACTAACCAGTACCCCCCAGAGCTCTTGTCTCTAGCTGCATATGTAGCAGAAGATGGTGTACTCAGCCATCATTGGGAAGAGAGTCCCCTTGATCTTGCAAACTTTATATGCCCCATAGAGGGGAACGCCAGGGCCAAGAAGTGGGAGTGAGTTGGCATTGGAGCAGGGCGGGGGGAGGGTATAGGGGACATTCCCAATAGCATTTGAAATGTAAATGAAGAAAATATCTAATAAAATAATTTTTAAAAAGAAACATTATTTTCTTGCTTTTTCCAGGGTGTAGTTTCCCTCCTTGTGTTGTTTTTTTCCCCCATTTATTGTCCTTTGTAGGGCTGGATTTGCGAAAAGATATTGTTTAAATTTGGTTTTGTCATGGAATATCTTGTTTTCTCCATCTATGGTTGTTGAGAGTTTTGCTGGGCATAGTAGCCTGGGCTGGCATTTG
>NC_034590.1:89203057-89239606 GCF_900095145.1 Mus pahari | reverse complement strand
AGTTCTGTAGGCTTCTTGTACGTTCATGGGCATCTCTTTCTTTAGGTTAGGGAAGTTTTCTTCTATAATTTTGTTGAAGATATTTGCTGGCCCTTTAAGTTGAAAATCTCCATTCTCATCTACTCCTATTATCTGTAGGTTTGGTCTTCTCATTGTGTCCTGGATTTCCTGGATGTTTTTGGTTAGGAGCTTTTTGCATTTTGCATTTTCTTTGACTGTTGTGTCAATGTTTGCTAAGGTAGCTTCTCTCCCTGAGATTCTCTCTTCTCTCTCTTGTGTTTTGTTGGTGATTCTCACATCCCTGACTCCTGATCTCTTTCCTAGGTTTTCTAACTCTAGGGTTGTCTCCCTTTGTGATTTCTTTATTTTTTTTCCTATTTTCATTTTTAGAATTTGGATGGTTTTGTTCATTTCCTTTACTTGTTTGATTGTGTTTCCCTGTAATTCATTAAGGGATTTTTGTGTTTCCTTTTTAAGGGCTTCTATGTGTTTTCCTATGTTCTCCTGTTTTTCTTTAAGGGAGTTATTTATGTCCTTCTTAAAGTCCTCTATCATCATCATGAGAAGTGACTTTAGATTGAAGCCTTGCTTTTCTGATGTGATGGTGTATCCAGTACTTGCTATGATGGGAGAATTGGGTTTTGATGATGCCAAGTAACCTTGGTTATTGATACTTATGTTCTTAAGATTGCCTCATGCCATCTGATTATTTCTAGTGTTCCCTGCCCTTGCTATATCTGACTGGATCCTGTCCTTCCTATAATCCTTGTTGAGTCAAAACTCCCCAGAGTCCATCTGTCTCTGTGATCCTGTGATTCCAGGATCCTGTGATCCTGAGATTCTGGTTGTGTCAGAGTTCCTGGGAGTCAAGCTCCCTCTGAGATCCTGTGTGATACTGGTGACCAAGCTCCTGGGATCCTGAGATCCTGGGATCCTAGGATCCTGGGTGTGCCAGAGTGCCTGGAGGTGGAGCTTCCTCCTGTGGTTGTGGGAGTGACTGTTAAGTTCCTGTCCAAGGCAAACCCATGCAGACAGGAAGGAACCCATACCACTGGTCGAGTGGGGTTCCTGCATCCCTGGATCCTGCTGGTCCCAGTTACTCCTGGTGGTGTTGGAACAGGTGTTGTTTCCTCCTCACTCCTAATCCTATGATCCTGAGTGTGCTCAAGTGCCTGGGAGTGAATCCTCCTCTGGGGCTGTGGGTGGCAGAATTCTTGTAGCATTCCTTTCTCAAGTTACTCCAGACCCTCTAGTGTATAAAGACTCTTCATTGGACTATCCAAGAGATCCACCTCCAAGTTCACCACCAGTTTTCCCTTGTCCCAGTCCAGTGATACTATCTGGGTCAAATAGATATCCAATGGGGTCCTGAAACTAACATGGAAATGACCCTACAAGATGATTGGATCCACTCCCATGGCTGTGAAGATAACTGAAATTATACCATGGATCTACCTCACCCATGTCAAGAAAATGGAAGCCACAGATACTGCTTCCAAATAGATTGTTTCCAGATTTCATTGGGCCCCAGGCTCTTCCAGTCCTCTACCTCCTCCTGAGACTTGTGTTTGGTATAAATACAGGGTAATGGCTTAATCCCCACAGCCCTCATGTCTAGACCTGGGAACTGAGGAAGACAGACATAAGGAAGGTTTTATATAGTGTATCTATAGACCAGTAACCCATATTCCATCTTGACCTTTACAATTCTATACATATCCTGTGGCTGGCCCCCCTGGTTGCCAACAAAAAGGGGTATTTAAAAAATCCTGTCTTTGGAAAATAAGAAAAACCTAGGAAATCAGACTCCATGCTACAAGAAGGGACTCTGGGGAAAGAGGTAATCATTCCCAGACAAAAATCAGCCAGGATTTCTGGTTATGCTTAGACACCCGGCCCCTGTAATATATAGGAATAGGAGCCAACCAGACTCTCAAACCATTGACTGACAAAACTTAACATGATGATGGGTAACAGTTAGAGGACTTATACAGGGCTAAAACTTGTCTAATATCCAAAACCTATTACCTTGCCACTTTATCTTATTCTGATGCCTGCTATTCTGCCTTGGGGTTAATTCATATGGACAACAACATTACTGGACCTCTGAGACTACTTGGTGGGCATGTACTAATGGTTTGACTAAATCTGCCTCTTTTGATACTTTCTAAATTAAGTAGATAGGATGATCAGGACCTAGAGGTATTCAAGAGATCAGTTTCTGAATTAAACAATTAGATTCATTTGCAGAAATGGTCCTACAAGATTGGAGAGGCTTAGATGTCTCATGAGATAAAGAAAGTAAATATGGCGTTGGGAGAAGTGTCTTGTTTGTATGCTAATTGATAACGAGTAATTTGGGAAAGTCTTGCTGTGGTTGGAAAAATAATATATCCATCTCTGTCCCCTTAGTCCCCTGGCTAACTGCTCTGCTGTCAGCACTGGCTGATAACTCTCGTTCTGATTGGATTTACAGTGAGGCTCTGTGTCTTAAACTAAAACAGGATGGAGCCATGATAAGGCCCCAGATCTTAGCACAACTGGCTCCATGATGGCTGTAAAACTCAGTATGTAGTCAGAATCATCTGCTAAAACTGAAACGAAGGCCAAATCCATCAGAATCCATATAGTTTTGGGAAAGTCTCAAAATGTACTTGATCTTTACAGTTCTATAATACCCAATAGGTGGGTGGGCCCTCCTAGTTGCCAACCAAACCAACCAACCAACCAAAACAAAACAAAACAAAACATGGGGGTTTAAAAATTCTGGTCTTTGGAAAATAGGAATAACCTGGGGAGTCAGACTATGTCACAAAAAGGGTCTTTTTTTTTTTTTTTTTTTTTTTTTTGCTTTTAAGTGTTTAGCTTCTGCAATTATGCTTCTGCTTACTGTTCTTGTTAATTGAAGAATGTCAACCCAGAACATGGTTTTTGTGATTACGAGATTACCCTGAGAAAGGTTCAGTGTTACCCTGGGATCCTGAACACCCAGGGTAGTCACCAGCTGACTAATAAAGACTTTCTATCTGCTTAAACTCATGTCTGAGCTGATGAATATCCCATAACACTACACACTAGGTCAGTCCAATACAAGTTCTCCCACCTCATCTAACCCACCTCTCTTTATTTCATGCTGGATGTCACAATAGAGCATGTGTTTCAGGTTACTAGGTTACTAGGTCACACAATGTGTTATGTGTCTCTGACCTTTTAAAAATTCTGTTGTAGTATGTATTAATTATATGCAATCATATATTTAATAACAATTTTCTTACATGTACACAATTCATTACATTCCAATATTTACCCTCCCATAATCTTCTCCTGTCTCGTGTGTGTGTGTGTGTGTGTGTGTGTGTGTGTGTGTGTGTCCTAGTATGTTTTATTAGGAGCATGAGAAAAGGTTTGTTTACAGGAGCATGGGCACATTACTAGTGACTACACTACTGAACAAAATGTCTCTCCATCCATCTTTAGCCTTTAAGTGTGTGAAAATCCTCTAGGAGAGGTGGGGCCTGTGAGCTCCTCCCTACTCCATGAAATCTAGTGCAGGTACTTACAGTTGCTGTGAGTTCAAGAGTACAACAGCCATCTCATGCCCAGAAATGACATTCTACATATCTAATTCTTACATTCTTTCTGTCCTTTCTTCCATTATATCCCCCTGAATGTCTGAGGGGTGTGTGAGAGATGTTGTATTAATGGATGAATAGTCAACAACCACTTGTTCTCAGCATAGTGACCAGTTGTGAGTGTCTGCAGTTACTGACTCGTGCAAGGAGATGCTTCCCTTACAGAACCCCAGAGTTCTTCTACCTTTCTTTCTTCCAGTCACTCTATGCTGCATCAAGGAAGATGACCATCCTGTTCACAGTTTCTTATGGTGTCTGAGATGTAATAAAGCATCCCATCATGTTCTATCTTGATAAATATGTGAACTTATGCAAGCTGTTCCATCCAGTATCCCCTTACCTTCTCCAAGCTGGCCCAGTGATCTATCACATCACTAGCAAAGTTGAACTTGGCAGGCACTTCCTGGTGGCCCCACTGTATGGGCATTAGTTTCTTGATATTCATATGGAAAGTACGGCGGGACATCTCATTCCTCCAAAGAGTGCAAAGTCTTGGAATTTTCCACAGCCAATGCATAGTCAGAACTGTGAAGGAAGGAAGAAATTATAGGTGAGGTCTTCCCTACTGGATTTTGACACTTGCCATAAGCTAGTAGAGACATATACCTCTTCTCTGTCCTCCAGGGTTGATTGGTTGTACTTGTTAGTTGAATTAAAACTGAGTGCCTGGCTCAGTCTCTTTCTGTGTATTATTCTCCTACAGAAGCTTCCACCAGCTCCCATTTCTCGCTAGGCTTGCTGGCCAAAGAGTCCCAGCGATCCTTTTGTCTCTGCTCCCCTAGTACTGGGTTCACACAAACACACAGTTTTTTACATGGGTACCCAGCTTCTGAATGAGGGTTCTCATGCTATTGCAGTAAATGCGCTTACCCAAGGTACTATCTCCCTATCATCATTTTCAGGGCTTTCTGTGAGGACTACATATCCCAGAAGAGCACTAACCTTTCCTGGGTCCCCGAATGATGGCATGAGGAGTTCCCAACATGGCCCCTTTCAACCTACAGTTATTTTCACCTAAGTTTTGTAGGCACATTCTATATCTGTGTTTAGAAGGAAACAACTATAAAATACTTGGAATGCTCACTAGTGCAGCAACTACTGGCTAATACACTAATTCCTTTGAGTCCATTTAGATTGACATATCTGAAAAACTACCCATGTATAGTCCAGGATCTAACATAAGCAATCATTTACAGGAAAAAAATTTTCATTTTCATTGGCCCCAGGGAAAGATGTTCCAATGCTATAAACATTGGTCTTTGAATTCTGTCACATGATCTTGGATGAGACTTTGGAATTTTAAGCCTAATGAACTTTGAGTCTGGGAATGGAGCCAGCAAGCTATCATGTTGCCTGGATTCCCAGCCCCCTTGGTTCAGGCAGAAGTCATTAGAATGCTTGTCTGTGGCAATTACAAATATTCTCTTGATTTCTCAAAGAAGAGGCAAGAATTTCCTTCCCAGGCTCTGGGGAGCAGTAGCTAGTGTTTTCGTGGCTGATGGCCTCTTTCCCTTTCAGTGACTGACTCTTACATTCTAGCCTCTCCTCTTCAAATAAACATCTACATCTTCACCACTAGCTAACTCTCTGCTTCTTCTGTGCACACTCCTGCCCAGCTCTCCTGTCATCTACTTTTGGTTAGCTGAAGGCTCCCTCTCCTCTATGCAATGTTATCCCCTCATTAAGGCCTTGTGACACACAGTCAGAATGGCTAAGATCAAAAATTAAGATAACAGCAGATGCTGGCAAGGATGTGGTGAAAGATGAACACTCCTCCATTGTTGGTGGGATTGCAAGCTGGTACAACCACTCTGGAAATCAGTCCAGCAGTTCCTCAGAAAATTGGACATAATACTACCGGAGGAATCAGCAATACCTCTCCTGGGTATATACCCAGAAGATGTTCCAACTTGTAATAATGACACATGCTCCACTATGTTCATAGCAGCCTTGCTTATAATAGCNAGAAGCCGGAAAGAACCCAGATGTCCCTCAATAGAGGAATGGATACAGAAAAATGTGGTACTACTCAGCTATTAAAAACAACAAATTTATGAAATTCTTAGGCAAATGGATGGATCTGGAGGATATCATCCTGAGTGAGGTAACCCAATTACAAAAGAACTCACATGATATGCATTCACTGATAAGTGGATATTAGCCCAGAAGCTCAGAATACCCAAGATACAATTTGCAAATCACATGAAACTCAAGAAGAAGGAAGACAAAAGTGTGGATACTTTGTTCCTCCTTAGAATGGGGAACAAAATATCCATGGAGGGAGTTACAGAGACAAAGTTGGAGCTGAGACAGAAGGAAGGACCATTCAGAGACTGCCCTACAGTGGGATCCACCCCATAAACAACCACCAAACCCAGTCACTAGACAGATGCCAACAAGAGCCTGCTGACAGTAGCCTGATATAGCTGTCTCCTGCGAGGCTCTGCCAGTGCCTGGCAAATACAGAAGTGGATGCTCGCCGGGCATGGTGGTACATGCCTTTAATCCCAGCACTCGGGGGACAGAGGGAGGCAGATTTCTGAGTTCCTGGCCAGCATGGTCTACAGAGTGAGTTCCAGAATAGCCAGGGCTACAACAGAGAAGCCCTGCCTCAAAAAATCAAAAAAAAAAAAAAAAAAAAAAAAAAAAAAAAAAAAAAAAAAAAAAACAGAAGTGGATGCTCACAGTCATCCATTGGATGGAGCACAAGGTCCCCAATGAAGAAGCCAGAGAAATACCCAGGGAGCTGAAGGGGACTGAAGCCCCATAGAAGGAACATCAATATGAACTAACCAGTACCCCCCAGAGCTCCTTGGAATTATACCACCAATCAAAGAAAACACATGGTGAAACTTGTGGCTCTAGCTATATATGTAGCAGAGAATGGCCTAGTTGGTCATCAATGGGAGGAGAGGCCCTTGGTCCTGTCAAGGTTCTATGCCCCAGTATAGGGGAATGCCAGGATCAGGAATGGGAGTGGGTGGTTTGGGGAGCAGGGGGAGAGGGGATAGGGGATTTTCAGAGGGAAAACTAGGAAATGGGATAACATTTGAAATGTAAATAAAGAAAATATATTATAATAATAATAATAATAATAATAATAATAATAAACCTTGTGACACTCCCTTTGTGGCTTCTCGGAGTTTTGAACCATCTTCCTCTGGGGAACTTTCCCTGTCCTTGGTGTCTGTTACTCCTCATGACCGGTGATTGTCATCATGATGCACCTTTTTGCCTCTTGCATAAACACTCACCTGCTGGTCCTCTTCTGGAACTCTCTCTGGCAGTAGCTTTGTCTAGTTCCCTCTCGGGAAGTAGTTCTCGAATTCCCGAAGCACCGGTAGAGAAAACAGTACTGAAGCTGACGGCTCCCTAACCAAACTCTCCAAGGGCTCACTCAGCTAATCATTAATGGTGCACGACTTTAGGCTCATGTTACTCCTCCTAACCAAGTTTATGTGCAGCACAGCCTTTGAGCCTGTGGTGGAGTGTTGACTGAACTGCTCCTTAGCCCAAGGGATCAAAGTGAGCTTTATTCCCATGATTGACAGCAAGCTTTTGCGCTGACCAGGGGAAGAGAATGGAATTTCAGAGTCTTTATGTACTGTCTCATTACCTTCAATCCTTTTGTTCATTCGGCTTCTACCAAGGGTCTCTTGTCCTGCTCTGTTTGTGACACTCATCCAGGGTCGTTGTTTGGATCCAGGTCTCTTCCAAATGGCCTTACAAGTGTGTCTCTTGGCTGGATCTCTTTCCTGGGTGCTCACCTATTTGATGTCTCCACTTGGATATCTAGTAGGTTTTTAAAAGTAGATTTATATAGTGCTAGGCATTCTAGCTCTAAACCCTGCCACTGCATCTTGGGCCTTTACCAGCCGATGACCACCCTATTACTGTTTCTCTGCAAGAAATCTCAGGTTTCCACCTCCTTTATGCCTAGATCTGGTCAATCTGTTGGTTCTGCCTTTCAGCTGTGAATGCACTCTGTCCCGCTCTCTTCAGTGTTACAAAAGATCATTTTTTATCTGTCTTGGCATTACTATCGCGGTGATAAAACACCATTACTAAGCACAAGTTGATGAGGAAAGGTTGTTTGGCTCACAGTTCCACATTGTAGTGCATCATTGAAGAAAGCCAGGAAAGGAACTCAAAAAGAACAGGAGGCATGAGCTTATGCAGAGGCCATGGAGCAGTGCTGCTTACTGGCTTGTCCTTGTAGAACCCAGGACTTCCAGCTCAGGGATGGCACCAGCTACAATGAGCTGGGTCCTCCCTCACCAGTCACTAATTAAGAAAATGCCCTACAGCTGGATCTTACGGAGGTCTCGTCTTAATCGAGGCTCCCTCCTTTTAGTTAACTCTAGTGTGTATCCAGAGGACATAGACTAGCCAACAACCTAGCCATAGGAGCATTTTGTGCTTTCTTTTCTATTCTTCCTGCCTCTGCCCTTGAAACCTGTTCTCAGAATGAACCTGACTTAACTCAGTCAGATCATGGAGTCTTCCAAATGAAATATGCTGCTGTTGTCTTGTAGGTCACTCTCTCAGAGACTTCCAGAACTCTTCCTCCTGCTTTCCTAGTCTAGTCAGTGGATCTTCTTTGTCATCCTGTCTCCATGCTAGATATACTCTGGCCTCAGAAACTTTGTGCATATTATTCCCTCTGCCTGAAACCCCTCCCCCTCAACAGTTGGATGACCAGTTCACCTGCTAGCATCACATCCTGTCTAAAGCTCATCTGTGCTACTTAATTAGTTGTGGGGTATTTTTGTTGTTGTTGTTGTTGTTTTTGTTGTTTTGTTGTTTTTTTGGGTTTTTTTGACAGAAGCTAAAATAATCTGGGAAGAAGGAAATCTCAGTTGAAACAAATGCATTCACCAAATTGACCTGTGGCAGATTTTCTTGACTAATGATTGATGTAGATGGTCCTGGGTTATATATATTACTTATAATATATTATAAATATGAACATATATTATGCATAAATATGTAAATAATGTATATATCATGTATCTCTCTCCATATATATATATATATATGTATATATTTACTGGAGTTACATTGTGAGTATCCTGATATGGCTGCTGGGAACTGAACTCTGTTCCTCTGGAAGAGAACAGTATATGTTCTTAACCACTGAGCCATTTCTACAGCCCCTTAGAGCATCACCTTTGTGAGTCCTTTCAGCACATCTGATCTAACATCAGAGCCTCCATTTTGTGTGCTGTATTTCTTCTCTCTGGCCATATGTATGTATCTCAACACGCATGCTTTCTCTTTGCTTTCCTTTGTATTTTTTTCACACATGCTCTTGAAGGGAGGGATTTTTATATTTCAGGATTCTTATTTCCCAAACTCCTAAAGCAGCTCCAGGTACCCATCCAGTAAATACAGTAAGTGTATATTGAGTAAATTGTCCTTCACCTTCAAAATAACTTTGTGAATCAGGGGTTACTTATGTGTATATGCACACACACACACACATGTTAACATCCCCTTTGACAGTTTATACATACATATCCCACATTGTGGGTCACACTCACCCACTTTCCCCCTCCTCATCTCCCTCCTACTACTGACTGCCTTCTTCCTTTTGAATTTATTTTTTTGTTTTTGGGGTGTGTGTGTGTGTGTGTGTGTGTGTGTGTGTTTGTGTGTGTGTGTTTGTAGGAAGACTTGGTTTTGACCCATTCAGTTTAATTAGGGTTTCTTACATATGTATGAGCATGGATAGGGGATTATATACTGGAGCAGGAGCAACTGACCAATGCCTATACTGGTAAAGAAAATGTCACCTACCTGGGATTGGTGCCAAGCAACCCTAATCTCAGGTCAAGTGGTCATGTTGCCTGTGAGGCAAACAGAGGCAAATAAGATTTCAAAAGGGGTTGAGAAAGATTAAACAGAGAGACAGAAGGACATAGATGGACAACTCAGATGGTCACATAGATTCTAGTCTTTCAAATGCCTTGGGGGATGAAGGTCAATGTCTTCAAACTCACTTTCATTGTTTATCTATTTGGAGGGAAGAAAAATAGCCCCCATTTATCCTTCTTTCCTCTCCACAGCTCTTTGGCAATTTTTCAGTGGTCTAAAGTTCATTCTCTTGCCATCCTGTTTCCAGTGACCGTGAGTAGTTCAGAGTGTCACAAAGCTCCCAGGCACACTTTCCAGCCTTTGAAGACCACTGATAATTCAAGCCTTAGGTTCTGTCTGTTGGATAGGTTAACAGTGACATCTCCAAGTTTGCATGAAAAATGATGTGTTGCAAGCAAGACATTTGATCACACTGTAAATCCCAAGATTGTATTATTTACTAGCAAAACCTGGTTTTAGCTGTGGCGTGGCGCAGTTTTAGCACACACCTTTAATCCAAGAGCTTTCTCCTTGAATATTCTAAACAGGACTAAATAAAGTCAAACATAGGTCAAGAGGCAAAGCAAGCAGCCAGTTGACAGGAAGTAAACATAGAATTATTAAGGAAAAACTATAGGGAGTAAGAGGAAATCAGGAGACAGATGGAGAGACACAGAGGAAGTAGATAGGAGGGATACTGAGTTTGAAGGAGGTTGTTTGAGACAGCGTGAGAGAGGGGCATGCCTGGCAGGATGTAGGCTGAGGAGGAAGGTCATCTGGGTATTTTCTCTACTTTTCTGAGACAGAAGCTTTCACCCCAGTATCTGGCTCCTGAGTCATCATTGGTAAAATCGAAGTATTGAGATTTTGTTAACATACAACAAAGGCGTGATGAAATGATTCTTACAGAGCATGGTTAGGAAAAACCCTGGCATCTCTGTCTGAATCACTCATAAGGTCAGAAACACAAAGGTGGGCTTGAGAAATGGACAAGGGGTGAAGTCCATGTGACACGCCTGAGAAGTGGTAGCGTGCATGTGTAATCCCAGCACTCCTAGGACAAGATGTGAAGCAGAGACACGAGAATCATCTGGAAGCTGGCAAGACCAACCAGCAGACAGATCAATGAGGAACAAGAACTGGTGCCTAAAGGCTGTCCTGTGAGTTCCATGCCCATCTTGTGGCATATGGGTACCTATCCTGAAGGTGTCTGTCTATCTTCCTTCTTCTACACTTCCATAACAGAAGTTCCTGGTTGCCATTGAATCATGCAGCCCTAAGCTCTTCTGGAAAGTTCTCTATATTGACTTTAAGCCTCTTTTGTCATTGCTTCTCAGGGCCACTCATATCTGCCCTCAGTAAGCATTCAGAACATCACGAATGTGGGGCCAGCTGGACTGTCTTCTGTCTCTTTTCTCCAGTGCTGTGAGCCTATATCTAGGGTAGAAATCTAAGCTGGAGCTGTTGTTCTCCCACATGGCTCTATGTTGGGACTTTAGTAGGATTTGCTTGGAAAGGAGGAAGCTACTTTATGAAAGAATTAGGGAAGTTTTACTTCCTGATCAGTGCCTAGGTTTACTGTGCTCACTGGGAGTCCAGAACAACAAGCTACTCTTCTCATTGCTTTTTCTCCTTTAGAGGTGCAGCTGCCCTTTCTTAGGTGCTTATCAGGAACACTAAAGCTACTGACCTCTGCTGGACTCAAGTCTCTTCCTGGATCTGAGGCAGGAGTAGATTTCACCCCACCTTTCCTGCTCACTGATGCTTTCAAAGCCTCGTGTGCCCAGTCCTCAGTCTCAACTCATGTGGTTTTCTTTTTTAAGTTAATATATTTAGTTTTCAAATCTTCATGTGTGCGTGTGTGTGTGTGTGTGTGTGTGTGTGTGTGTGTGCGCGCGCGTGCACAGGCATGCACATGTATAACATATAAAATGTACTTTGACCATGTTCCCATTATCCTTTTATCACAAAACTCTTTCCCCCTAATATGTCCCCTTCCTACTTTTATATTTAATCTTATGACGTGGTGGGGAGTTATTTACTTGGACAAAGTGACTTAACAGTGGCTACATCACTGAAGACTGTGACTCTGCCTACTTCAGTAACCGTCAACTGCCAACAGTTCCTCAGGAGGGGAGGCCTTGTGAACCTCTCCATCACCCACAAGGGGATGCTGATACATCCAGTGTGGTGAAGAGGCCCACCACTGTTGTGAGTTCATGGTGTGTCTGGAAGACAATCTTTCAGACCCAACCTGCTCCATCTTCAAGCTTCCAACCCACTCAACCTCCCTTCACCCCACTTTCTTCAATGATCCCTGAGCCATGGAAGGAGAAAAAAAAATCTGTGGGCATAAAAGTAAAGATTTACAAGACAACTTGACACCATCTCCATTTAGAAAAACAGCTAATACATTCTTCCTCTAGAGACCACGAACTCTCCAGCCATGGAATTTTGGCCAGGTTTATGCTACCTGGCATGAATTCCCTTGGGTGGAATGAGCCTCAAATCCAACCAAAAAGTGGTTGATAATCCTCATCATGGTCATGCCATTATTTTACCAGTGGGCATGTCTTGCCTGGATGATTAATGTTGTGTGTAGGATGATTTTCCTCCCCTACATGCTGACTAGCTCCCAGCACTATGAAAACTAGCCTCGTAAGGATGAAGTCCCCAGCTCAGTGTTGGATTTCCCTATGACTTGTAACTACAATATGTCATGTCTTCCACAAGAGGGCCATATCCTCTATTTTGAAGGGTAACTAAGAACAATACCAACAGTCTGTCCTGTTTGGGGGACTCCAAGGCCTACCTGACCAACCACTCATTTGGTAACCCATGCCTGGTGCTGGGATTTTCATTTAATAGCTCATGACTTCTGGGACGACCAGTGTAGGATTGGCTTCTGCACCAGCTCCTACCTCCTTGTTTCTGGCAAACTACTCTCACCATTCCCAGCCCTTCCCCCTACTCCCCCATCATATTCCTAGTTGTCAGCCTCCTTACAACATTACAATAGAAGTTTCCCATGAAGCTCTGAGGATCTAAAATTAGATTGTCTAGGTTTGAATCCAAATGCCCTGCTCCTGTGCTAGATGCACACAGAGAAGTGATTTTATTCCTTCTGGACTTCAGTATTCTCGTCTAGAAAGAGGGGTAACTCTAGCACATCTCTAGAAATGAGTACATTTAACTCAACGGCACCTATCAAACATCTAGCCATAAAGATGTTGAGAATGACACTTGTGTGGTACATTTCATGACTCCTGGGCATGCACTCAGGGGTGGAACATGTGTCTAGCATTTGTGAGATCCTGGGTTTGATCCTTGGCATAGCAAAATAAACAAAGAAGCAAGCAAACAATTCAGAACAGTCAAACTCAGTAGCTTCTGGAGAGGTGAGATATTTAAATTTTGATTGAAGTTAAAGTAGTCCTTCTTTAAAATTTAATTACTCAAGTTCATGTTATTTACTTCTCTAAATCACAAATAAACAAAAAATACAAAATACATTAATCGCTGTAAACAACTGATGAATTGAAGGCAGTGCAGTTTGGAATAGATTTGGAAGGGACATCTTGAATCTAATCCAAACCCCAGTACAGACTCAGGGTCTGAGGATCACTCCTGATGATCCCATGCCTGGGGAAGGTTGGAGGGGGCACAGTCCAGGGAACAGTAGTCAAAATCATACGCATTCATGTAAGCACACACACAATTATTTGTCTTCTTAGAATAAAATAAAATAAAATAAAAAGATAGGTCAATGGTTCTTGGACCTGTGGATCCTTGTTATGGGAGAAACTGTCCGTACATAGGATGCTGATTCAAAGCATATAGTGTCTTCTGGGAACCCTGCTCCTGCCTTCCAGGCTGCTGCCAACTAGTTGGGGCTGTGTCTATAGTTTCAAAAGGTCATTCCATCTCTCTTTCCAACCAGCTGCTTTTTGATGGTGGGAAACATTGTAAGACCAGTGGATTCCATGATTGCAGGCCCACTGTCACACTTCTCTTGGTGTCAAATGAGTTCCTTGGTTAGAAGAAATAGCATGGTGGTTAATAAAGCATTCTGCAAATCCATGTTCTGGCATTACGTTCAGGAAAGGCAAATTAATAACTAGAATAAGTATCTATTTCAGTAAGTAAGACAAAGTGTTGTCTTTTCCACAGAGGAAGTAGTCCAGTGTAGTAAACCTGCCACTAGGTTGCTGGTTAGTTAGCCCAGGGAATGGTGCCATATCTGGTGCTAGGTGTGGGTCTCTTCTGTTAGCAAATTTGGCATTCAGAAGCTTTAGCCAGGTAAGCCTGGGTGAGTGGAAGTCCATGTTGTCAAGGCTATGCTTAATCTTCGTCTCTGCCACCATGGCCACTTTGTTCATGGGCTCATTGGGCAATGACAGGAATGGCTGGGGAATGGGGCTGACTGTCCACAGAACGGGCCATCCTATCTACTTGATTATTGAACTCCTCAGCTGAAGTCACTTTTAATGAGCGTTTACATGGGATACAAGCATTTTCACATCCTTCATTCATTTGGAGAGATCTATCTACATTCTTTTTCCCCAGATGTCTTTCTCACCAAATTTTTTTTTAAAGGAAATGAAATTACAAAATTTGCATGTAAATGAATCAGTTTACAATGATCAACAAACAATCATTCTGGGTGAGGTTATCCAGACCCAAGAAGACAAATGCCACATTTTCTCTTGGTTCTGTATCAGTTTTGAATCTCCAGATGTATTTGCTTAATTGGTAAAAACAATATAGGTAAGGAAACTAGTAAGGGTTCATGGAGGGAGATTTTCATAGTAAGGGAGAGAAGATGCAGTGATATCAAGAGAGGAAGAGAATAAAGGAACAGGAAGGGTTAAATTGGATAGGGGAATGTGGGGGGTGGGATAGAGGATGGAATACAGAGCAGGATAACTAACACTGAAGACCTTAGTACTATACATACTTCCTAAAATATACATATATATATAACAGGTTAGCAGTGGCCCTATGAGAAACCACTGGCTAGAAAATAAAAAGCCCATTTCCAGAAATAGGCTCCTCTTTTGGCTTGTTGGCCAGGGGGGGTCTCATCGATGTGCCAACTTTATAGGCTATTGGCATTGTTCTTTGTTACCTTCCAGAACTTGATTGTAAGTACGTACCCTAAAGCCACAGGTTCTTGTGGCTATGACTCAACACCACATGTCATAGAGCATGGAGAAATCAAGCTAGTACTGATCTTGAAGCTTCGTCCTCACCAAGAAAAATAACCACTACCTTTGTCATCTGTTAACCCCATGAGCTACAATAATGATTGGCCTTGCAAAACCTCCCCACTGGTGCAACAGAGCATAAACGTCAAGGGAGTAACCAACCACTTTGTGATAGGATTTAAGACCTGCTATACAAGATGGAATCTATACCTGCCACTACTATGGGGTCAAGAACCCATGGCTAGACATGTCATAGGGCCTAGGGAGAATCTACTACTATTATTCTGCTAATGGAACATAGCATTGAATTTACTTCTAATGATTGATCTCTGTACCTGTTGATTGGTGCATCTGCTAACCCTCAGAGAAACTGCTTTTGCAGTAGACGGTGTGGTGAACATAGACACCCAACTATTCAAGGTGCAGAGAAAAAGAGATGGTGGAGTACTTATTCCCAAATGGGGCACCTATCCTACACTCCTTCCTTTGGAGGCTCAGGGATCTTCACAAAAGACGGTAAAAGATGGTAAGAGCCAGAGCTATGGATGACAAGGAAACTGTTTTTCAGATACAACAGGGCAGCTGCACATATGAACACACAATAGTTGGGACAGCATGAAGCAGACTTGGGTAAGATTCAAGCTAGACTCAACATGGAGTGGAGGTGGAGGTGGAGGTGGGAATGGGAGGAAGGTGGGCATGAAGTTCCACCCTTAGCTGAGGAGCTACTGGAAACTGAAAGCTGATGAGGGATGAGAGTCAGTTCTCCTCATGGGCATGGTCACTCTGCAGGTTGATATAGCACTCCAGTGAATAGCACACCCACAGCTATATGGACCACAGAAATCAGACCTCATGGGCACAATGTTGGGTGGGCAGAAAGAAGGGTGGATCTCTGAGGAATCTGGAGACGGAAGTAGATGTGACCAAATGCATTGTCTGAAATTCTTAGATAACTTACACAATAAAAATGAATTAATTAAACCAATGGTGGCACATTCCTGTAGTTCCAGCACTCATAAGCTTTATATAGGAGGCTCTAGAATACAAAGCCAGGCCAGGCTACATAGAAAGACAAAAGAAAAATACATTTCTTTAATAAATATGGTATTTTACATTGCTTTAGGATTTTATTTTGTAAAGGTGCATTTGAAAAAATTTCCAATGTATGCAAAGACCCAACATATAAATTAAATTAATTTTAGTTTAATTATTAAATTAATTTTAAAATTAATTTATTATTTAATTTATATTAAATTATTGAATTATTCATGAATGTGAAGCAATGGCTGGATTCAGCTCTGGGAGATAACAGTTGTATGGATTTCAATAACCCATAGGCCTATTAGTCCATAAAGTAGGATGTTATCATGTCTGCTCACATGAGGACAGAGGTTGAAGCCCTGGGAATTATGTGGGTGTGACTGGCTCTACCTGAATGTGAAGGGTTCCCAGCAGTAATCTGCTCACCTCTGCCTCCCCATGAGGCCTTTAAAACAGCCTGCTTCATTGTCTCTTTATCTTTGTCCATGCTTCTATCAATCCCAGCTTACTAGAGACATCTCTCCCTGTCCCCTCTCTCATGGGTGTATCTGCATGCATGTATTCATGCTTTGTACATTTGTGGGTACATATGCATGACTGGGGGTGTATGTATGTATTTGTATGAGGTTATGCATGCACACAGTGGGAAGCAGGGGTTGCATATGTATATGGAGGCCTGGATTTCATGCCAGAAACCATCCCCCATTGTTCTTTCATCTTTTTCATGGAGACAGGATCACACCACAGTCAAACCCCAGAGCTGATGTCTGCTCTCTTTAGTCAGCTTGCTCTGGAGAGCTCCAATCTCTGCCTTCCAGGGTTGTGCTACCATACTCACGGAGTATTGACACGCATCTCTGGGGATCTGAGCTCTGGTCCTCATGCTTATACAGCAAACACTTTAACTGGTAGACCATCTCCTAAACTTCAATGGAGACTTCTTATACAAACTGCTATCACCTAAGTTCCCTAGGCCTGTCAGTCACTGTGGCATTTATCACAGTCATATCTTTATTGCTATTGCTCCATGATAAATAATATCAGCCTATTCACTAAACTAAACTTTGGTAAGCAGTATTATGGATTGAATTTTTTTGTTGTTAAAATACTAGTTCCTAGAACCTTAGAATGTGGCTAGTGGATTTGGAAGTGGGGCCTTTGTTGCTCTCTTTCTTGTGGTCTTACTTCTTGTTATTGGGGTTGAATTCAGGGCCTTACACATGCTAGGCAAATGCTCTACCATTGGTTGCATCTCCAACCCCTTCTTTTTACTGACTTATTTTGAGACAGGGTTTCATCAAGTCACCCAGACTGACTTTGCTTTTACTCTGTGGATCAGGAAGTCCCAGGAGCTTGCAACCCCCAACCCCTTAGTTAAAGTCAAAATCTTTAAAGAAGTAATAAAACATTGTGTCCTTTCCCCGGCCTTGAGTAGGTTATACAAACCTTGAGTGCTTGCCACGATGGTTTAAGACCTAGCTGGAGATGTCTGGCCTCACTGCATTTGCAATTTCCTACAGGAGCTTTGAGGAATTGACTGCCCACTGAATTTGCTTTGCAACTCAATGAAGCTGAAACAAAGGGGCTCTCCCTATATTAACACAGTGCTGAATATTAAATTTTTTGAGCCACCTTGATCAGAACCTTTGCCTTAGCTTCATCCTTACTTCACACCCGTCCTTTTTCATTTCCAGCCCACCTTTCAGGTAGAACCAGTTCTCCATTGCCATGGGACAGCTACAGGTGACACCCGAATGAGGGGACTGAAAACAGGGGACCCACTGAGAAACTCTGTCTTGGGTGAAGCTCCACAAAAAAACAGAACAAAAGCAACAGTGCCCTGCATGGTAAGCAATGGACAGCATTAATGCTAGTGCTAGTTATAAAGTTTATTTTTTGTTGGCTGTTGTTTCAGGAGGCATATTAAGAGGATACAGCTAGGCTGAACAGGTATTGACTGGATGGCAAATTCACCTAGGGATGACAGCACAATTGGGACAGGGGAATTCTATATAGGCATTTGTCCACAGCCAATAGCTGCATCAGGTGAGAGGAGCAGGACTGAAAAAACAGATGTTAGAAAACTTAGCACAAGTAGATTTATGTTGCGAATGGTTCCCAGAAGTAGGAATGGTAAAGATACAAATGACATGAGAGAATAAGGTTTCAAAAAAACAGTTGTTCCCTGTCCGGGAACGCCTTAGCAAAAGAAAAAGAAAGCTATTTCAGAGTTCTCCTAGGAACAGGAGGAAATAGAGAGATGTTCAGCCTCCTCTCTAGCTCCTACTGGAGATAGCCTTATTTCAGGTCATATTTAGGTCCCTTTGGGACATCAAGTTCTCTTCTCTGTCTATTGTCTGTCCTTGGTACACCAATCTGTCCACATGTGTCAATTTATGTCTGTTTTTGTTTCATTGTTTGAATGATTGTTGTTCTGTATTTCATGTTGAAAAGAAAAAAAAAAATGGTTAAAGCTTTCTCCGCTGGTTATCTGCCCCTTGATTTAGTTTCACTTATTTAAAAGGCAGTCTCAATTGGCCTTTGGAGCCCACCACCTGTGTTTAAGAGTCTACCATAACTAGACAAGCCCTGCCAGAAGCTGATTGTAAAAACTGTTTTTAAAGGGGCCAACAGTTTTTCAACATCTATTGCGAAGTAAGCTGGTAGCTGATTTTTCCTAGAAAACTCTCTACAATTGTGTTTATTGGGTTCAGCAAATGACAAGGTGCTTTTTCTCTTGAAATTGTAGCTAGAAAAGATAAGAAAATTTTGTTTGGTCTAAAGATATATGTGTGGCCACTCATTCCATGTTTGTTTCTGATTGGTTTTATCTGTGTAAATATTCTCTGCATGTCTTGGTTATAGGTTATTGGCTAATGAGTTATTGGATATGATTAAAAATTTGTAACATTGGTAACAAAAATTTAGCTTAAAACTGGTAACTCAGGGTTAGAGTCATTTTAAACAATAACACGTGGCATGAGCCAAACCAGGAAAACAGGTCTATAAAGATACTTCTAAATTGGGATAATATTATGTAATTCTTATCCTAAAAATTAGACTAGGATTTACAACAGTGTCTCTTTGAAGTATTGGTGGCTGCACCATCATACGTTCATGTGCAAGAACTGGCAGCCAAAAAAACTTTGTAGCATGAGTGTTATTCACTTGGTGGTTTTTAGAGAGACTAGATTGTTTGTTAGAGGTTGAGTTTTGTTTTCCAAAATTATAGTTACACTCTAAAATTACAAAAAATAAAAAAAAAACTTAAAAATTATAGTTAAACTGCCAGTGTTTCATTGGCTACAGTTTGCACTTTGATCACAGGCTCAGGATTTTTAACTCACACATATTTGTAATTAAGAAAAATCAAGCAAGTAGAGATGAAAACAGCTGTAATACAGTATAGGCTTGCTGACCCTTTTACACAAGCTTTATTGGATGCAGTGGTAGAAGCAAATTTAACACCCCAATATTGGAAAGGAGATCTCATTGAGAATTTACATTCATCTTTGTACAGAAATTGGACCCTCATACAATCAGGGTCTGCCTATAGCTGCTGTCTTGCAGGGGACTGTAGTACAAACACTGCTTTCATAGCACTGAGGTGATAAGAAATGTTTTAAGTATGGGGGCATAAACCATTTTAAGAAAGACTGTCAAAAAGAAGGAAAGAAAGAAAGAAAGAAAGAAAGAAAGAAAGAAAGAAAGAAAGAAAGAAAGAAAGAAAGAAAGAAAGAAAGAAAGACAGGCAGGCAAGAGAATCACTCCCCTGGAATCTGTCCTCTCTCCAAAAAGGGTAATAATCATTGAGCCAGGCCTCAAGAAACGCTTACATTTGAGTTACTGCAAAGCTCAGAACAGCCTCATCCGAGGCTTGGGTGGCATTCCTTTTGTCTTGGCAATCCTGACTAGCCCCTATAGAGGCCTTTATTGTCTTACTTGTTCCTTGGGGAGGAGGAGTCAGCCTCAGACTCCAAGGCAGCCACAACAGACAGCTTTTGGAGCCATGAAGCTGTTGCCAACAATCCATTCCTGAACTTATCAGAGCAACCCCAAGAAGTGCAAGATGGGACCTCAGTTCTACCACCCACGCAGTACTGACCCCAGAAATAGGGATTCAGACACTGCCTACAGGACATTTTGGGCCCTTGCCTCCAAGGACCTGGGGATTACTTTTAGGCTGAAGTAACATTATTATAAAAGGATTACAGATCTATCCAGTTGTTATAGATAAGGATTATGAGGGAAAAATAAAAATTATAACTGCTTCCCCCCATGGCATTATAACTAGACCTGCTAACAAAAAAATTGCTCAACTTGTTTTAGTTCCCTTACATATGCTACCTTCCATCTTTGTTAAGAGTCTTCTCTCAGTAGGCATTCCAGGAGGATTAGCATTAACCAGCTGGCAAGGCACACAAGTTTGACCACCGAGTCAGCCATTCCTGTTGATCTTAGAACATGATAAGGGGATGTTTTAACCAGTCTCTGCAGATGTTTAACTCTTAGGTGGGTTGAACGATGCATCTGTTGGACGTATTTTAGTTCTTTTTGTAGGGTAGAATCTCCTTCCCTTCTGAGTTTAGCAAGTCCCCTCTGGGATCCTAGAGAACTGGTCTACCTTGCCAGTCTTTCAGAGTGTACTGCCGATCAGGTCCTGAGGTTTTGGACTTTACTGCTACAGGCAGAAGGTTAACACTCTGGGCTGCCTGCTTGGCAGTTGGTTAGGTTTGTCACCTGATTCCCTTTAGCCACAACATCTTATGTCTTTCTCTGCAGATGTCAACAGCCCATTTTGTCTGTATACTGCTCCGTGCAGTGGCAAAAGCATACCCACTGTCAGTGTAAATGTTGATAGATTTCGCCTTTGCCATTCGTAGAGCTTGTATCAAAGCTACAAGTTTGGCTTTCTGGGCCGACGTCCCTTCAGGGAGGCTGCTGGCCTAGATCACTTGCTTTCTGTCCACCACTGCTGCCCCTGCCTTCCGCTTACCTTTAACCAAGAAGTTACTGTCATCCATGTACCAGCTCAGACTCCCAGGCCAAGGCTGATCCTTCAGATCATTTCAGGTCTTCTGCCAGAATGTCAGTACAGTGAGAAGTCATCAATCTCAGGCAGTAGGGTATCTATCGGGATTGAGGATAACACGGGGAGCAAAGGTCACTCATTCAGTCAACAAAAGGCTCTGATAATGTGTCATACGAGTGTTTGTCATCCATCGGTCAGGGGGCAGTCAGGTAATACTTTTGAGAGCATGGGGTGCCACTACAGTTATTTGCTGCCCCAGAGTGAGCTTATCAGCATCCTTGACAAGTAGAGCTATGGCAGCAATAGCTTTCAAGCAAGAAGGCCACCCACTGGCAACAGGGTCTAACTTTTTGGATAGGTAAGCCATTGGCCTCCTTTTTTTTTTTTTTTTTTTTTTTTTTTTTTTTTTTTTTTAAAAAAAAAAAAAGGTTTTCTGGTGATCTGGAGTCCACACAAACACCTCTCCTTCCTTGGTTAGGGGTACAACAGGGCAGCTAAGGTCGCAAACCCAGGTATCCAAAACCTGCAGAAGCCAGTGGTGTCCAAGAATTTTCTTACTTGCCTTGGTGTAGTTGGAGTGGGGATCTGAGTTACAGTCCTTTTTCTGGCTTCTCAAATAAGTAACTTCAGTCTGACACAGCTGAGTCTTTTTAGCTGAGGCTCAGTACCCCATCTCACCTAATTCTGTTAAGCACATTGGTCTTCTGTTGCCTCTCTCTCTCTTTCTACCAGTGCTGCCAAGATTCTAGTCAAATTTGTCTCTTGACTACAATTCCTCCTGTTCTTTCTTCTGCCTCCCATCTCTCTCTCTCTCTCTCTCTCTCTCTCTCTCTCTCTCTCTCTCTCTCTCTCTCTTTCTTCTCTTCCTCAGTCTCCCACTTATGAAACACTTTCTCTGCCTCCTTAACCAAATCCTGCAACCCTTCTAGCTGCTATAACTTTTTCTCTTACCAAAGAAAATGGCACGTTTTGTCAAAATTTGACAATTGAGAGTAAAGGGCACTGAGATTCAGCTTCAGAGCACCAACTTAAACCAAACAACCAAGAACATCGATAGTCAACTTGGACAGAGGAAACAAAACAAGGCATGAAGGGAGATGAAACCTGTTCCTCAGTCTCAAGTCCCTCAGGAATGGGAGTTCTCGCTTTTTGTCAGCAGCCATCACACCGTCAAGCCTCAATTCCATCATCTATACTCACAACCACAGAAAAGCAAAATTGAACGCCATGTCTTGGTATACCCCAGGGAAGCCTGGAAGTACTTGTGATGCCCAGGCTTGTCCATTTAAGGTAAAATTACAGATTGCTATACTTTTCCTGCTTTTCAAACAAAGTAAAGCTCCACTTTTGCACAAACTGAGAAATACCTTACTTTCATTCCTAGTCTGAATATGGACTTCACTGTTTTAAATAAGGGCCATATCTATAATGAATACAGAACTTCAATTCACATGGCATTTCTAACATCCCATTCACATCCCACTCAGTCAGTAATGGTTAACTTAGTAAGGTTTCTTCACAGAAAGGTACTAATGACTGACAAAATTGCAAACTTTTAACAAAGTGCTGTAATTACCAGAAAAGCCCTTGCACTGATTTGCAGTGGTTATTAATAAAAGTAGAAGAAACTGAAACTGGAGGACAAGTCTGCAAGGGAACACTTCACTGTCCTACTGGACATATAATATAATAGGATAGAATGAATTACAGTACCCGGCAGGCTGACATCAGTCTTCTCAAATTCAGTTCAAAGTAGTAAAAATGCAGATGAAACATGCTCTAAAAGGTTGTAGCTTCAAGAAGTCTTATATTTACCCAAAGAGGACTCTGAGAGCTTTTATTTGGGTCTACCTAACATCTAGAAAACCTCCATGCGATTTCATTGTTTCCAGAATGAAAGTCCAAACTGCATTTCTGAGAGAAATGGAGGGACAGGAAAAGTTGGGGTTTGCTATTTAGGTTACTATCACATTAGTAGCAGATAAAACATATTTATCATCTTCCACCTACTATGACAACTACACATAGTAGGGCATCCATGAAAAATGCAAAAAACAAAACAAACAAACAAAAAACCCTAAAGAATAAATATCTACTCCCACTGTCCATTTCCTCTCACTACTACCAAACCTAAAAGGAAGCCACTCTCAAAGACCTGTTTTTCAGGTTACTTTGAATGCAGGCTGTGTTTAACCATAAGTTAAGTACCCGGCATAGAAGTAGAACTTGTCTTAAAACTGAGTTGAAGCCTGCATGGTTATTCTGGGGACAATTTAATATTGCTATTTTCAGAGCACTAACACACACAAAGTGAATCCGAGAGAGTTCTGTGTATTGATTCATATTACATATTACTTGCATGACCACCATAGCACCTCTTTACATCTCAAAACCACCAGAGTTTTGAAAATTGTTTTGAAAACTAAAATCTGGGCATAATCTAATAATCAGAAATTACACACTATCACTATGGAAACCAGGTGTGTGGTTCAGTGTGGCTGCAAAAATGGAAGCCTGAAGATCTGGCTTGCAAGCCAGATAAAGGTTTTAGACAATTGTAGGAACCTGTCAATACTGTTTAAGTAAAAATACTCAGTACAGCAGGAAATGGAACAAAAAAATAAATAAATAAAAATAAGAAAGCATTCTATAACCAAATAAACGTCTGTTATTTCCTTTCCCTCTCCTCAGTAGTAAAGAGAACCTGTAAAAGCTGCTGACAGTCACTCCATGTGGATGGTGAGAGTACATCAGAGACTCCACCAACCCTGTCAGGCTAGCAGGATTTTCTGAAAATGGAGGGTGATTAGTTTTCCAGTTATAAAAATCAACAGAGGAAAATGGCCAGTACTGTAGGGGTTAAAGGTTGGGCAGCTGCACTCTGTGTACCCGCAGGGGGTCCACCTCCCACTTGCTGCTCAGCTGCCACCTTGTACAACCAGGAGCTGCTGGTGGCACAGTGGTGCCACACAGGGCCCAGCCTCATCCCAAGGAGAAAAAGAAGGAGGGGCAGTGAAGGGCCGAGCCCTCCTCCTGCCTCCTCCTGCCTGCTTGCTGCAGCCCCTCGCTCCGCCAAAGAATTTGAGAAGCTGCTGGTCCCTTTAAGAGCAGCGTTTACAATCAGCTCCCAACAGGGCTTCTCCAGTCACACTAAACTCCCTATTATAGGGCAGTGCTCCAAAGACCAATTGATACTTATCTTTTTTTTTTTTTCTCTTCCATGGGTCACAGTGCGATTTTGGTCCTAACTTCAGTCCAATGGTTAAGAGTCAAACTAGAGGGGTTGTCACAGTCTGTCTCATCGTCTTAGTCATGTACACAGAGACAGACAGAACACACACACACAAAGACTACAAATCCAGGGCCTGCTTCCTGCGGGGGGGGGGGGGGACTTCCGACACTGAGGCCAGGACCTGCCTCCTGCCAGACATTGGCCCCGAACAGATGGCCAAGTGGGCACAAAAATCTCTCCTCTCCAGGAGGGATTTCAGGTTCCAACTCAGCACCCAGATTGGAAATCTCCAGGTGTCCCTGAAGTTCCTTCAGGCCTCCTGGGACGTCTCCCTGGGTGGCAGCTGGCTATCCCTGGACGTGTCTGTCGATAACCCTCCCTTCTGTCCTGGACAAGGAGTTCATTGCTCTCATGAGCACAGACGACTGCAAACCAAAAATACCAAATTCACACACAGCCAGCAGACAAAGACAGATTCTTACCTCCAAGAAGGATCTCTGAGAATTGGGGTGGCCGCAAAGTCCAGGATGATCCCCCAACTGAAAGACCCCCATACCGGGGAGACCCTCGCTCAAGTCCTGGGATGAGCCAATGCCCCAATAACTCATTCCAAAGAGAAACCATTCTTGATGCAAAATGCATAAGGTTTAATCCAATATCAGTATGCTGAGGCCGAGCTCATAACCTGCACAGGGGCAGAGGAGTTCGACCACGCAGTTGCAGTTAGGGTTTTTTGTTTTGTTTTGTTGTTTTGGTTTTTTTTGTTTGTTTGTTTGTTTTTTGGAAAAAAACACACAGAAAGGGGAAACTGAGTAAACATAGTAAAAGTGGGGATTATGTATTACAGCTCATCCCTTATGGAAGGGTTACAGGCTTATCATTGGTAAACATTCTTAGTCCCTTACACAATGAGTCAGGTGCCAGGGTAGGTCAATGAGCCAGTTTTAGTGGTCACTGGTATCTCAGGCTGAAGGTGAAAGAACAAAGAATTCTATGCTGAACTTTGTTTCTAGGGGTTTCTTAAAGAAAACACATTGAGTTGGGGGTCTTATAGTTGCCTGGCCACTCTTTATTCTAACTGGGATTATGGAAAACAAGTAAATTTTGTGGCCGTATCCATCTCATCTTTAAAAAAAAACAAAAACAAAAAAAGGGGGAATTGCGCCCTTCCCCTAGCCTTGAGTAGTCTAAACAAACCTTGAGTGCTTGCCACAATGGTTTTAAGAACTAGCTGGAGTTGTCTGGCCTCACTGCATTTGCAATTTCCCACAGAAGCTTGGAGAAATTGACTGCCTGCCTGCTGAGCTTGCTTTGCAACTCAATGAAGCTGAAACAAAGGATGGGTCTGTGGGCTCTCCCAATATAAACACAGAGCTGAATATTAAACTTTGAAGATCAGAACCTTTGTCTTGGCTTCATCCTTCTCTCATACCCTGTCCTTTATCATTTCCAGCCCCCCTTTCAGGTAGACCTAGTTCTTCATGGCTGCTGGAAGGCTACAAGCCATGAGCATCCAAATGCCCTTGTGTAGCAGGAAGTGACAAGTGTCCTTAAACAAGGAGGAGGTTGAGAAGTAAGTATATATGTATCCTTTGCTGGTATGGGAGAAGAGCCTAGAGGCACAGGACAAAAGAAACACTTGAGCTGACTTACCAGCACTTTGATGTTACAGTTATCCCTGAAACCGAGGAAACAGATCTTTGCTGTTGGAGCCAACCCATCCTGGGAATTGCCTGTAGTAGCCTTAGCAGACTCCTGCAGGTTGACTTTGCTTGCTATCATTTCACAGGCTCCAACTCTGAGCAGGTACTCAATAAATACATATTAACCAGTGAGGAGAAATGCTGGGATTTGGGTAGAGGTCACAGGCATTGCTTTGTGTCTCCACTAGCTTCTCCCTTTTGTGGTTAGTCTCATCCATCCAGAGCTACACCTTCTAGATTCAGGGTCTAGAAAAGCATGGCTTCTTGATACTGCCCCCTGGGATATTTACTACTCAAGGACTGAGGAACAATTTGTGAACAGAGAGTTAGACATGAGGCATGGAAGTGATTTTGGAAGATTGTTTCTTTTAGGGAGCTGTTATGTGAATATAGCTTCTTCACAGCAACTTCACACACACACACACACACACACACACACAAACACACAGAGGAGTGCCTATATCCATGGATGTGCACGTGCATGTCAGGGCCAGAGGTCAATGTTCCTGTTTTCCATTATTGTTCATCACCTTAACTTTTGGGGCGTCTCAGCACCTGACCAAGACAGATGCAGACACTACTCACGGCTAACCATTAGACTGAGGCTGGAGACCCCAGTGGAAGAGACAGGGAAGGACTGAAGGCACTGAAGGGGATCGCTACTGTGGAGCCCCAGCTTTAACACTCCCCAAAACCTGTTCCCCAGATCATTAGAAATGTGACTAGTAAAGAGTCTTTGTTCTCAAAGACCGGCAGGGAGCCTTCTGTCCCTCTGCCTACAGCTAGCTAGGAAATTATCAGCAATTGCCCCAGCCAGGCACCCATCTCTCCATGTTTGGGACCAGGAATGTGCACCAAAAGATAACTTATGACCCCTTTGCCAATAAATGAAACCAGGTGGGGACCAGGAATGTGCACCAAAAGATAGCGTATGACCCCTTTGCCAATTAATGAAGCCAAGTGTTACCTTCCCATCCCCTGTGGAATGTTTACTAAAGATAACTCCTCTGAAGAAGAGCTGTAATTCTCTTGTGATCCTACCAAGGCTAGCTCCACCCAGAGAAAAAGTTGTAATTCACTTCTACCCCTCCCCCCCCCCCACCTCCTGTAGTTTTACCTTCAAAAACCCACTACTGTTAGGACAAAGGGTTGAACTCTTCAGCTCTTGTGTGAGTTAGGAGTTCGGCCTCCGCTAGACGATTGAATAAACCTCGTGCGATTTTGCATCAAGAACAGTTTCCTGTGAGATTTTTGGGGTGCCGTTTCATTTCGGGACCTGGGCGAGGTCTTCCTTTTGTTTCGGGGGCCTTACACAACCATATAGGAAGAACAACAATATCAAGTAACCAGACCCCTCAGAGCTCCCAGGGACTAGACCACCAACCAAAGAGTATAAATAGGTGGGTCCATGGCTCCTGTTACATATGTAGCAGAGGACTGCCTCATCTGGCATCAATGGGAGGGAGGTGCTTGGTCCTATGGAGGCTTGTTGCCCCAGCAAAGGGGAATGCTAGAGTAGTGAGGCAAGAGTGGATGGGTGGGTGGGGAGCACCCTCTTAGAGGCAAAGGGAAGAGGGAATGGGAGGGGTGCGTGTGGAGGGGAGACCAGGAAGCAGGACAGCATTTGAAATGTAAATAAATAAAATAACCAATAAAAAAATGGGGCTTCTCAATGAGCACATAGCTTACTGATTGGCTAGGCTGGCTAGCCACCAAGCTCTCAGGATCTTCTTGTCTTCCTCTCCCGCTAAGGTTGAGGTTACAGATGTGCATAACCACAGATGGCTTTTACATAGCTATCAGGGATCTGAAAACTGGGTGTTCATGCTTACCCAGGAGGTACTTTATGATTAGTACCACCTCCCAGGCCCAGAAGAAAAGATTGCCCTCAAAATAACTTGCTCATTAAATTAGATGTTTCTACTTCTTAAGAAAACCTGGGAGATGGCAAGTGTCTAAGGAATGGGAGCAGTCACTTCACTAGTATTTCCTCACAGCAGCTTTCCAGTGTAGCTTAAGTTCCCCCTCCCCCACCCAGGATGCAGGCTATGGCTAAGTTCTTCAATCATTACATTAGTTGACTGATTTAATTATTTCTCTATTGCTTTGGCAGTTGTGTGTGTTTTCAGTTTTAAACACTATCTCACTGAATATGTTTGTATCTCAAATATTTTCTGCATTTTGAATCTTTTCTTTATAGCGGAGTCCCAAAAGTGTGATTTCTAAATGGAAGGGTATGATCAATGTGAGGACCCAGATGCTGTTGCCAAATGACTTCATCCAAAGGGTCACCTTCATTCCCACTGGTGTACTGAGACCAAGGATGCCCTGAGGCTGTGCTAATTGGTCTGTCCCAGGAACAACAGAGTTCTCTTAGTAAAAGCAATGCTGAGGATGTCTTCAGAGAGGGAAGTTAAGCTGTAGGGCATTTGCTGGACTGGGCAGTGTCTGTGAGCTCTGAACCAGGGATGCTCTTACATTTTCCAGCATTATCCCAAAACGCCCATTTGGAAGATGACCATCTTTGATGCCTATACTTTGAAGGGATAGTACTCCAAGGAGGAGCTGGCCTGCCCCACTTCCTTCTCCTTCAGAACCTTCAGTGCATCACAGCATCTCTCTTGGGTTGCATTTCATCTCCCCCACTCTTGGTTTCTCAATTTACTCCTTAGGATCTTTCCAGAAACCGTCTTTGGCAGTTCTGAAATAAAAGCCACCTGGAGACCAAACAAACACATACAATCACACTTAGAAAAACAATCATTTCTCAGAGGGACTGTTGTCTTGACTTGATACTTCTACTACTTCTTTGAAAAGCTCCCACAATTTAGGGTTTTCCCCATGTCAAAACAGTTAAAACTGTTAGTGTTTGGAGCAAATAAGGTTGAAGTATCAACTGGCGTATGTGCATCTTCAGGGCAGAGACTGGCCCAGGAGGCCAGGCCAGGGAGCAGGGATCCATCTGGTCCCCCAGCTTATGTCTTAGGACCCTGGGTGTTTACCTTCCTGGGGTACTTATATGGAGCAGTCACTGTCTTCACATGCTCCTGGAGTTCCCTGGTCAGGGCTTCTGGGTCATGAGATGCATAGGCTGGAGAAAGGACTATAAACGCCTTCACCACCTGCAGTGAGAGAACCGCAGAAGTGATTTGGTTATGATGTTTTTCTCCTCAAGCTAGCCTTGTGCTTTTATGCCTACTTAAACGTAAACATGAGGGTGCTACTAGATCCTCAAGCACAGACAGTGACATAAACAACACTCTTTTTCCTGCTTCCTGCCTGTTCATACTGAAGTACTGAAGCATTGGCTTTTATGTAGTCATTCTGGAGCCTCATCTTCCGTGCCATACTTACAATTAGAAGTCAACACTGATTCCCATAAGATGCAAAGACACTGGAGGAAGTACCTTCCCAATGACAATAGCTGTTTACTTCCTGGCTTTTCTGCAGGAGGATAGAGGAGGGGGGGCTGTTCCTGTGGAACTGAAAAAAATACAGCCCCATTCAAGGGCCCCTGGTCTTTGGAGAGTGCTGCATGTAAGTTTCCCATCAGCAAACATGGTGCTATATAATTTCTGTTTCAGTCATGCCAAGGGGCGTTCTGTGCCATGGCTCTGTCTGCCCAGGTTTCTCCTGGATTTTGCCTCCTGATAAAGAGGGAACAACTGTTCAGAACACAATTCCTAGGCTGTTGAGATGGATCAGAGGGTAAATGTGTTTGAGGCTGAGCCTGACGACCTGAGCTCATTATATGGATCCTACATGATTTTACTCTTGCAAGTTATCCTCTGACCTCTACACAACACATGTGCTGTATTTATTCTCTCTCTCTCTCTCTCTCTCTCTCTCTCTCTCTCTCTCTCTCTCTCTCACACACACACACACAAATCAGTGCATTTCAAAAATACCTAGTCTCCTAATAATGTCACCCATAAAGTCTCACCAACCTGACTGTCTCAACATGAACCAAACAAGGACAATACCAATAGACATGCCAGTGTAGACAGGGGAAAATCAACACTCCACAAAGAATTATAGGTAACTGGGGAATGAGGTGCATGGGAGAAATAATCTTCCCTAAGGAAGAGCACACCCATGGGTTATCCAACACCAAACAGTCAGTCCTCAAAACATATATACAATTAATAGCACTATACAGACCGAGCAGGTTATACTTAGGAATATATATATATAACGTATGTACATATATACATGTAATAACAATGATAGAAGAGGTCATGAATTTGAAAGGGGGCAAGAGGGGGTATATGGGAGAGTTAGAGGAAGGGAAAAGAAAGGAAAAATGTTGTCATTATATTATAACCTCAAAATAAAGTAAAAAATACTTTCTGATAGCAATGGAAGATCTTAAAAGGCCACTTGGTTGCAGGTCTACACCAACACTAAACTCTGCATATTTCCCAAACTTTTGCTAACTTTTTCTTTGCATACTTCCCAAAGGTGTGAGCTCACTATCATTTTGTGTTCAGACAAATCTGGCTTTTAAGAAGAGCTATCTCATTCTATGATTACCGTTAAACATTTATTGAGCACCTATTATGTGCCAGACTGTGTTCAGACTGTGTTTGGATTGCTGGGATTTTCTGCTGTCCAAGTAAAACTAATTTCCTACCTTGTCTTTCTAGAGTGTACTTACAATTCTAAAGGAGGTTAATCAGAAGGAATGTGTGACTGAAGATGGAATTTCAGCTTTGTGGTTTTGGGGGTGCAGGCTTAGACCAAAGGAGGGATCTACCATTCCGCATTCACCTTGTTCCTTTGGGTGCTAATAAGTGGGAAACAATGAGGTTCTGTTCTTGCCCGAAGGCTTACCTCTCCCCGGATGGGGTCTGGGCTGCTGACCACAGCAGACTCCAGGACAGCGGGATGCTCTGCAAGTGCACTCTCTACTTCAACAGGCCCGATCCGGTAGCTGGAAGAGACAAACAAACTTCTTCACCTGGCTTCCCTTCCCCCATGGGTGCTCAAGGAGAGGAAGAGCTAACCTGACCTTGAAGAGTTGATGACATCATCATTTCTCCCCAAGAACCAAAAGTAGCCATCCTCGTCCATATGTGCTCGGTCCCCAGTGATGTAAAAGTCTCCTTGCTCTGATGCTGCTGTCTTTTCGGGATTGTCCTAGAAGACGAGGGAAGTCCATGGAGGATCACTTGGGAGCAACCACCGAGGCCAGTCCCTGACTGGGGAACACACCAGGGGTCAGCCACCCTTCAACAGGTACTCTGTTTGTTCTCAAGGGTTAAGCTCTCCAGAATTTCCTAAAGCACAGGAGGCTGCAGTCCTGTAGACTTATTACTTCCCTCCTTTCTTTTCATTAAATGAGAGCGGCCAGGTGAAATGTAGAGCACCCACTCGTGAGCATCCTTAGGAGAGGTGAATGCAGGAGGGTGCACACAAGGGCAACTGGTGCTAGGTAAGCAAGAACACTGAGACTAGAAAACAGAAAGTAAGTGGCTTGAAACCCCAGTGAGAGTCAAGAAAACAGTCAAGATATGATTCTAAGATTACTTGTGTGTGTGTGTGTGTGTGCGTGCACATGTGCATTGGTGAGTGTGTGTGTGTGTACACATGCACATGTGCGTTGGTGTGTGTGTGTGTGTGTGTGTGAATGTGAACAAATGCCATTAGTGGAGGTCAGAAACAGTTTCGGGTGTCAGTCCTTCCTGACTTTGTTCTAGATGGGTCTTTTGTTGTTTATTTACACTGCATGCACCAGACTAGCTGGCCCATGAGCATCCAGGGATTCTCTTGTCCCCATCTCCTCTTAGGAACTGGGATTTCAGACACTCGTGCTACTGTGTGGAGCTTTAGGTAGGTTCTGAGGACTCAAACTCAGGTCCTCAAGCTTTACTCACAAAGCTAACTCTGCAGCCCAATTCCAAAAATTCTATATAAAAAAATGTTACTATTTAATAGAAAGAAAAACTTCCTAATGCATACCAAAAAAAATGGCTGACTGGCAAATAAATTATCCTGAGTCTAAGATACAAAAAAAATGGATTTTTTTATGATTCCATGTATAGATTTTAAAAAGAAAACAAAATTACTATATAGTAATGGCAATTTACCAGTTGCTTCTGAGGTAAAGAGGATTGAATGTAAAGGATCTCATGGAGCAGTGAAAGGTTAGGGCAGTGTTCATGTCTTAACGTCAGAGGTGACCACATAGGGACAGACATTTTCAGAAGTCACTGGACTGTACACTTGCCATAGGTGCATGTTGTTTTTAAACAAGTAAACTTTATCTAAATTCGAAAATACATTTGAGAAAAAGCTAGACAATTAATGAATATCTTAAATGTGGATCTTAGCAATAGTCTATAAGGTAGAGGCCTGGAGCTCTTACTAGTTTACAGAACATGAAAGCAGATATAAACAAATGGAAAGAACGAGTAGGGTCCGGTGGGGCGGAGAGTGTAGGGCCCGGTGGGGCGGAGAGTGTAGGGTCCGGTGGGGCGGAGAGTGCTTGCTTTCAAGTCTGACCATCTGGGCTCGATTCACAAACCCACATGGTAAAAGCAGAGAACTGACTTCCCTAAGCTGTCCTTTGACCTCCCCACACATGTTCTGGCACATGCATGTACCCCCCTCCCACACACACAATTAATTAGTGTAAGAAAATTAGAAAGAATGAGTGGAAAGTCAGCCTCTTCTGGGTTGATTTATATAGACAATGCAAAATACAACAAATTACTAACACAGGTTTTCCCGGGTCTTGACAAGTTGATTGTAAAATGCACATTCAGTCAGCTGAGTATATGAGCTATGTGGTATCTCTGTGATAAGTAGCTCTTAATCCTTGGATGCTCTTTTGAATTATAAAGGGGCCTGACCCTCATCACTCCAAAATTTAGTTGATTTGGTTTAAGTGGTGTGTAGGCCTCAGGAATAGTTGAAGCAACCAGGGTGTTTCAAATACACATCCAGGTTTGAGAGTTTTACAGAAAAGAATATGACAAGATTCCAGCCAAAGTACGTCTAGAGGATAGATAATTACTAATTTATTTTGGAACCTTGAACTGAAATCCAAAGATACAAGTTCAACCCTCAAACCAAAAGAAACATCTTGAAAACTTGTTCTGACATCACCTTATAGCTGGCTCTTTGGTAAAAACCTTTGCTTTCTTGAACTTAACATTTCCTATCTGTTTTAATCACGATGAAACTGCCATGTGTTTGTGTTCTCAACACATTCTTGTCTAAGGGTAGGACATTGCATATAAGTTATGTGACACTGGATAAGCCATTCCACTTTTGTACCTTCCTTATTAGCAGCAGTGTCCCTGATCAGTAACATTAGCAACCAACTTAATGCAGTTACTACAAGGGTTGCACCATGGATAGTTACAAAGAATGCTTCTCAGGGTTTGGCATGCAGTGATTTCTGTGACTCCTCACGGCTGTCCCCTCCAGCTTACCAGATAGCAGTTGAAGAAACAGAAGGGTCTGGTAGGCTTGATTCGGACAGCAATATTTCCCTCTTTTCCTGGAGGCAGGACATTGCCCTCCTCATCTACAATCTGAAAGAGGGGTCATAGCATGGCATCTGAGCATCCTTTATACAGTGACAGTACCCAAGAGCCCACCCTGTATCCCCCAGAACATAGATTGCTCTGTGCACTGTCAGCAGAGGCTGCCTACCTGCACATCGTAAGGTGGGCTTGCTTTCCCCATAGATCCAGACTTGATGGTCGAGTCTCTTGAGTTGCCACAGATGACGACCTGGAGAGAAACCAGTGTCAACCAAAGGGAGGCTCATCCTCTTGTTTCCTGGTCCACGCTTGCTTTCACCTGCCATCTGGTTCTCCTTCATCCTCTTTCTTCTTCTGTCTTTCTTTCCCTCACGTTCATACCCTTTCTTTCCTTTCCCTTAATTTTTTTTTTATCGTCTTTTCCATGGCCAACAATCCTTCACGAGGCACCCGTGCTGTTCATGGGTGGAGACCTAAATTGTGTCATTTAGCTCAAAGATTCACTCACGTCTGCATCTTGCCAAGATGGCTATAGGGTTCCGTTGCTTAAGATTTTACTAAAAATGACATCGTGGGCTATTCTGGGGTGACAGCTTCCTTGAGCAATTATGAATTGCTCTTATGACTCTTAGGAATTATGAATCTTTATTGTCAACTGGATTGAATTTAGAATCCTCTAGAGGGCACTGTGTCTCTGTGAAAGGGAGACCAGTCTGAACATGGGTGTGATGATAGACCTCTTGGTTTCTGCCAGATAGTTTGTCATAGCTACAAAAAGAGTAATCATGGACAACATGAGTAAAGCTGCTTTGCAGGGCCACGGTGTATGGGAAGTTACCTGTGACTCCCTTAAAACCAAAAGGAGGTATGGCTAATAGCATTCCCTCACCCGATTTAGTGCCCTAGAGTCAGGGCAGTTTTTGACAGGTGTCAGGGCGAGGCAAGGAACTGCTTCAGGTCAGTGATCCTCTATGATGGGCTGAGGGCTCTGATGATGTGGCCTGAGACACCAACTCACTGTTTCTGATTGTCCGTAGCCTTCATGGAGCTCCAGGCCTGTCTGGCTCTTCCACTTGTCCCTCACATCAGGGTTGAGGGCCTCTCCACCCGTCAAACAGTGCCTCAGGCATTGGAACTTGTACCTTTCTCAAGCAGGGAGACAAGGCCATCTATGTCATGAACATTCCTACCTACCATCATCCCCAGCATTGTTAGAGGTCCGGAGCCCTGCAGTCACTAGAAGGTAAGCTCCCTTCTGTCCCATAGTCAGCTCCAAGTGATCCAACCTCTTTCTGCAGCTATGGCCCACAGTGGCAAGTCAATCCTATCCAAATTTGGGTACAATCAGATTCATATGCTAGGTCTGGGCACAACAATGGATTGTCCAAATTAATCTACCTAAAAATAAACTGACTGATAAAATCCATAGAGGCAATGATCTGATTGAAAGTAATAAATCAATAAAAATTTTTAATAGATAAAAATAGCCTTCTAAGAATTCCCCAATTGTGAAGACTGGGTATATAATTTCCAGAGATATTAAATAAATAGAAACCTGTCTGTCAGTTCAAAAATTACACAAAATATAAACACAGTTTGGATTATTTTCTTCTCCTAGTTGTATTGCACTGATTCAATTACTTAGTATTACTAAGCAGCATCTAATGGGTCTTAAAGAATTACCCAGGGACCACTTCCAGATAAAATAACAGTGTGGAAATATTTACAAGAAAGTAACAAATGGGATGGATTCTTATATTCAGAGGAATATATTTAAAATCATGCAAGTATTCCCTTCTTTGTAGTATTTAATGGCCAGAGAGTATGATTAAGGAAGACATTACCTTGGGAGAGGATAGATGTGGGAGACATGGTTGGGATCAGTAAGTTACTGAAAGATGGGAGTGGGGAGGGGTTCACCCAATATCCCTGCAAATAGTCCAGCCCAACTAGTGGATGTTGTTGGTATTTACCCAGGATAAGAGTCATCCACAGTGTTGTCAGCTTCATTTCAGTATCCCAAGGCAGATTCCTAGGAATGGCTGGCTTGGGTTAATTTGGGTTGGGAGATGGAGTGAGTGAGCTTGTTAGTCTAAGCAAATGAAAAATCCTTAGCTATCAACCCTATTCTATAGATGGTTAGTGGAACTCCAACAATCTCTGTGACACAAGTCACAGAAAATGTGAAGGAACTAGCCTGGGAGTGTGGTATATGGTGGTGACACAGTTTACCTCAAGTGTTAAAATTCTGGATTGCCTTAACTCTTTTCAGTTTTCTCTGGGTATGAATTCTGAGGATCCATAAAATTATGTTTAAAAGCTTAATGTAAGATATGTGGGAGTGTGTATGAAACACAACAGACAGGGACAAAGAGAGACACATGAAGATGTAGAAAGAGACAGAGGTAAAGCAACTCCCAGGAAGACAAATACTAAGAAACAGGAAGAAGAGTTGGACTGAAAGGTGGATGTCCACGTGAGTCCTCATATGAGGACACTGTAAGTGCCAAGCAGAGGCTGTACCTTGTCAGATCCTCTTGTACAAGCAGCCGGAAGAGGGTTGGGACACAGCACATGGTGGTTATTGGGAACCTGCAGAGAGTCTAAACAAAACAAGAGGAGGACAGTTTTCTCAGAGACACTCAGGTGAAATGGAATGAGTGAAATGGATCTCCACAGTCTTACTGACAAAACAGAGTAGAAAACCATGCACGACATCTGTATGTCAAATAACCTCCATGATCCACCTTCTAGCATTTGTTCCATTATGGGGTCTCCTCTTACACTGCTCCAAGATTGGTCCTTGGGACCAATAGCATCCTGTTGGCATGATGGGAGTCACTTGAGTCATTAGATTATAAAAAGAGGACAGCTTCTGTCTTAAATGTTCTTGCCTCTCTCCCTCTCTTGAGTGACTCATCCTGGAGAAGACAAGGTACTAGGTTGTGAATACATTCTAGCTGTCCTCAACAGACAGTGAGGAAATGATGCCTCTGACCAGTATTCAGTGGATAATCAATGAAAACTACAAATCAGAATTTAAACAACACAAGCATAAGATCCCCAGTTTGGTCCCTAGAACCCAAACCAAGAGAAAGAGGCAGGCGTGGTAGTGTATGTAGAGACAGGTAGATCCCTGAGACTCACTGGCCAGCAGTGACAGCACAAAAGACAGTCTCCAGGCCAAAAACAAGGCAGGTAACACCTGAAGAATAACATTTGAAGAGAACCACTGAACTCCATACCTCCATACACAAATGTACATGTATACATTCAGACCCACACCCACACCCATGTATATATATATATATATATATATATATATATATATATATATATATATATATATA
>NC_034590.1:89188483-89202962 GCF_900095145.1 Mus pahari | reverse complement strand
ATATATATATATATATATATATATATATATATATATACACATATGATGCAGGTAAATGTGTGTGTGTATGTGTGTCTGTGTGTCTGTGTGTATGTCTGTGTCTGTGTGTCTGTGTGTGATACATTTACCCACCTCACTCACTTGTAAGATAGTTGTACTCCGTGGAACTATCCATCTTCAGAATTACTTCACCTTTCCAAACTGGGTCTGTGTACCCATTATGCAATAAATTCTCATTACATTCTTCCGAGACTCACAGTAACCACTACTCTATTCTAGCTTCATGAACATGACTATTCTAGGTACCTTATATAAATGGAGTCATGTAGTGTATGGCCTTTGATGCCCTCTGGATTCATATTGTACATATTGTAGAGTATCAGAATTTGCTTCCTTTTGAAGGCTGGCTAATGTGCACGTGTGTGTGTGTGTGTGTGTGTGTGTGTGTGTATTTACACACTATATTTGGTTTACCCAGTCAGTTTCTGATGAGTGCTTGGGATGCTCCTGCCTTTTAGTTACTGTGAATCGCCACATTGCTGCTGTTTGTACGAGTGTACTTTGGTGAAATCTTGACAGCAACTTTACAAGGCTTCTTTTCTCCAAAATCACCTGGTAAAGTTGCTCCCAGATTCCTTACCATGGGAAATTGTGAGATAATAAATGCTCATGTTAAATAGATCGTGAATATAGTACCATGGCCAGGGACGGTGACTAGAAAAGATGCACAAGTGGCTGACAGCCTCCACGAACAATAGTGGTTGGAAGTGAATAACAGCTAGTATATTAGGAAAACAGTATCTTTGTGTTTTCATGACAACTTAGAAAGTGAGACTCGAGGAAGTCAGGAGACTAGGCTGAGAGTCCAAGTTTGACCAATGGAGAAGCCCATATTCTTTGCCACATCTGACCCAGCTTGTCTCAAAGAGATGGGTATGGGAGATAGGCTCATTGATAGCTCATGAGATGGCATTTGGAGGAGACAGCGAAGGTATTCAATGTCTTCACTTGGGATGTTAATCCTCCTCCTTTGTGATAAGACCCCAGGGAAACAAGACAGAAGTATTGGGTCTAGAGTTGGCTGAATGACTCATAATAAGGTACAAGGACAGTGGCACACTCTCTGGGGACTAGACTTTGGATTTTACCTAAAGTTTTGACGAATAGCTTGTGTCTTGACAAGATCACAAGGGAGAGGGTGATGGAAAGAGAGGTGCAGCATCCAGTAAAAGGCTTTGATAAAGTGTGGAGAGATGAAATGCTTTCGAGCCTATGTATCTATTTTGATCACAGGTAATGATTGGAGGTTGCTAGGTGGAAGGGGTGGGTGGGGAACCAGATTACAAAGGCTCTGAGTGAATTTGTCATTAGATTCCTACATTTCTCATGTCACTTAAAATATGCATTCCATTCATCTCATTCACACACTGGACAAAAGAGATGATTCAGAGTTTGGCATACACTTGTAAACGCCAAGCTTGGGACTCAAATGCAGAAGACCTGTGGTTCAAGGTTATCCTGGGTTACATAGTATGACTCTGTTTCAAAACGAGGCCTGGAGAAGTTGCGTAATGATTGGACATTTACCCAATGTGTGCAAAGCTCAGAAACCCAGAACTAGATTTTTCTTCTTACATTTAGAATAGTTTTGGCATCAACTCGGGGCAGCTCATGCACAAAAATGCAAGCTCCATTGGACCAGGCAGAGAAGAGAGTCCAGGCTGCCTTCACCCATCCAGTGTCAGTTGTGTTCCAGAATATGTCAGACTCAGTCAAGGCCATCCACCTCCTGTCAAAAATTAGAGGGAGTCAGAGCATCCTCATCAAAGCCCCCACCTTTAGAATGGATAATACTGTTCACATCTCATTATTTGGAGCTCAGACTGTAGGAAGTACCACTTCCTAGCTCATCAAATCTAGTTAAGATCCATCAACTCAACTGTGATCTCAACAAATGCTTGCTCAGCACTTTCTTTGTACTTGTGTCATAGGCTAAAAAGATAAGTTAAAGGAAACAGGTCCTGTGCTTTCTCAAAGAAAAGTCTTCAAGGCCCTACCTGACTAACTCTCTGCTTCCTCTCTGACCTCCATTTCCATAGGTTTTCTCCTTCACCCTCTCCCCTCTCTTCACTTACCTACCTTGTTTTCAGACCTTCTAGACAAACTGTTCCAATACCTTCCACTGGCCACAAAACCCAATCCATAGCTGGACTGGGAATGTTCCACCATCTTGGGGGCCCCTGTGGTTCCACTGGTGAAGTAGATGGCTACCGAATCTCCACTTCTGGTTCTCACACAGTTGTGCTCTGGAGATGCCGCTCTGGAGAATGCAAGGATACGAAGGGACACTGTAAGCAACGCCCCAAGCAGTCCCAAAGATATAACAGTGATAGGACCATTTCAACACATCATGTATGGGGTTGCTATGTGGAGTGTTGTGCTATCTGCAGACACTTTCATAGATAGACACTATCTCTATAATCATTTTATAGCCAAGGAAACTGAAGCTCAAAATGCCCAAATGACTTATTTGAGAGATCCACAAAGGTTGAGTAAATAACTCACTCAGAACAGTGCAAAGGGGTTGGGGCATGAGTTTAGTAACTACATAAGATGCTGCTTGCATCTGTAATCTCAGACTTGGAGATGCAGACAGGAAGATCCCTGGAGCTCACTGGGCAGCCATCCTACCTAGATAGTGAGCTTCAGGTTCAGGGAGAGACTCTGTCTCAAGGAAACAAAGGGGTGGAGAGTAATACAGCAAAACACCTAATGTTAACCTCTGGCTTACACATAAGTGCACACACCTACATGAACAAGAACACACACACACACACACACACACACACACACACACACACACACACGAACCCTACCTACTTCTTTGAGGACTTTGCAGTAGGACACATGCACTCTCATGTGTGTAATTCTGTCCATCCATGAACAGTCCCCTTCCTAACTCAATTCTGAATGTAGAGAAATTTGTTTCTAAATGTTTTCTCAAAAATTAGGGGTCTGAGATTAGGTAATGTCCCAAGTCCCGGGATTTGAAGACTCAGCTAGTTCCTGCTTCTCAGGCCTGGCTGTGTCTTGTGATCTCTGAGTTAATTTTTAAAAGCAATTCTGTTACTTGTGCTCCACGTTGGATAAAATGAAATCAGAACCTTGTTTTTTTGTGTGTTTTTTTTTGAAGTTCAGATAATTTTAATGAAAACTGAAATTAGAAAGGATATATTAGGTTAACCTGACAACTCACCTCATGGGCTAGGCATGGGAAATGGGGACTCCTGGGGCTCTGGTTCAGATATGTCTGGCTAAGTAGGTCAGATGCTGAATTATACAAATTTTTATTTATTCAGGTGTGTCTGCTCACAGAGGTGGACACTCCAGGCTCAGGGACCCAGCTCTCTGTGGCCTTTTTTTTTTTTTTTTTTTGTCTTTGTTTTGTTTTCTTTTTAATTTTGTTTGGGGCAGGGTCTGGCTTTGTAGTTCTGGCTGGTCTCAAACTCACAATACAGAGTCCTAGGGTGACAGGTGTGAGCCACCAGGACAAGCATTCTGGTTTCTGCTCTGGACAAAAAAATCTCAAATTCACAGATCCATGCCTGCCACATCCTTGTTACGAGGCAAAGTAACATTGACTGTGCCCTAATTCTGACTTTATTCCTCTTCGGCATTTTAAGTGAGTCACTTCCCGTAAAAATAAATCTGCGCCTTGTGGGGGGCTCCTTTCAAGGATTAAGCAAGATGATTTCTTCCTTAGTACAGTGTTCTGAGCAGCAAAGGCAATGTCAGCCACAGAACAGGCATTATTAAATCATTCCTGCACAAATAAATACAGCTGAATGCTTATTTAGCACAGAGCCTGGCATACAGCAAGCCTGGCATACAGCAAGCACCAATATACAACAGCCTTTTCATTATTAACAGCTTTCTGTGAACTAAATGTATCATAAAGTTTAACTTACACACTCTGGCTAAGTATACCAACAATATTTGCCACAGTGTTAGAGGACACTGGGATACAGTGACACACCCATTAACTGAGTGACCTTGTACATTGAGGAGTTCACAGGATGATGTCTCTGGCCAGTATCTATTTGGTTCAGTCCCCTTGTACTCAACCCTGCTGCTGAAAAAAAGAAAATGCTCAAAGCCTATCTCATTGCTACTGTCCTGGAGGGTCCCAATTTACCTCAGGAGTTCTCGGAAATTGATCCAGCCTGGACGGCTGGTGTCAGACACCAGAAGCTTGGTTTGGAGGGAGGGGCAGTCGGCACTGATGGCATCCACTTGCGGAGCTAGGGCATCACTGGTGATGATGGACTTGGCCCTGGCAGCCTGCAGCCGGTACTTGAGGTCCTTTGCTGTCAGCTGGGAGACACCTGGGATCATGACCACACCTTAGGTCACACAGAGAAAGGAGATTGTTAGAAGAGAAGGAAGATTCAAATGTAGAGGACAGAGAAGCAAGTAGCTGAGGAGGGTTGGAATGCCTGAGGGAACAATAATGGAAACAAGGAAATCCCAAAGACACGAAGTACTTGCCTGTGGTATGAACTGCCCAGGCTGTGTTAGACTCAGTTCTCACAATGCTCAGAAACGCATGATGTTGTGAGAAACATGCCATCCATTTGATAAGACTCTGGGTCTTTAGACTTTCCTGCCTTAACTAAATCAAATGGTTTGCCCACGAATACATAGCAAATGTGTGGTACAGCTGGACTTACAAGCCAACACAGTATTAAACATGCTTGTCCTGGCTAGTTCTATGTCACCTTGACACACACTAGAGTCACTTGAAAGGGGGAACCCTCGATTAAGACAATGCCTCCATAAGATCAGTCTACATGCCCGTCTGTAGGGCATTTTCTTAAATAGTGGTGTTGGAGGAAGGGGTCCAGCCCACTATGGGTGGTGCCATCCCCAGGATGGTGGTCCTGGGTTCTATAAGAAAGCAGGCTGAATAAACCATGAGGAGCAAGCCAGTAAGCAGCACCCATCCACGGCCTCTGCATCAGCTCCTGCCTCCAGGTTCTTGCCCGGTTTGAGTTCCTATCCTGGATTCCTTCAGTGATGGACTATGATGTGGAAGTGTAAGTCAAATAAGCCCTTTCCTCTCCAAGTTGCTTTTGGTCATCATGTTCCATCACAGCAATAGGAGCCCTAAGAAACTGAGAGTCCATGATCTTGAATAGATTATATTGCACCGCTGTAATAACTCCTTAGTTCAGTGGTTTCTCATGCTTTTCAAATAAAATGATGCAACAAATCCTGTGTTGTATGTGGATCATTTGCTAATAAAGGAGGTAATAGTAGGCAGGGACTCTAGAACACCCACATTGTTTCAACCAAAACTATGCTAAGGATGGCAGACTCCATCCACCTCCAAGGAGTGGAGTAAGGACAAGGGACAGACTTGCCATTTGAAAACCCCCAGTATCTCAGAGTGCATAATAATAATGTAATACTAAATTATTAGTATTTTCCATCAAGTTCAACACACTCATTCACGGAGAAAAACAACTAGAGAGAACAAAAAGCAGAGGGAAAGGTCACTGCAGCACAGCATAAGAGCCAAGTCCATGGCCTTGCTACCCTTTGTCCTGTCACCCAAAGGCTTACACAATTTAGTGCCCAGTGTGAACACTCTGAGTTGAATTGTGTTCTTTTATGCATGTGTATGTTTGGGTGCTATATATGCATATGTGTGTTTGGATGGTATGTATACATGTGTGTGTGTTAAGTGTGCATGTGTGCATTTGGGTGCTATGTGTGTGTTTGGATGCTATCTATGTATGCATGTGTATGTGTATGTGTGTGTGTGTGTGTGTGTGTGCTATGTGTGCATGTGTGTGAGTGCTATGTGTACATGTGTGTGTTTGGAGGGGGTCAAGAGACAACTTCAGGTGTCACTTTTCAAGCACCATCTACCTTGTTTTTGAGACGGGATCTTTCATTGCCTTGGAACTTGCCTTGTGGCCCAAACTGGCCAGCTGTTGAGCCCTAGGGATTCACCCGTCTCTGCCTCCCCAAAGCTGCGATTATAAATATGTACCATTACACTTGGCTTCTTTTCTTTTTAATATGTGTTCTGGGGATCAAACTCAGGTCTTTGTAAGCTAGCCCCCAGCCCCGCTGTGCACCTTCATTGTCCCTCTCTGTTGTCACACCCCACAGAGGTCATTTGTCTGCTCTGCTTTAGGAACTGAGCCCCAGGAAGACGATCAATAGCCAGGACTGTCAAGAAGAGGGAGTCACTCAATATTACCTGACAAGAGTGTAGGAGGAAAAAGTCGGGATGCAAAACTATATTGGGAACAGCTTTGATATCATCTGCTGTATTGGAATAGAGGCTTCACCTCAAATGATAACATTAAATGTGGCTGTGAGTTATTTTATCTGAGTATCAATAAAAGTTGTAGGTAGGCAAAAGTGAGATATTTGGTAGCAAAAATAAATAACATTCTGACCATAAGGTTTTTTTAGTCAGGAACAGATCTCTTAGCATAGTTCCCAGCACATAGTAGGCACTTAAAAAGCTGCAGGACTCCTTATGCTATGACTAAGTAGTTACTAAGTGGTTGTCTTTTAATTCTCATGTCATTGTCTGACCACTGTATGCAATTTGGCCGGTGACTGCTGGGCAAAGGAAGAGTGAACCCCATATGAGATTCCCTTTGTCCTATCATCCAAATCTTGTGATTGGTGAGAACCGAAAAGCTCCAGTGGGCAGTCTCAGTTCTATGAAGGGAATGTTAGCCTTGTTCACTGACCTGTTCGCATACAAGCCACGCTGATCAGCCACCAGTCTGGGAGTCTCGGAAGCACCAGCATCATTCTGTCTCCAGGTTGCAGGCCACACACACCCTCTAAGACATTGGCTGCCTTCCTGGACTGCTTCCCCAGCTCCTCAAACGTCCACTTGACTTCTGTTCCTGAGCCATTCACCCACCAGAATGCAGGATTTGGGGGCCGGTGCCCTGTCTGGACAGTGGGTGCAGCCAGGAAAAAATAGAAACCATTATTGAGTGGTTTTGCTCATTTGTTTTTTTAAGAAAAACATATTTTTATAGTAGTTATTTGAATATTTCCTCCTATATATTATTTGTTACCATAGAAGAAGGGGCCTTTTAATTGAAGAATAAAAGAGGGAAATGTTGCAGGTTATCCTGGTGCTGTTTGATTTCTCATGTTAATACTGCTTCCTCAAGAGGGGTTGCCCTGATGAGCAGCCCATCACATACTCAGATGATCTCATGAGAAATTTCTCCCCACCTTAACTGCTCAATAAAAGCTAGAGCCTGTGATTGGGCAGTAGAGGGGAAAGGTGAGATGGGAGTTTTGAGACTGGGAGTGTGGGTGGAGAGGTTGAAGAGGATGAGAGGGGAAGGAGAGAGGACAGAGGAAGAGGAGGAGGAGGCCATGATGGAGCAGACCTATGTGGCCAGGAGAAACCACAAGTAGCAAGGGGTCTTATAGCTGGTGAATAAGTTAGTATAGTGCTAGATCTGTCCAATCTGGGCTTATAGCTTATCATTATAACTGAATTGTGTGCTTTTCATATGGGCTGTTGGAAATTCCAACAACAAAGTTATCTGATCATTGAGTTCAAAAATCAAAATAATGGGCCAAGGGTATAAGTCAGTTGGAGTGCTAGCTTGACATTCACCAACTTCTGGGTTCAGCCCGAAGCATTGAATAAGCCAGGTGCTGTGCAGCATGCCTGTAAACCCAGGACTTAGGAGAGAGAAGCAATATAGGACCAGGAATCCAAGATCATTGTTGACTACATAGTGAATTTAGGACTAGCCTTGTCTACATGAGACCTTCCTTCATAAACTAAAAGCCAACCAGCCAAACACAACCCAAAAGGTTTATACCCTTCGTGTAGGTCAGAGACTAGTCAGTTTTATTTGTTACTTATGGATCCTCTCAGTGTTGATTTAGGCAAACATAAGCAAATTTCCCATACCAACATTTTAATGTAAAAGGTAAGATGACTTACATTCTCCCATGTTCCTCCCTGTTTAATTAAACCGTTTCTCACCTCACCTACAAATCACTACATAAAAAAGCACAACTCACTGATTTTTTTTTTTTTTTAAGAAAAGTTCCGCAAGGTTGCATAACTGTGTTAGTTTTTGTTGCTTTGATAAAATTCCATGACCAAAGGCAACTTTGGGAAGAGGTTATTTGGCTTAAAGCTCTAGAGATCAAAGCCCATTTCTCCTACTCAGAAGGGAAGAGCATGAGAGACAGAATAGCATCATAACCGAGCTCCCTTCTGCTTATAGAATCCATCGGAAGAGGACGCAGAGCAGGCACAGCTGTCGTCTGTGTTCTGGGCTCAGACGGAGTGACACTTTAAGCACATGGTTCAAGGTGTGTCTGGCTCACATCACCTGAGTCTAATTTGTCCCTTTCAGGCCTCAGGATTTAGTGCTAACAGTTTCAATTTTAGGACTTGTCAAGTTCCCAGGTCACAGTGTTGAGATGTGCTTATCTTACAGTCTTGAGTCTCACCACAGTATCTGGGGGATTTCAGATGCCTATGAGTGACACCAAGGCAGGATGAGCCTCACCTTTTCCAGCTGACTCCACACATCCAGCACATCATGAGCAAAGTTGAAGTACTCGGGCACTGGCTGCCTCCCCAGGCTGATGGCTTCCCAGGTGGCTACAACCTCAGGGATCCGGGGAGGTGGTGGCTGTGTGTGAATCCTGCAGACTCCCCAGGAGCTCCTCAGAGCCTGGCAGACCAGGCCTCTCAGACATAACCTCATGTCTTCTATCACCTTCTGCCTGTCACCAAAGAGGAGAGGCTGGAATGTTGAATTCTGGAATTTGGGTTGAGGAGGAGTCTGTGACCAGCCATGAGCACTCTAGTGTAGCTCATGCTGACTGTCATTCTGCTCTTCTCTGAACGGGAAGTCCTTTCCTCCCTATCTCTGTGTCAGGGTCTGCATATATCTGAGGCCATCCATTCTCAGCCCACTTCTTAAAACTCAGGCCTTCAAAGGGATCCCCCAATGACAGTAATTTTGCTGTATTAAAAAAAGTCAACATGCATTTTGTCTGTTTGTGTATATGGATTGTGTATGTGTGTTTAGGTACACACGTGTGTTCAGGTGTGTGTGTTCATGTGCATATGGAAGCCTTGACTGTTGTTCTTTAGGCTCTTCCCCCTCACCTTTTTGAGGCATAGATCTCTCATTGTCTTATAACTGACCAGTTAGGCTATGCTGGCTGGCCAGTGCACCCCAGGAGTCCATCTGTCTCCAGCTCCTCCATGTAGGTTTTGGGATAGAATTAGGACCTCATATTTGCAGGACAAAGATTTTGTTTACTGAATTATCTCCCTAGGTTCTTAACTCACTTCTTAACTATTAACTGATAAATAATTACATAGCTTTAGTGGGCACACTGTGACACTTCAGCTAAATTATGCAGTATGTGATATCGTCTCAAACAGCCCAACTCTGCCCAGTAGAGATAAAATGCTAGCCACACATGCCACATAGAGCTTTATAGCACTGAGATGCAGGAAAGTAAAAAAGAAACAAATTAGATAATACATCGTACTTAACCAGGCGTGTGAACAACCTATCACTTGGCTTTTGTACCGAGACTGCAAGCAGAGTGTGCACTTGAGGCTAACACTACAGCTAGGTTTCTTCAGTGCCAGGAGCTGCCAGCGGGCAGGGCTGTTTTAGGGGATGGGTCCTTGGAGCATGAGTGGTCCCCAGAGCTGTGCCTCGGCTCCCACCTGTGAGTATGACTCTTCGTGTTCACAGGATCCCAGACATATCTGTAGCCTGGGGACACTTTCAGTTTCAGTCACTTGGGGCAAGTTCCTCTAGTTATAACAAAGCAGGGTAACAGTAAGACAATGATAGTGTGTTTCAACAGCAGGAAAGACCAGTTCTCATAACCGCTGAAGGCTGACTGTGCACAGAGCATATTGGAAAACAAAAACAAAAACAAAAACCCAACAACAACAATTTCACACCAATACATTGCCCATGTGCCTGAAACTAACTATTCATGCTCTTGTAAGCAACCCCAATTAAACTCACAGGATTTAGGAAATAAAAACTTAAAAAACCCAAAGTGCCAGAGAGGGAGTAGTTGAGAAGGAAGAGAAAGAAGAGGAGGAGGAGGAGGAGGAGGAGGAGGAGGGCATCAGTGGGGATGGAAAGGGACAAAAGGTGGAAATGAGGAAGATTAGGATGAAAACACATTTTATCCGGGTCTGAAAAGCCTCGCTGAAACCCACTATTGTGTATAATAACATACGCTCGATCAACCGTAAGAATTACACAAAAAGCTTTTCATGAAGCCCTGTGACAACTCTCTCCCAAATTCTACTTTTCTCATTAGAGGAGGTGGCTTAGAAGGGAAACAGTTACTTCAGACTCTCACTTTCCAGAAAAGTCTATGTTCAGCCTTTGTCTCCTAGCCACTAACACCGGGTTTAGAGCCTCAGACCTCCCCGACATCATTCCTGTATTCTGCCTCACACGCATTTCTTTGACTCTTCCCTTCTTGATGGTGGACCTCCACAGCCTTCAGATCTTTTCCCACAATTTCCTAAGGCCACATTTTGCCATTCCTATCCTCGATTTAATCCCCAAAGGTCTCTGGATAGGTGCCAGGTGCCAGTGAAGGGTTTCTTGCTCAGTTACCTTGTTTTAAAATCTGAGGTGCACAGAAGGCATCTATGTTCCACGTCAGCAGCAAGGCAGATCTAAAAGCTCCTGAGATTTCCCCAGAAGTGATGAAGGCAGGATTGGGACAGGGAGCTTTAGTCCCGAGCACAGCTCTGAGAGAACAGGGTTAGAAGTCAGCAGCTTCAAGTTTCAGATGGTCAGGACACTGTGAGCTGGGGAAAGCAGCTCCCTGCCAGGGTTTCCCAGACACACAGCGCCTGCAAGATTAAACCCTGGGCTGGAGTCAGCCTGCTCGGGACTGGTACACGTGCTCCCTGGAATTCAGGTCAACAACCAGAAACTTGAGTGAGAGCTTTACACTGCTTTAACAGAAAGAACATTAAAACCAGACCCTGTCTGTTTCTCACCTGAGTGCCCCATCCCCTTTCCCCCAATTCCCTTTGCCCAGGGCTTAAAGATAAAAAAAATGTGACCCTGAAGGAACAGTTTGGCAAAAGATGTGAGCAGGATTCTTTGAGCGAATGAAATGGCTCTTGGATGGGGGCCAAGGCAGCCCAATTACATAAATTTACTGGAGAGGAAAAAAAACAAAACAAAACCTGCTTTCTAATGGTCCCTACTTCTTCAAGGGTCAAAGCCAAAGCTGTGACACGGGTGCATGGCAGGCTGGCAGGCAGGCTGCTTCTTTGAGAACAGCAGCAAAAAAAAAAAAAAAAAAAAAAATCCTGATCCATAGCCATTAGTGTGGCTATCACCAGAACCAGCTTCCGAAGCTCCCACAGGTTACTTTGTGCCCCACCCTGTAATTGGTTTCAGCACAGCGCTGCTCCATGTGTCTTCCTGCCCAGCTGCTCCTTCTACAGGGTATCCTCCCTTCAAAGTCTCACTTGGAAAAGCCCGGCACCCGGCACCCTCCCTCAGACCAGAACTGTCTCCACCAGCAGTCTTTTGCCACTCCTCCTCTTACCATCACTCCTCCCTCTCTAGGACAGACCACTTTCTAATGCGGGTGTAGTTTTAGTTCATTCACAGTGTGCCTCCCCTTCACACAGGCACACTAGGACACAGGGACGGGGATTTGGGATCCTCTGCACTCTTGGACTCCTGCACTCAGAACACTCCTGCATTTGGGAGAGTTTGTGATTCTTTGTAGAGTCATCAAGTAGCATAGGCAAAGATTCACTTAATATTTTTTCCACTGCTAGATACTGTGTTGGGGTTTTTCCATGGTTAATAGGTTTAAAGTGATTTCTGTGTTTTGCTTTTAAAAAATTTTTTGTATGTATGTATGTATGTATGTATGTATGTATGTATGTATGTATGTATTTATTTATTTATTTTTGGATAAAATCTAACCTGGCAAAGTCCCCAACCCCCAGCACAGGATCTCAGAGCATCTTTCTTAACACTAGAGGTGGATGAAGGGTTGTCACACAGGCTGTGCAACATTCATGCGCCATGCTCCTCCTCTGATCTCCTAGTCAGGTCAACCTGGCCCATGCCCACATGAGCAGCTTTTATTTCTCCCTGATTACCTTGGCCACAGGGTCTTTACTGGCCCCTAGGCAATAAATCCATGCCTGAATTTGCAGTTTTCTAGAGATATATTCTACACACCAGATATATAGACAAATGAGCTATCTTCAGGTGATAGAACTTCAATATCCTATGTCGGTCAGTATTTGATAAGAGCTGGGGCAACAGAAAGCAAGCTGAAGGGTGAAAAAACTGGCCATATCAATGACACACTAATCATACAAACAGCCTTTATTTTAAAAATATTTCCTGGAAATGACATGCAATTCAGGAGATAATTAAGGCCCCAAACAGGGTGAGGCTGTTAGCATTTGATACAAAGTGACTGGGAAAGGGCAGTCCGGAAAGAGACATGCCCCTTGGCTTAAAGAAGCCAAGTCTTGAGTATTGCTGGGTTAAGAGCTTCCTGACCAAGGAGATGGCAACTCTAAGGCCCTGAGGTGAGAAGGTGGCCCTGAGGTGAGAAGGTGGCCCTGAGGTGAGAAGGTGGCCCTGAGGTGAGAAGGTGGCCCTGAGGTGAGAAGGTGGCATCCTGTTTGAGGAAGAAGGAAGAGGTTGGTGTGGCTTGAAGACAGTCAAGGACAGGAGCTTAGAAGGCCTGGAGTGTGGCTCCATGGTGGAAGTGGCAGAGTGCTGCTAAGTGTGTGTGAAGCCCTGGGTTTGCTCTCCAGTACTTCCGAAGGGAAGGGGAGGGAAGAGGAGGGGAGGAGAGGGGAGGAGAGGAGAGGGGGGGAAGAGAAGAGGACAGGATAACAAGCACAAAGGAAGGGGAAGAGAGAGGAGGAACGGGAAGAGGAGGGGAGGGAAGGAAAGAGAAGGGAGGGAAGCAGGGACAGGAAGAAAGGAAAGTCTAAATGACCGACAATGGTGGAGATGGGAGGGAGTGCTTACTGCCTTCCATCTACTCAGCTGCTCATTTTGCACCCATCAGTTTGTTTAACCCTTTCTGTACCCAGTGAATGTCACCTCATTGAACAGTAGAGGAAACCAAGCCTCAGAAAGAGGAAACAACATGTTTAAGGTCACATGGGTTAGGACAGTGCTAAGATTCGAACACCAATCCACAGCCAGCCAGCTTCCAACAGTCAGTTTGGCTTCTGGTGCTTTGAACAGGGCTGCGAGGCCGGGGCCCCTCTTACTCAACAATGGCCCATTCTTCTAAAGCTCCCTCACCTGGCCCTCTAGAACCCCAGAACTCAGAACATAGTTTCAGAGGCTCAAGCAGGAACTTTATTTCTGCTCCTGGGTTTCTTGGGCTCACACATTAGCAGACAGGCCCTGCTCTCAACACAAGAGGAAACTTAAAGCCTTCTCCTCAGACTTCTGAACCCTCTCCGATTGCCACAGGGCTGACTGCTCCAGCTCCATGTGGCCTGACAGCCCTGAAAGTAATCCAGCTGCTCTCAGGTATGAGCTTGCTAAATAAGACCCCTCTCTGCTTGACAGAGGCTGCTCTGGTGACCTTCCTTTTGTCGGGTGTATTATATATTAAAGATGCCAACACATTAGGGTCAGTACAATAGCTCTACAGGAGCAGCATAATTCTACCTCAGACATGTTTGGATTTGGACTCAAGCATTAGTAAACAAACAAAACAAAACTCTCATAAAAACTTTATTGTGTAGTTGTAATTGACACACTAAAATCGGCCTTGGGGCTTGTAGTAAGAATTACATGAGGCCATCCATACACTCACTATTAAAGGAGCATTAAACAGGTCCAGACATGGTTCTAGGAGGTGGAGAAGCAGCTATGAACAATGCTATTCCTGCATTATCTGAAGTCTCAGCGCTTGGGAGATTGAGGTGGGAAGATCATGAATAATCAGCTTGACAAAACCGAACTGGAATATGAAATAAACACTGGTGCTTAGGAGGCCAACATGCTACAGATGGAGGTGAATGAGGCCATGTGGCTCGAGAAACCTTCCCTCCTGAGAGCTGGTGTCTGAGCTGGGGTGGTCTCTGGTGTTCATGGTACATACTCTCAGCAGGGGCTTCAACACTCAGTTCTGGATGACCAGGAGGTAAGATAAATACATCATAGGCAGAGGCAAAGTCCTGGGTGGAGTTGGGGAGGGGCCAAAATCACAGGGCATTAAGGACAAGGTCTAGAGACACTGGACCCAAGAGGCTAACACAAGTTTTTGGATGATTCATGCTGACAGATCATGAGAACCTTTCCAGAAAGAGAAGCAACTTGATTTAGTTCATATAAAAAATGGTGATCTCTAACTGCTGTGTGTCTGTGTGTGTGTGTGTGTGTGTGTG
>NC_034590.1:89179715-89187506 GCF_900095145.1 Mus pahari | reverse complement strand
GGGGGGGGGGGGGGGGGGGGGGGGGGGGGGGGGGGGGGGAGAATGCTTCATTTACATGAAGAGGATTTTCCAGTGTTTGCTGGACATGTCCTTACAGGGAGTGAGGAAGCCACCAGGCTGCATGACTTCCTCAGGGGGAGCAGGAGTGAGGGTCACACAGGCTACATGAGCTGGCACCTCAGGCCCAGAGCAAGGAGGGGCCAGTCCTACTTCTGTAGGTCCCAGGATGAGATTTTCAGGGTGTGGTTATGTCTTGACATCACTCTTGCTCTGGACTAGCTGCCCTAGTCACATGGCTTTCTGGCTCCATGGGTGTGGTGAAGGCTGATGGTGAGGGCGGTGGTTTGAAGAAGAACAAGCCCCATAGGCTCATAGATTTGAATGCTTGGTTACCAGGGAGTGAGTGGCACTATTTGAAAGGACTGGAAGGTGTGGCCTTGTTGCAAGAAGTGTGTCACTTCTTTGAGATTTCAGAAGCCCAGACTAGCCCCAGAGGCTTTCTCTTCCTGCTGTTAATGGATCTGAATGTGGAACTCTCAGTTTCTAAAGCACCATGTCTGTCTGCATGCTACCATGCTCCCCACCATGATGATAATGGACTAAACCTCTGAAACTATAAGGCAGCCCCAATTAAATGCTTTTCTTCATAAGAGTTGCAAGGGGCCCTGGTGTCTCTTCACAGCAATAGAACACTGACTAAGACAGTGATCTCCTCTTACCAACTGGTAGGGTCTGTTTTCTGTGATACAGACCTGGAGCTCTGAAGTCAGACACTTGGAGTACATGCCTTAAGCAAGGTAGAAAGTGAGGTACGACACCCAAAGTTGTCTCCCTGACCTTCACTCAGGCATGGTAGCTTGCGAACACCCACACATACACACAAATATACACACACATACCACACACACACACCATACATACACAAACAAAAATGCATGAGATTATCAGGAAAATTCATACGCTGCTTAGATAGTTAATACAAAGATGTTACTTCTATTTCACTGAATGTGATTATTGTACTATTTTTAAAAGTATAGAAACCTTTTAAAAATTCCTTATCACTTAGAAATTCAGATTGAAATGTTTATAGGTGACATATAGATTGCCTGATAGATAAACTTAACAATAACTCAGCAGAGAGTTTATGAGATAATAAACGGAATCATTTGTAGGGCTATGGATCTTAGGAATGGTGTCTTGAGGACACATATTGCTATTTTCACTAGTTTACACCTATTCAAAATTTCTCAATAAAAACAAGTTTAAGAATCACCTGGAACCTTTGAAGCACATAGATATTTAGGTCTTGTACTGGTTAGTTTTATGTCAACTTGACACAAGCTAGAGTCACTGGGAGGAGGGAGTCTCAGTTGAGAAAATGCCTCAATAATATGGGGCTGTAGGCAAGCCTATAGGGATTTCCTTAATTAGTGATTGATGGGGGAAGGCCCAGCCCATTGTGGGCGGTGCCATCAGTGGGATGGAGGTCCTGGGTTCTATTAGACAGACTGAGCACGACTTAGATATCAAGCTAGTAAGCAGAACTCTTCAGTGCCTTCTGCATCAGCTCCTGCCTCTGGGTTCCTGCCTGGTTTAGTTCCCATCCCGACTTCCTTCAGTGATGAACCGTGATATGGAAGCATAAGCTGAGTAAATCCTTTCCTTCAAAGCTTGCTTTCAGTCATGGTGCTTCGTCATAGCAGTAACAAGGCAGGTCTGTGGTGGCTTGAATAGGACTCTCCCCCACCCCCCACGCCCCGGTTACAGATTCATGTGTTTCAATGCTTGGTCCACAGGGACCATTAGGTGGCGTGGCTTTATTGGAGGAGGTATGACATCGCTGGAGGAAGTGTGTCACTGTGTCAGGCTTTGAGGTCTCCTAAACTCAAGCTCCAACCCAGTGTGGCACACAGTCTTCTGGTTGCCTTTGGATCGAGATGCAGAACTCTCAGCTCCTTCTCCAGCACCATCTGCCTGCATGCTGCCATGCTTTGTATTTTAGAGATAAGGAACTGAACTTCTGAAACTGTAAGCCAGTCCCAATGAAACGTTTTCCTTTGTAAGAGTTGCCTTGGTCATGGTGTCTCTTCACCGCAATAAAACCCTAACTAAGACAGAGGTTGGTACCAGGATCTAGGGTATTGCTGTGATAGGCTTGAGCATGCTTCTGTCCAGAGGCACGCGGATTTCAGGACGTCAGATTTGGAAAGCAGTGGGATGCTTTAAGTTTGACTTCATAGGCTTTCCTAGTGAGAACATGGAAGACAGCAGTGTGGAGGGCGATTTGAACTGTAGGACCTAGCTCAAGAGGTTTCAGAGGAGAAGAACGTTAGTATGTAACCTAGAGACTGTTCTTGTGGTATTGGTGAAGATATGGCTGCTTTTTGCCCTTGTCTAAGTGTCTGAGGCTAAAACGAAGAGACTTAAATAATTTGCGTTGGCCATGGAAATCTTGAAGCATCCTAGAATAGGCGCTGACTTGTGGTTCATGCCTATAAAGAGCTTTTTGACTAAACGTAGCAAGCTGAGAAAGGGAAAATACAAAATGTATGGTTCAAGGGTTAAAGGTGGTCTGGGCAGAGTTGGAGGGGCAGGAAGCATCCTTAGTATTGGTAATGGGATGGTGGGAAGAGACCAGTCAGAGGTTTACTTTGGGATTCTATAGTGGCACTTAACTCTACAAACTTCTCTCCAAGTAGCTAGGAAACCAATCGGTTCCAAAGGCCTGTGTTCGACTCCAGGGCTCGATGAATGGGAATTGTTCTAGTGCCCAGGAGTTGAGGTTGCTCAGGCAACCTTGTCTTTTGCCAAGCTGTCTTTTGCTGGAGTGCTGCGAGCCCTGCATGCTCCGTGTTCCCCATCAGTGGAGGTTTAAGAAGAGATATGTTTCCTCTGCTGCCACCTGCAGGCCATCCATGGAACTGCTCTGGACACCTTTGCTGCTGGTGGCTGCTTGCCTCTCAGAGGTCTTTGGCTCACCAGAGATTGACACCGGAATCAACATTTCCCAGCCTTTGCACATCCTGGAGGATCATAACTTAATGGTGCTGACTCCCGCAGGCTTGACGCAGATGCTGAATGAGACCCGCTTCCTAATGGTGATTTTCCGTGAGTATTTGGCTTTGGCCAAAAGGGTGATACGTGTCTCATTGAGTTGGGGGACCACAGGGCTTCCATATACTATCAAATGCAAAGAAAACGCAAAAATACTGCAGGCACTCAGCTGGACATTGGCCTGTCCCTGTGAGAACCCAGAATTCTGCTCACCAATAGCTGTTCTGTCACAGGGGAAGGGTAACGTCTTTTTTCTTGAACCCTCTACTACCGTGATACACCCTCAACTCCTGCTTTTACATTTTTAAAATCACTCCAATAGCAACCAATACAAACATTTCCAAGTATGTGAACACTTCCCTTCACACGAGCAGCGATTATTGCCATCTAAAAGCAACAGTCAATTAAAGTCATTAAGTTCCCATCATTGATTCTGTCAATACACAACTGAATTCAAAATGAGTTTTTTGAAAACTGGCAGGCCTTCTAAAGTGACCTTTGGGAAAATCATTTTGGGGGAGGCTTATAAGTGTTTTCCTCAAAGGAAATTGGGCTTTTTATGCAGGAGAGTTTGGGGGGAAATCTCAGGGGTTCTCACATCCTTGGCTCCCATCTTTCTGAAGACTCCGGAACTCAAGGTCGATGCTTGGCAGAACCTTTCCTTCTCAGGTCTCAAGCTGCCTGTGTCTAAAACAAACTCCAGTATTTTGGGTTTGGTTCTGAGCACCTGCTCCTCCTAATCTCCTGTGTACACTGATGACAACACCACGCATTCCATGTCAAAGTCAGAAACCTCAGGATCATCCCCAAATTTGCTGTAGCCTCATATAGAATGTATCTCCATGCTCTATTGTTTCTGCTCTCAAAGCTCTGTGGTCCCCAGCCCTCTCCACACCGGCTGTCACTGCAGGCCTTGGTCTTACCATTCCCTGCCTGAGACCTGAGGTAGGCTCCCCAATGGATTTCACGTGCCTTCCGTGTGTTCTCTATAAAGCACCCAGAGAAACAGATTCCTAGAATGCAGCTCTAGTTGACAGAATGGAATGTTCTGGATCGAATCTCTGGGCCATTTGCCCTGTACGAGGTTCTGTAGAATCCTTCCTTTGGTTTTGCACTTGGACTGTGAGATTTAAGTTTCTTGTGAGGAAGTGTTTTCTCACGCCCATTTAGCCAGCGGGGCTCTTTCCTGGTCTTCTTCTTAACCTCCCTTCCTAGCCTACTGTTTGCCACACTGTATCCAAAGCACTTCTAAACTTGCATGCACTGTGGGCGGGGAGACAAACCCTACCTGTGTCTATTTCTAGATCTGGCACTATTGGAGCACAGTAGGTCTTCACACATGTTGAATGATTGACTGACTGGCTGACTGACTGAATGAATTAATGAATGATATTTTCTTGGGCTCTCATTTTCTCTGTGACAATTCACCTGAACGGAGTCAAAGAGAGAAGGGAAAGTCCACTTTTTGGTGGAAAGTGATCAAGCAAAGATTTAGAAGTCATTGAATCAGGGACATTTACCACTTTTCCCTAAGGTGAAGGTGGCAAGAATGTGTCTTGGGGTTACAGGAGACACTAATGATGACCACTATGAAGATGGTTATTGAGACTGAAATAACGGTGATAACTTGGTGATGATGGAGGTAATGATAGAGATGGTGATGGATAAATATAAGAATGGCAATGGTGACAACAGTCCAGGTTAGCCTTGATCGCCAACTTGAGATAGCATAGAGTTATCTGAGATGAGGAACCTCAGTTGAGAAACTGCTTAGTCATGTTGGTCTGTGTGCATGCCTATGAGGTATTGTATTCATTATTAATTGATAAGCAGGGTGAAAAACGACTGTGGAATGTCTCACCATTCCTTGGGCAGGGGGTCCTTGGCAAACCTGTAAGCAGTGTTTCTCCATGGTTCATGATTTTGTTCCTGCTGTGACTTCCCTCAGTGATGCATTATGACCCAAAACTATAAGGCAAATAAATCATGTTTTCTCCCCAAGGTTGCTTTTGGTTAGAGTGTTTCAGTATAGCAAAACAGGACTACCTAACACGGAATAGAGTTTATTATAAAGAGAGTGATGTGTTGGGGTTGGTCTGGCCCTGCTGTGTATTCAAATGCTAAACACTGGTCCCCAAGATCTGGTTGCCAACAAGGAGCAGATCCTCACATTCACTAAGTGATGCTAGGTAACCTTGCTCCCCAGGTTAATTGGTTAATAAAAGGCTAAAGCCTGTGATTGGCCAGTAGATAGATGGAGGCGGGTTTTCAGTTACCTGCCTAGGAGGTGCAAGTAGAGAAAGAAGAGAGAGAGAGAGAGAGAGGAGAGAGAGAAGGCCACCATGAGAGGAGATGGACCATGAGCATGTGGCCAGGAGAAACAGAGAGTAACAAGGGACATATGGCTGGAATGTAAGTTGGAATAGCTCCAAAACCTCTCCAATATAGGCTTACATCTTGTAAATAAAATACCTGCATTGTATGTCTTTTTATAAAAGCTAGCTACAATCTATAATTCCTTTTACTACAATGCTGATGGAGGTGATGATAGTGATGGTAGAGATTAAGATGTAGGAGATGATGATGATGATGATGATGATGATGATGAAGGTGATGATGGAAATTATAACGATGTAGATGGTGATGTGGATGGTGGTGGTAGTGGTAGTGATGGGCATGCTAATGGTGATGATGGCTGTGGTGATGAAAAGGCGTTGATGATGATAGATAGCTGTCATGGTTTTAACTATGGCAGTCATGATTTTTAATTTATCAAATACCCACATTGCAAATCCTGTACTCAGTACCGCCGTCCCCATCTTGCCCGTGAAGAAAGTCTGAAAAAGGTTAGAGTCACAGAACTAACTGGTTTCAATTTAAAGCCCAGTCTTCCACCCCAACAGCTGCTCAGTCTGTCCTATACCACGACCCCGATCTTCAGAGGATGTGCGTACTTACTCCTAAGTATTGGCTAAATTCTTGGAAGGCCTCAGATGTCTTCTCAGCACTGTGGAATGAGGGGGGAGCTACATTGCCTTCCTGGAGCTCATAGGCAGGAGAGGAGAGACAAATGCTTCAGAAGCCTGTGGTGTATCCTGTGGCTGAGAGTACTACGGAGAAAAGAAGGGGTGGGTGGAACAGAAGTCTGAGAGGCCTATGCCCATGGAAGCATGGACTCCCTTCCCTCCACTTCAGACACCCCACTGAGCCATGTGAGGGATCTCTACATGCTCCACCACTTGGCAACCATCCCAAGGCTTTCCCTGCCTGATCATGTACTCATAAACTCAGTGAGCATGAGCCCAGCATGACAAAGTCCACAGGGAAGCTGGGAGAGGTCATTGAGCAGAGCGACCGGCAAAGAGGCCAGAGCTTGCTGCTGGCAATAGATGGGTGTGATGAAGGCAGAAATGGTGATGAAGCAGATAGGAGAAACATCGACCTATCTGGGAAGCACAAAGTCTCCGCTCACTGTCCACGTGTGGGGCGTTTAATGAGAATGATCACTGACCACTCACACTTAGGATCCAGCGCTGAGCCAGTGACCGACAGCTAGGCCAGTGCTGGCTGTCCTAAGGCCCAGTCTTCCAGATTTGGCTTTATGAAACATACCTGTCAGAGTGGCTTTGGCCACAGCTGGGAGGTGACCTGCGCTCTCTCCAAGTGTGCCAAATGGAAAAGATAGAATGTTCTGGCTTGAAAAGGAACCTGTTTCCCCCAGCTCTAACTTAGCACACATCTCTGCTATGTGGCAGTAGGGACCTGCAGTCTGGCGATGTCATCAGGTGGTTTACCATTTCATCTCCTTCCACTCCAGCGAGGACAGCCCAGGCCATGACCAAGGTCAGTTCTCTGAGGCTGGTTTTAGTAAAGAGCCCCTACCTCACCTCGCTGCCCAACTGTGTGAACAACCAAGGATTCCAGAATACCAGATACTTTAACAGAGTACCGGATACCCCTTGGCAAGGTGGTGGGATCAGAGAGGGGAGTGAGCATCCAGTGTACCCTGCTCCTCACACATACCTCACCTGAGTTCCCAGAGGCACAATAATTGCTTAGTGCCAAGGCATTCCACCAGATGGCGCAAATGAGCTCTATCACTAGCCCTTAATTTCTGATCAAAGAAAATTTATATCATTTTAATAATAGTAGTAATTAAAATGCATTATGTCTTTATTATGTGATAGGAGTTACTCTAAGTGTTTTTACGTGTCTAGTGAAAGTTTAAAATCACAGGAGTGCTGCAGCCAGCCTGAGTGTGTCCTGTACCAGAGCCTTGGACAAGAATGGTTTTGATGTCCCTTCATTTCCTCACCTATCAAATGGGATAATAATAATAATAATAATAATAATAATAATAATAATAATAATAATAATAATATCTACCTTATAAGATTATCAAAGGGGGCAATAGCCTTAGTACCTGTAAAACCCTTATAAAATACTAAGCACCCTGACTGTTAAATTAATTTCACTTGATTCTGATACTATCCCAAATCAACCCATTTTTACAATGTATTTGTCTCTTCACCTGTCACATTTGTAAACCTACTCCTTAGCTGTGAACACAGGAAAAGCCAAGGGCTCTCAGGACAAACAGGATAAGAAAGGAAAGGGAAGAGCGAAGCCTAGTCTATCTTTATTTCCAATTTTTATTAGGTATTTACTTCATTTACATTTTAATGCTTGTCAGGGACCAAGTTGAGAAAACCCAGGCATCTTACACCCAGGGCATCC
>NC_034590.1:89165914-89179704 GCF_900095145.1 Mus pahari | reverse complement strand
TGATGATGCTTTGGATTTCCTCAGGATCTGTTGTTATGTCTCTCTTTTCATTTCTGATTTTGTTAATTAGGATGCTGTGCCTGTGCCCTCTAGTGAGTCTGGTTAAGAGTTTATCTATCTTGTTGATTTTCTGGTCTGTTTGAAACAAGGATCCTGAGCCTCTGGTCAGGAAAGGCTCTGGTGTCCTTGTTCCTGCTGTCACAGGCCTGTCACTATTGGATTGGAGCAGCTGTTGTGTTCCACTCACTAGTGATCCTAAGATTGCTTGGGCAGTCCTCTAGGGACCATGGGGGTGTCCGCCCACTCTGCGCCCTAGGTGACCCGGTGCTGGCGCAGACCGGAAGGGATTTGTCCTAGTCTATCTTTATATTGCTTCTTTCAGACAATCCATCGTTAAAACAGTCCAGGAAGCTGGCCAAGGAGCTGGGCAAAGCTGCAGAGATCTTCGGGAAGGGCAAGAATGGCTTGGGCTTTGGCAAAGTGGATATCACCATGGAGATAGAGCTTCAGCAGGAGTTTGACATCACCCATGCCCCGGAATTGAAGCTGTTCTTTGAGGGCAACAGGTTAAAGCCCATCAGCTGTAAAGGTAATGGTGACTGGGGGTCAAGTGATTCCATGTCCATGGGAAGCCATTGGCAGGCAGGCAGTTCAAGGCTGGATATGGGACACTCTGGTCCACTCTGGTGCCTTTCATGACTATTCCACTTGCTGTGCCATCTCAACTTGAGCCCTGGAGCCTTCTCCTTTTTCCTTGGTATCCAGATGCAGGAACTCGCCATAGCTGGTGAGCATGGCTGGAGAGTGGTAAAATCACTCTTGTTTGCAATCTGTTGGCTAGAATTCTGATCCATGATCCCAGTCAAGTGCAAGAGAGCCTAGAAATATGGCTCAGCTCTGTGTCTAGAAGGAAACTGGGACTTGGTGAGCATTCAGCCACTCCTGTCACAAGTTCTCAGCCAAGGAGGGGAACATGAGTTTTAGACTGCAAACCAGAACTTCTTTCCGATTCTACTCTTCTGCTGTAGAGGGTTTTGCCAGGGAAACACTGCTGGCTCGAAGAGGAGGTTGCCAGGGTCTAGAGATATAGCTTTGATAGTAAAGTGTTTGCCAGGGACCCCGGTTTGATCCCCAGGACTTCTGTGGAAAAAAATGCAGGGTTGGTGACACCTCCTTGTAATCCCAGAGCTGGGGAAGTGGAAATGGGCAGGTGATAGGGCTAGCAAACCATCGAGGCTAGCCCATTTGGTAACTTCTAGGCCAGTAAAATGTCCCATTTGAAAAGACGGTGACCGCAGAACATGTGTGGTTGATCTCTATGCCTCTAAATGCACACATGAACACACACGCACACAAGCATGTACACACATGCACATAAACAAACAAGAGAGACTGCAGGTACTAGAACAAAGGTGGGGGTGGGGTTTCTATCCAGTACTTTCTCTCATACTGTCATCCATTGCTTTATTTGATGACTAATCTATCTGCAAGCCCACTTACTGACACCTTACCATGGTGATGAAGATGTTTGGAGAATTAACATGTGACACAGCTCATCCTAATTTTTAAGTGTAAATAATTATGGGATGTGTAAACAGATACTGAATAGATTGGGGCAGCGGGTGGATGGGTGGACTCACTGCTGGAAGGAAGAATGGATGGATGTTACAAAACTGAGTAAACCTGAAGGAGCTCAGCAGGAGGGCACTGAGATAGCTGAGTGGGTTAAGGTGTTTGCTGCCAAGACTGAACCCAAGTTCAATTCCCGCAACCCACAGGGTGGAAGAGGGCACTCGATGCCTGGGAGTTGTTCTCTGACCTCCACAAGCAAGCTGTGGCACACACTCTTGAATAATTCATAAATTAATTGTAACAAAAGAACTGAGCCCATCCTCTACCATGCCAAGAGAATGGTACCATGGTATATGTGTTGAGGGGCAGAATCACGAAACAGGCACTGCCTTTTACACAGTTTGACACGTCTGAAGCCTTCTTCTAAGCAGTGAACACAAGAACATCCCAGGAGCTAAATGAGCCAAACAAAGGAGTCAGCCTGCCTCAGGAGATGGAGAGTAAGTAGGGGGTTTAGCTTTGAACAAACCTAATGGAATCCTGCTGCCTGCCAGAGCTAGAGAATTAGACATTAGGAGAAAGGGAATGCAAGCTCATTGCAGTTCTCAGGATGCTCACTAGAGGGCGGGAGAGAGACATTGGGCGGGCTGGCTAGAAAAGAGCTTCAGAGGGAACTTTATGTAACAGACCAGACAGGACAGCAGTCCAAATGGGGGTTAGTGTGCAGAACCAGAGGAGGGATGTGGCAAGAGGAATGGGATCTGATTGCTAGGGATGCTGAGCAATGATCCTCAACAACAGGGGTCCATCCATCCCACACAAGGGATAGATGATGTCTTGGCTCCAGGGAGGACCGTGAAGAATGAAGCTACCTGGTGTAGTTTGTACAAATATACACCTGCTTGTGGCATCGCTCAGGTGCTTGTTTGCCCTTCCCAGTTGAAGGACAACTGAGATCCGATTCCATCGAGAGATGACAAGATGATTGTGGTGTCGCTTCTACACTCCACGTGAGGTTGGTGAAGAAGATACTCAAGGACTCCTGTGTCTGGGAGGTGACAATGAGTTGTGAGACTGCCTCTGCCATGCAGGAGGTTTCCGTCTCCTTTTCCAGGAAGTCTGCCCTGACTGCTTAGGGCGTGTAGCCTGCTCCTCAGCTGTGTTCCCACGATATCTGTGCATTCTGATCAAGAAGTTGCCTCACTATCGCACTATCTGCTTTGAAGAGCATCACCAAGACAAGGGGTTCCAGCATCTGCAACCAAGTCCACGCCTATTGCCTCGGGAGCAGCCAATCCCTCTCGTCCAGCCTCAGTTTCCTGATCTTAAAATGGGGCAATGAAATCTCTCCCACCCCAGGCTGCTGGGAAGACGGAGCAATGTTTGCAGAGCACAAGGTCTGGCAGATCTCTGCAGCCAGCGCTGCCTTCCAGAGGCCTTTTATGCTTCTCAACAGCCCAGTCTGGCAATGAGTTTTACTGCTGGTGCCCAGCAAAGTGGGCTGGCAAGATGGCTCAGCAGGTAAAGGTGCTTGTTGGCAAGCCTGGCAACATGAGTTTGATCCCTGAAACCCTCATGTTGGACTCCAACAAGCTATCCTCTGACCTTCACACAAGCTCTGTGGTACCTGCACACTGACACACATAAATAAATACCGCACACTGACACACATAAATAAATACTGCACACTGACACATAAATAAATACTGCACACTGACACACAAATAAATACATTGAAATATTGATTTTTTTTTTTTTACAAAGAGAATACTCAGGTTAGTAAGCAGTAAAGTCAGGAAAGATTTTTCTGGAAAGGGATATGTAGTAGGTATTCTAGCCTTATGAGGCAGAAAACCTGCCACAGCTACCCACTCTGCTATGAACAGGAATGGCTGTATTCCAATAAAGTTTTATTTATAAAATCAAACAATGGGACATATTTGGTTCATGGGCTAAGTTTGTTGAGCACTGACCTACATTGTGCTGTATATTAAATGTATTAATTTTGGAACAATTATGTTCTTAACAGTTGTTAAATTTGAACAAAATGAGATTCCGAGAGCCCAGTTCAGGAAGGCACACACACGAGGACAACACATACTTTTGAGCTTATTCATCTCCCTCTCAGGGTTACTTCCCAAGCAGAGAAAGGAGAAATGGGATGCCAGGACAGCCCATCCTTTGATTAGGATGTGCTTTGGCTGTGAGTGCTTGAGCTAAGCTGTAGACCCCAGCTTACAGTTGCTCATTCTAGACAGAATGAGTAATGCCTCCTTGACAGGGCTCTTTTGGAATTCCAAGGGGAGACATGGCTCTGTGCGCCACCTGCACTGTGATCACTGTGAACTCGCGCTCAGGACGCAGGTGGGATGTAGTCCTTGCTGGGTCAAAGCCCAGTCCTGTCCTGTCCTCTAATAGGCAAGGACTGATGGTGAGAGACTTGGCTGTGTCTACCTCCCTGGAGGAAGGAGACTCAAACGGCCTCTGGGGCTGCTATTAGTGATGCATTCACAGCTTGTGCTTGGAAATATGCAGCCAAGCTCTGGCCCAGTCAATCATTGACACAGCATTCACACCTGAGTTGTTATCGCTGTGTCCTCTGGCGTGGAGTCAAGAGCCAGGGGAGACACAGTGTCTGGCAAGGGCAGTGCCCAAGCTGCAGGCACTTGGGAATAAGATGCTCCCAAGGACCGGAGCTCCCCAGGCTCCAGAGTACCATGCAGAGGCCAGACATCTCAGAAGAGGAGGCCTGGGAGCGACTCCTCTCAAGCTGGCTTTCTTGGTGGTCCACCTCCTTCATTCCCTCATTGTATAGTGGGTTCTTTTCCTTTCTTTCTGTTTTTCTTCCTTTCTTTTTTTTCTTTTGAGCACCAAATATGTGCCTGACAGCTCACAATGAAAAAGTTTACCTCCAAACCATGACAATGGTTTCAGAAAGTGGTACGCTTACAGAAGTCATAAGACAATGTCCAGGGCAGGGGAGGGGGTAATAAGACAAAATGACATGAACAGGGGAACAGCTGGTGCAGGAAAGAGTTGAGGCTGCAGCCATGGGTCCGATGACCTGAAGGTTAAGCTCATTTGGAGACTTCTTTGATGATCTCTTTTGTGTGTGCATGCTTCTTTGTTGCCTTTGAAATGGGATTCAGGCTCCTCCTCCTGCAGTCCTGAGGGCTAGGGTTATAGGCCTGAGGCATTATCCCTTACATCAATCCTAGTTGTATCTACTAAAGCTGGGCATCCTATCTTCTGTGCCCAGGACTACTGATGGAAGATAGTCACTGTACTCTGGGTAAACACCCCTAGGATTCCAGCTGTAGGAAGTAAGGGACAGGTAAAGAAATGCATATTGTTAGAGGTTGGGAACATGGGTACTCCTAGGTGAGGGGTGGGAGGTTTTTATGGAACTTGTTTTCCTCAACATGCTAAGACCCTGAAGGGCTGCCAAGAACCACACTCCACACCCCATTTCTTTATTTGAGTATCAGTTACACGCACATGTTTATTTTGTGAAAACTCATCAAATGTACATTATCATTTGAATCATAGAATTCATTGTGGTTTTTTCATACAGGTCTAATGCGCTTCGGATGGGGGTTCTCAATCTGGGGTCTCGACCCCTATGGGGATTAAATGACCCTTTCATACTGGTTATATGCCAGATATTCTGCATGTCAGATATTTACATTATAATTAGAAGCATTAGCAAAATTACCATCATGACATAGGAATGAAAATAATTGCGTGGTTGAGGGTCACCATAACATGAGGGTCACAGCAGCATCAGGAAGGCTGAGAACCAGCGGCTTAAGCATTGTGGTGGTTCCTGTTGTCATGTTGACTAGATCTAGAATCCCCTGGTAGAGGGAGCTCTGGGCACACGTGGGGAGGATTATCTTTACTGGGCTAATTGATGTGGGAAGACCCATGTTAACCGAGGGTGGACCCTTCCCCAGGGAGGTACTAGAGGATGAGAACTGGAGCAAGTGAGCAAGCACTGAGGATGCCACATGACCTGCTGCTTCCAGCTCCTGCCCACCACCGTGACTTCCCTGCTGTGATGGGCTGGGCTTTGAACTGTGAGCCAGACCAAGCTTTTCCCTCTCTTTTCTCTTGTCAGGGGGTTTTTGGTTTTGTTTTTATCATAGCAGCTAAACTGTAACTAAGACACTGAAGCCTCTTTCAGTGGCCTCTGCATTCTGGGTGGGCTGCTCAGTCTTTATGAGGCAACTTGTCCTGCTTTGGGGCCCTGGCATGGGTGTTCTGCTCCATCTCAGGGCTCTTCGCATGGGCTTGCTCCCTCACTTGGAGGCTTTCCTTTCCTTGATGCCTCCTGCTTACCTCCTGGACATTTTCCAGATTTCAGCTCCCACATCATTATCCCTACGAAACATTTCTTGATCGTGGCTTCCAGGTCAGATATTTTTGCTACAGGTTCATATAACTTTGCTCCCAACACTTCCTTTGGGTATGATTATGCACCTGTTTGTGCAGGGAGCTTTAAATGCTGTGGTACTTTATTTCTTTTCTATTCACAACAACATCCGAAAGACTAAGTCTGACACCTAAATACAACGAAGGAAAGTCAGTACACATATGTCCAGTAAATGAATAGTTAAAGGAATTTACGAGTCACAAATGATGGTTTGGCTTCATCTCAAAGCTATTCAAATCAGATTCTGTTTATTCAAAAATTATTTAAACACTTCCCTCCCACCCTATACCAGACACCGATACTAACATAAACAAGAACTTACCTCATTTTTTGTCTTGTGAAATTGACATTCCTAGGAAAGGCACATCTGTCTGTACACAGCCATGTGTCCATTCTGACACCATATGTCTTTCCAGAGAAATATGTGTCCTCACTTTAGAGGCTAGGAATTCTGCACTTGGTTCCTCCCGGATGGCAGTCAGGTTGATGGAAGTTGGGATTTTGGAAACTTAGAGGATATTTGGGTCTCAGTGAGAGCATTAGAATCATAGATGCAGGAATTGCATTTTCCCCAAATTTACAGAAATATGTGATTTTTTTGACTTATATTTTAAGAAAACCAATTCATTTTTCTATCACCTTCAAGAGGGTTGAGGCTGCTTCCTCTCAGTTTTGATTCTTGAGTGGGCTGGTGAACTGGCATTTGACAAGCTAAACTGTGTTTTCCTCTTCTGAAAAACGGGAATCAGTTGCTGTGAAGGTTTAATGTAATAACTACAATACTCAGCACAGGGTGTTGGCTGTGGAGAGAAGTTAGGGACAGTTAGCTGCTGTTAATACATTCATGTCTTGGAATTCTGGAAAAAAAAGAAAGCTGAGAATTCGCTTTTAACTTTCGAAAGATTCAAGACAAGACACGTCTGTCCACTGAATTCAGGGAAGTTCTGATAGTGCCCACTTAATTTTGTCTCTTTTCAGATGTGGTTGAGTCGACAGCCTTGGTTGTTTGGTTGAGAAGACAAATTAGCAAGAAAGCACTTTTGTTCAACAACAGCGAGGAAGTGGCTGATTTTGTGAAATCCAGGCCCTTGGTCATTGTTGGCTTCTTCCAGGTAGTGGGCTGGAGATGTGGGAGGTTATTTCTGAGGTGTGAACTCTGTGTTGGGAGGGAAGGAGGGGTTCTAACTTGGATAGAGTCCTTGCTTAATTTCCCCATCCACTGAGCGGGTGTTCCCAGGGAGCTCCTGGTTCAAATGAAGAGACAGAACATGAAAGTTGAAATGTTAGAAGTTAGAGGATGGGGAAAAAATGGAGAGTAGGAAGAAATTGACATCCCTATTTAGTTGGTTTTAGCCCTGGAACTGATGTCTGGGGGAAATCTACTTAGAATAACAGAGACTTGGACAAGGGTTTCTGGCTTGGGGATGATTTTTACTATGATTCTAACAGGTGCCTGTTACTACGCTTAGGCTAAGCCAGTCTCTGGGGATCAATCCTCATCCAGACCCAGTGGGGAAGATGCTTGGGAAAGCATATAAATAATTTAAACATGACGATGAAATGTCTTATGGTCACTTTCTATTGATTTTATTCTATACGGTTATAAATGTTACCAAGTATGTTTTCTTGTAGAAAATGAGTTTTTCATGTGCCTTAACTGATTTACTTTGGACCGACAGTTCTCCGTCTCTCCGTAGACATCAGTCTTTGCTATCATATTTACACGAGGAGAGGGCAGAACTCTTCCCTTTCTGCTTCCCCGAGAGGATTCTTGCCCCAAATATTCTTTCATGCTGAATGCTGAACCTCAAAGGCCAGAAGTGCAGCCGCATCTCAATACCGGTTCACATTTGCTGCTGTGTAGAGTCAAACCAAATCACTTCCTCTCCAAGCGATTCAGGAATTGATTTTAAAAACACTCTCAATTCGTGGGTTAGAACAACTTTTAATAGCAGGAACAAGTGAAGGTACTCAGTTATCGTCCTTGATGGGTGAGAATTTGCTGTGTGGGGTTCAGTCATAGCTAGAGAAACATCCTCGGTGGGAAACATCCATAAACAGGGAGACTTAGACCACCTAGCATAACCCAGAACTTAGAAAAACAAAGGCGTAGATGGAGTGTTCTCTCTACCTTCCCTTCAAATGAGCCAGGCACTGCTGCCTCCTCCAGATAACCATGGAACGGTTTTCCCCAAACAGGATTTAGAGGAAGAAGTGGCAGAATTATTTTATGACACCATCAAGGACTTCCCAGAACTAACGTTTGGAGCAATACAAATAAAAAATTCCTTCGGGCGATTCCACGTGATCCTTGACAGTGTCCTGGTGTTTAAAAAGGTAGGGCTTGGCTCTAATGATCATGAGGGGCCTTTCGCTTCACACTAAGGGATAGCATTTGGGGACAGGCTCTGATTCCATTAGCTATGACCTAAGTGTCACAGGACTAGTTTGACTTATTAGAAATCTGTTTTCTGGGTCTCCTTAGGGGAATAAATGTTTCCAGCTTCTCTGCCTTTGCCAATATCTGTCATAATACATGGAATTTAGGAAGTTCCTTCACAAACCCTATTAAACTTCTGTTAACTATATTCTAACTACATGTCTAAAGTTCTACAAAACAAATCAATTATAAGATCAAAAGCTAAATAGCAATTATGGAAAACAAATGCCAGTTTTTTATTTATTAATGATAAATACATTTATTTTTAGTACTTGGATTCTGTATTATATATATGAGCTGAGAGGTGTATTTTTATTTATCTACTAATTTTATTATTATAATAATTTTTATTTTGACATTATAATTATATAATCTACCCATTTTCTTTCCTCTGTCCAACCCCTCCCATGTAATCTTGTTCTTTCTCAAATTCGTGATCTCTTTTTCTTTAGTTGTTATATACATGCACACACACACACACACACACACACACACATACACAATTAAATGCATAGATAAAGCCTGCTTAGTTCATATAATGCTATAGGAAGGTATATGTTAAGCAGCTAAGCATTGAACACTGTGGTTAGACAAGTTTTAAATCCTGGCTCCAGGGTTGGGGTATGATTCAATGATAGAGTACATGCTCAGTACATGTAAAACTTAGGGTTCCATCCTAGCACTAACTAACTAGATAACTAACTCCTGAGACCATTATTACTAACCTAGTAATCTTGGATATGTTATTTCACTTCTTTGTGCCACAATTTCCTCCTGTGGAAAGTGTAAGAGGTATGAATATAACAAAGAAAGAAAAAGAAGAAAAAAGAAAGGGGGAAAAGTGGGAGACCACTACTAGCACCCTCCAACATCGCTAATTGTTTGGAAATCCTTGGGCTAAGTGAACTAACACTAACACGTTTGGGACAGTAGCTGGAGAGCTAGAGCTCTCTAATTAGAATTACGGTACTGCTGCTGTGACCAGCAAAGAGCTGGAACTTTATTCAGAGGACAACTCAGGACTATAACTCATTGAAGCAAGAAAACAAAGACAAAAAAAAAAATCAAGTTTGTGCTCTAAAAACATCAGGATGGCTGGTGTCAGGGGCAGGGAAGGCTGGAAGGAAGCAGGGAGAGGTGGAGAGGACAGCGGCGAAAGCATTTCAAGAGTCTAGGGGAGAAATTTGTACCAAGTTAGGACTGAAGAGATGGACTACTCACAGACTGTAAGTCATCACATGACTCCTGTGTTTATCCAGATCCTTCTAGGGAGCAGTTACATAGCAGGATTAGATATGCCAGCTGTTCACTAGGAAAAAAAAGCATAGGGGTGAGGAACTCAGAGAGCCATCAGACCACAATAAAGGTGTGACCCTTTGGAGTTAGGAAGGTTGATAGATGGGGCTTTGACCACAGGAAGTTGATTGGAGGTGCCTCTCAGGAAGAACTGGATCATCTGGTTCTGGGTTTGCCTTTGTATCCCTGATGCCTTCAGCCACTGTTTGGTGACAATGTGGCATGGTGTTCAGCCTCCGTGCAAGTATTTTGGTGGATTTCAGAGCATAGCAGCTGGGGCTGTCTGTCAGTCACATTCCCTATCACACACAGAGACTGATTTGCTCAATGTTCATATCTATTAAGTACTTGGGTTATGTACTACTCCTGACAATATCCTCAGTGTTTTACTTTCATGCCGGGGTGGGGAATGGGGGTGGGGCAGGGCTGTGCTTTTTACATCTTTTAGGTGTGTATATTATGAAGGCTACTGCCATCTAACATGCTTTCCCTCTGGCTCAAGGGAAAAATCGTGAAACGTCAAGAGCTTATTAATGACAGTACAAACAAAGACCATCTCAATCAAGTCATAAAGCAACAGCTCACAGGCTTTGTGATTGAGTTAAACCCTGAGGTCAGTGCCAAAGGGGTCCAGGAGGACAACAGGGACCCTTGTGTGTTCTCTGAATGACACGTGTCTCCTGCAATTTCAGAATAAGGACCTGATTTATGAACTGAACATCTTGAATCACATGCTTCTCTTTATCTCCAAAAACTCAGAGCTGTACAGCACCATAAGCAGGCATTACAGACAAATTGCAAAGGAATTCCAGAACAAGGTTTGTAACCCAGCTCATTTTTGAAAGCTCTTTAATGGCGTCCAAGAGCAGCAGCAGACTCTGAGGGTGGTTGTTTTTTTCTGCTCATTATAAATTAATTCAGGAATTATGTGCACATAATTTGCACATATAGTTCACAATTTACATATCAATACTACATAATGTTTACTATTTTATATTAGATGAGTCTGTTCCATTCTTCCTTTGCGGGGAGCCAAGCCTATGGTCTTTAACTCATCTTAGTAAATATGCTAAAGGTATTCCTTTCAAGTCTATGTTCTACAGGGACTCTGACTTCAATGTAGAAATACACACTCAAAACAATGAGTACATTTCCTGGTGCTTGTAACCGCTATCCGCAGCATCAGTGGAAAGAAATCACCTCTTATACTTTATGCTTGTGTGTAACACACTGCATCTGGACTGTGAAAGGCCACCTCTTATACCCTATGCCTCTGTATAATGGCTAAATACATCTGGGTTATGAAATGTCACTTCTTATACCTATACCTATATGTAGCGACTTACTGCATCTGAACTATGAAAGGTTTTGTTTTGTTTTGTTTTGTTTTGCTTTGCTTTGCTTTTTCATTTAAAGTTATTCTGAAGTCAAATGATGATGTTGAAACATAAACACAGAGTAAAGACACTGAAGTATAAACACACTAGTTTTCCAAAAGATTCTTCCAATCACAGACTCCTCTTGTAAGTATCAATCTATTTCATTTCTCGGTGTTATACTTTCAGATATTTAATGTGACTGACCGTGATCTTTCGACTTCTCATGAGCTATAATAGTCAATACTTAACCATATTTAATTTTTTAAAAAAAGTACTTTTAGTATGTGGGTATGTGTGCACATGGGAACATGTATCCCACAGTATGTGTGTAGACAGCAGGGGACTGCAGGGGACAGCTGTCAGGGGTCTGTTCTCTCTTTCTACCATGTGGGTCCTGGGAATTGAGCTCCAGTTGCCAGGTTTGGCAGCAGTATTTCAACTGTATTTTTTCCCCTTAATGTAGTTGGAATTTATTTTGGAATAGAGATAGAGTTCTAAATTCTTGTTGCCATAATCAGAGGGCATCCCAAAATGTCATTACTGAGCCATAGATAAAAGGTTTAACTAATATTGTCCCACTAAACTTTACCACTTTACATCTACTATATATATATAGTATCTGAGATATAGAAATAAGTGGTACTTATTGGATGTGTTCAATGTCTGTTCTGTTTTGCTGGGGTTTTTTTGTTTTGTTTTGTTTTGTTTTTTGTTTTATAGTTTCCATAGAACCTAGAAGACTGGCACATTGACTCTTGTGGGCAAACCTTTGGATGGATGAATGGCCCGGGAGTAGGTGTCAGCAGATGTCTATAGAAGCCTCTAACTCATCTCCTTGCATCCATTCTTGCTTATCCTCTGCAACTAATTATTTGCAAATTTCCACCCCAACACTCTCTGGCTTGATACCATCTTTACTCTCATCAAACTAGACCCAAGCTTCTTACTGCCCTAATGATCTCCACTTTCACTTTTGTAGCATCTGATTTCATCATCCACGATGCTCTCCATCATGGTGCTGGTGTCTCACTTGCCTTTCCTTTCCACAATATTCTAATTTCTATGTTCTTTTTGATATTAGAGCTTTCCTTCCTTTGTATTGCATTTCTACTTGATGGACTGCTGTTCCCTGTTCTGTTTGCTAAGACGGATTTTTCTCTTGGCGTGCTCACTTCTCTGAGCCCATGTCTTGCCTCATCTGCATGGCTTCTCTGCCCCATCCGTCTGTTGTGCTTTCTAACCCTCACTTGTCATCTGAATGTGCTTCTTATCCATGTCCTCCACTAGGGTGTAAGGTCCACAGAGCAGAGATTCCATCTTCCCTGTACAACACGAATGTCAGTGAACTGTTTAATAGCACTTGGTACTTGATCTTTTATTGTATGAATGTATGAATAAACAGGTTATGGGTTTCTTCATAGAGTAAGTTTGAATTGACATGTGGGAAACATTCTTCCACTTGCCATTCACTAAACCAGGCCTTTGCATACATTCTTTTTTTCTTTTTTTCTTTTTTCTTTTTCTTTTCTTTTCTTTCCTTTTTTCTTATTTATTTATTTTTTATTTATTTATGTATTTATTTATTTATTTTTGAGACAGGGTTTCTCTGTGTGGCTCTGGCTGTCCTGGAACCCACTCTGTAGACAAGGCTAGCCTCAAACTCAGAAATCTGTTTGCCTCTGCCTTCCAAGTACTGGGATTAAAGGCATGCGCCACCACTGCCCTGCTATTTTGCACACATTCTTAAAACAACCCTCTAAAGCAAGTATGATCAGGATCAGTACTTTACAGACAAAGGGAACCAAGGCATGGGATGAGAATGAACGAACGCTTGGGACTCGCTCATTTCCTGAAGCTGTGTGAATTGTGCACAGCATAGAAGCTAGGCTGAGGGATCTGCCTGTCTGCTCGTGGGTATAGGAGTGAGCCTGCCTGGGGGTGCTCCTTAATCCTTGCTATTTGAGTTTCGTTGGTTCCTAGCTCCTCAGTAGTTCCCTTCCCTTGATCCGAGCAGTCCAGAGCCACAAGAAGTTTTGCTTGATTTGGCAGATTCTTTTCGTCCTGGTGAATGCGGATGAACCTAAAAACAAACGCATCTTTGAGTACTTCCAGATCTCAAGAGTCAATGTCCCATCTGTTCAAATCCTGAACTTAAGCTCTGACGCCAGGTATAAAATGCCCACGGATGACATAAACTTTGAAAGCCTCAAAAAGTTCTGCAACAGCTTCCTCAGCAAAACTGCCAAGGTAAGCCTGCTCTCAGGTAAGTCATGACTGGAGCCCGAGGACCTCCTTACAGCCCATCTACAGGAAGAGAGAGAACAGAGACCATGCCAAAGTGACCCAAGTCTCTTCATTCCCCCCCCCCCCCCCCCAGTAAATCGCTGCAGCTTGAGGCTTCTCCTGAGACTGGAGATATGCTGCCAGTTCTTCAGTCCTAAAGAAAATTCCTAGGTGAAGTTCATCTGTTCTAGAGAGCTGACTTGTCATCTAGAGGAGGAATTCATCCTTACAGCCTCTTCTTAGGAGATCCCTTTGACCTAGGGTTAAGAGAGGAGATAGAACAAGGAGCAGGCAGGAGTTAGCCTCAGAGCTTCAGAGAGAGAGAGAGAGAGAGAGAGAGAGAGAGAAGAGAAGAGAAGAGGAGAGGAGAGGAGAGGAGAGGAGA
>NC_034590.1:89147005-89165891 GCF_900095145.1 Mus pahari | reverse complement strand
AGAGGAGAGGAGAGGAGAGGAGAGGAGAGGAGAGGAGAGGAGAGAGAGATCTTTAGTGGGGGGGAGCCGCTGGAGAGGCGTAGTCTGTGTTACTGGAAGAAGGAGTAGGTTCAGGAACTTAAATATGAGCACCCTTCCTTGCTGACGGTATAGTGTTTACTTTACAAATGGAAACATCTTTGAGAGTAAACGGAGAATCCTCCAAACATGTTTTGGGTAATGACAGGAGTATAGGGAGAGTCTTCAGGTAATTTAATATCTATGGGGAGCTTACCTCTGGCTGCTCTATTCCTGTCTGTCTATTTCCATGGGGACCCTGCCTCCTTTGCAGCCTTCTCAGGAGGGAGCTCTTCTCTGACATACATGATCATGAGGTCAGATGGAAAACCTGATGTCCTTCCCAATGCTTCCAAAACATTGTTCATGCCTTTGGCATCAATCACACCACTTACTCCCATCCAGGGTTGCTATCCTCTGGCCATTTCCCTTCCTCTGATGAGTCCCTCAGGGCAGGCTATCTGCTTTACCATCTTTCCTAGACACTAACATCCCACATGCTTATCTCTGCTCTCTGTGAACTAACATGTCCACACTATCTCAGCCACCTGCTTATAGGCTCATAATCCAGAGCTGGAAGTTCCTCCAAAGGCCGCATTTCAAGCTTCTCCTACTCTTAATTCACTTCACTATAGACCACACTGCTAAAGAGCCTCACCCTTCCCATGACCTTTGACCTTTGGTTCCTATTTCAGTCTTTAGGGTGCCATTTTCCACAAACTTCGATTTTATGTTTTTTCCCCTTACCTCTGATAACTTTCTCATTCTCTCCATGTTCCATTTCTTCTATACCTTGAAGGTATAGAATATCTATATCTATATCTATATCTATCTATCCAGGCAAAAATCCAACTCCTGCTGAGCCCACTGAAGTTTTATTCTACTTCTATAGTAATGTTGGAGAAGAGTAACTTCACCAAGAGACTGACTGACCTTTTGGGCACATCAACCAAACCTTCCTCTACCATGAAATGCCTCAGCATCTCTGTATAAATCTCTCTAAAGTATTTACCTCTTTAATTTTAGGTCAATTTCTCTTCCAGTCCCATTCCTACCTTCTCTCTCAGCTCAGCCCTCTAGTCATGTACCAGCAAGGGAAGAGAAGTCTTTATGTTAGAGGCATCCTCGAATTCTGTTACCACATCTACAATGTGCCCGAGACCCTCCCTAGCCTCTCTCTTCCCTCCAGTTACACACAGGGTGCTTTTCCATCCTTCAAAAGCCAACATGTTCTCTCGTGCTCCTGGAATACAGATAAACATCCTCCACCTGACCAGTGATTTCTATCTGATCTACCTATTCCTAATTCTTCATTGTCTGCATCATAGCTCATCTTCTATGGCCGGTTTCCCACTGCCTTTATACTTCCAGTGAAGTCATTTCTGGAGTCTATGAGGTAGAGGAGGGATAGCATCACTAAAGAGAAGGCTAAAGAGTTTGACAGAAGCCAGATGGCAAGGACTTCATAAGCATATTAAAGCCTTGGCATTCCATACACCAGGAGAAACCAGATTTCTGTGATAAAAATGGAGCCTTCATTGTAGGAAAGAAAGGCATAGTGAGGTTTTGAAGGCGATTCAGAGGGAATCTATGTGAGAAGCATGGGATAGCTAGACTAGAGCAGTCACAGGGAAATGAAAAAGAGGAGGTATAGAGATACCTAGGGGTCAGTGATAGTATAAAAAACAGATTCTAAGATTTCTAAAACTTTCTTTAAGCCAAAACAGCTGCTAAATTCACTCTTTCCATCATCCATTTGAAAATTCTTGATTTTACTTTATTTTTATTTTATTAGATATTTTCTTTATTTACATTTCAAATGGTGTCCCCTTTTCTCCTTTCCTCTCCTAAAAATCCTCTATCCCACCCCCTCCTCACCAACCCACCCACTCCCCCTTCCCTGTCCTGGCATTCCCCTACACTGAGGCATCAAGCCTTCACAGGACCAAGGACCTCTCCTCTCACTGATGTTCGACAAGACTATCCTCTACCACCTATGCAGCTGGAGCTATGGGTCCCTCCATGTGTGCTCTTTACTGAGGTCTTTCTATGAGCAGATACTTGATGAGGGAAGAAAAGAAGTCCTTTATGGCATACTACCTAGTATGGCGGAAGAATAGAAAAGAGGAAGCGAATGCTAATTCTGAAAGCAGCACAAGGGAACATTTCAAAGAACTTATGGTAGCAGGACCTCATATAATTGGGGAAATTCCAAAGCATTTATCCGAAGAGCATCTTGAAGGATAACTATTAGTTAACTGGATAGAAGAAAGAGGGTAGATCTCAGAGAAGACCTAGGCAGTGAGCAGAAGGTAATAGTCAGAAGTGGCTTAGGCTTTGGAGCAACTGATGATCAGTATAGCTGAAGAAAGCCAAGAGGGAAAGTAGTGATGAACTTGGGGGATACCGGCATGGAAACACCTTGATCTTGACTCTCACAGTATAACAAGGAAAGGCATTGTTTTTGATTAATCTAATTGAGAAGCTAGTAACATGAGTCTCACTGTCATCTGAGAATCCCAAAAACTGTGTGTGAATAAATTGCAGCCTAGAGCTCTGAGTCCCTCTCAGAGCCCTGACCCCAGGCTGCTCTGAACAGGGCTGAGCTGTCACTGGGTTTGTGACTATCTCTGCCTTGCAAATCCTTTAGAGAGTTTGTCTTTCCAAGACAAAGCCTTTCATTGTTTATAGTGGAGGTGGGGAACCCCAGTGGCTTGTTCTTTTCTGTAGCGGGGAGTGTTAGACCTCTTGAATTTGCTTCCTAGAAACACAAATCCAGTGAAGAGATTCCAAAATATTGGGACCAAGGGCCAGTTAAGAAGCTCGTGGGGAAGAACTTCAATGTGGTCGTCTTTGATAAGGAAAAGGATGTGTTTGTGATGTTCTGTAAGTATCTCCATAGAGACAGTAAGAACCTAAGGGCTCCCATACTTTTCAAGTATGACTTTTGAATTCTTGGGCAGTGCAGTCTCTAAACCCATAAACTCTAAACCCTGCCGAGGATTATCTCCTGACTTTCAAAAGGATGAGCTCAGGATAGCCATAGGTAGCTTAATGCCCCAAATTAGTTCTTCCCATGTATGAATGCTCTCCACCTAATCCAGGCCTATGACAGTGTGCAACAGTTGTAACATGGCTGGCTAACATGACTTTATTGGATCCAACAGTATGTTAGGACTCAGACTTGATTCAATTCACTGTATACCTATGTCATTTAATTACCTACCAAATCCTCTTGAAAGCAGCTACTGCTGTGCTTCCCTGCATGGATCACTCAATAGAATCTCAGCCAAAAAAAAAAATCCCAATATCACTCATAAGTGCTAGAAACTGGGTTTGACCATTTTCAATCTGGCTCCAGTACCTACATACATACTACCATCCACATTTCCCCTACTTTAGACCTTATTTGATTCATCCCATGTTCCTGTGAGGTAGGGGCACACATGTTTCATGTCAAGGACTTTGTATAGTATATGGCATGTTGCAAGCACTCCACAAATAATGACTGCTGTTACTCCATCATAATTATTTCCACTACCGACTAAGGACTGTGGCCCTTTCCCATCATCTTTGTTTTATATGCCAGCCTCCCCAAACTAGAGCCTTCTTTCCATGAGACACTGCAGAAGGTGAGTCCAAAGCTACTTCAGACAGGCAAAGGTAGCATTTAGTGAGCTTGTGTACCAGGCTAGGCTTGTGTCTAGCAAGGTGGTGAGGAAGGCACATTGACTTTTTTCACAATACAGGTCAAGGTCACACAGCAAGTACTAAGGGCCAAAGTAAAGCCATCCCTGTGCCGAGTCAGTCACAACCTCAATGAAACAGACACTTGGCAGCTGACAGTGTTCTGAGAGCTGTACAGCTGAGTCATAGCTCCCTTTCATCACAGAGCTGGGGAAGCCTTTCTCTACTTCCAGGACACACAGAGTTCTGAGAACACTCATTTGCTTCTGATGAAAGGCAAGAGCAGCTTCATTTTCTTAGAAGCAGGGCTGTTGGATTGCACCCTGGGGCTTCAGCCATTATAGTCCTCCACTTTCCTAGTCAGGGGCTATTAAACTCCAGGGGGTGTCTGGGTGCTGCAGGCAGGAGGTTTGGTCACTGGGGGTACTTGGTTGATAAATGGATAGATGAGCTTGCAAAAGTACAAAGTCAGGGCCTCTGAGGCCATTCCTCCCACAGAGCGAAGTTCTTGAGATCTGAACTTCAGAGGAGGGCAAACCAGGGAGGTCTGGCTTCCCCTCTTTTGGATCTCTGCTCTGGTCTCTTTCCAAAGGGCCAGCTGTCTGGGCCACTCAAAGCTCAAGGAACTTTCCACAAGAAAGGCCAGTGTCCCCTGCCAAGGGTAGTTGTCACAATTTTAAGACATACCTGTTTAGCATCCTGAGCATATTTTCTTCCAGGGGACTGAAAGGCGTGTTTGATTGTTACATAATAATATATGTTATATAACTTTATACCATGCCTTATTTGTAGTCTAATCAAGGCCAAGTAACCTATCGTTAAGATCCTATTCCCTTTGCTTAATTCTCTGGATGACCTTGGGCAAGTAGCTTAACTTCTGTGCTATAAACACAACATTTTCCCTCAAACACGACAATGGCATAGATGTTTTCCTTGGTTTTCTCTTCAGCTGCAGTGGAACACTATTCTAATGGGAAAGCTTTTGTTTTGTTTTGTTTGTTTCAAAGACCATATTAATGCATGGAAATTGTTATTGTCTAGGAGAACCAGAACTAGGTTTAAGTTTTACTCTGACTTATTTAATAGTGATCATATACTGAGACATAAAGATAAGCTTTAAATAAAAGAGAGTGTAGCCTGCTGAGCGAACACATGGTAAGAAGACAACATTGGTGCTATTCGGCATCAGCTCCCAGAGTCCTGGGCAGCAGGAGCTGAGAAACGCCCTTCTTTTGCAGATGCACCCTGGTCTGAGAAGTGCAGGGTGCTGTTACCACTGCTGGAAGAGTTGGGCATAAAGTATCAAAACCACTCCACAGTCATCATTGCTAAGATTGACATAACAGCAAATGACATTCAGCTGGCGAACCCAGAACAGTACCCATTCTTCAGGCTTTTCCCTACTGACTCGCAAGAGGTGAGAGACTCTCGGGACCACATGGTTGAAAATGTCAGGTCATTACCAGGAATGCAGTTTCTCTCCAGCTCAGTCTTCCACTGAACATTCTTGGCTCCAGTCCCTAGTATGTTCTCATATTTTCCAGCATATTCCACGAAAGTTCTAAGACTTGTTATTGCATACAACTTGAGTCCATTCCTTATTGTTGACCAATCTCCATATCAACTGGATATGGATGTTTTGACTGGACAGAGGCTGAACCTTTCTGTAGTTCAGACTACAGAGAATAAAGGATGTCTCTACAGGAATATTGGGATGGAATGCTACCAGATAAAAGAATATATGCCAGACATCAACAATCCTTTTTATACTTGGGAATCCTAGTTCTTGTCCAACCATCACCAGGGCTGGAGAACCAGACTCTCTATGGGTCTTTGGTAGATGGAAAGTGATATCAATCAAAGAGGCACGAGTCAGGATCCTTGTTCCAGAGAGGAGGGGCTGAGAGGAAGGAAAATCACAATGGCACAGGTCCGTTTATGTATGAGATGGGTCGGAGGGGGGCAGAATCTGGAGAATAAATACAGCTAAAGTCTTCATGCAGACTTGGGACTCCAGAGGGTCATAGAGATTTAAATTTGATTAAAGGAGGGGTCATGGACACTACAGGTAGGATGTATGACCTGAGTGATAAGTTGGGCAGGATTACCAGAGCACTGTGAGTGCATGTGATATCACCCCAGCGCAGAAGGTGCTTATAGAGAGCTGGAGAAAATGAGGTTAGACTGACAGGATGAGGCGAAGAGCCACCAATCTTAAGTTATATGATTAAAAAGCCCCTTTAAAGACCCACAAAGGAAAGGGAACTATTACGAATGCTCACTTACCATGCAGTGTTTTATAAAATAACAACCACTTTTCTTATTGTTACAATGCTACTAATACCTGTGACTCATAAGAGCAAATGCATGTGGTACTTACCATAAACCAAGCACTGCTTTAAGCTCATTTCCTGTATTAGTTCATTTAATCCAACAACATAGTCAGGGAAGCTCCTGGAATCAATGCCATATGAGAAAACTGAGTTCAGTAAGGAGGCCATGAGGGTAAGTAATCCAGCCAAGGGTTAGACCTATAAAGTATGGCTTTGTATTTCTTATATGGCCCGATCCTCATGTCCTCTGATGAGAGAGTTTTTAATCTTTATTTCAGAGCCATGGAAAAGGAAGCTCACAGAGGTTAAGGATTTTTTTGGTCGGTCTAGGTAGTTGGGAATTTGATCCTGGGTTTAGTTTTGTAATCCTCTATGAGCAACTTACAGGAAGAAACTCCCATCTTCATCCTGCTCTGCTGTCTTTCTAGGCTGTCATGTATAAAGGCGAGCACACCATGAAGGGCTTTTGTGACTTCCTGGAAAACCATGTCAAGGTTAGGATTGAGGAAGAAGATGAGGTAAGGCACACATCTACAGGCTGGGTTTTCTCTCCCACACATAATTACCAGGAAGCCCATATTAAAAAAAAACCATGTCACGAGTTCCATCTATTATCTCATTCTCTCTGGAGATGGCTTTGAGGCTGCCCTGGACAGCCATCCACTTTGAGTGAGCTCATTGGTTATTTTATGGGAATTTGTGACAAGGAAGTAGGAATGGTAGTCATTAGATAACAGACTCTCAAGTAACATACAGCCTTCAAAGCTGCTGGCTGCTTGTCACTTTCCTGAGATGGCGATCAGGTGTCTTGATGGGAGTCTGAGCTCTGGAGTTGCTGTCCTTGTGGATATGACCCCAGTTTCCTCTAGAAGGTGCCATCTAAATCAGTTAGGATGCCTTCTGTTGCTAATATCACAGACACCTCCTTGCCTGCTTCAGCAGCAATGGGTGTTTATCCCATTTACCTGTAGGACATTTGGCACAGTTGGACCCAGTCATATCTGCTTTCTGTCTTCCTCTGTCTTGGGAGTTTTCTCAAGCAGTCACTTCCCACACAGTTCCAAACATACCTCCTCCCAGTTTATAAAGAAAAGATCCATTTCTCAGTAGTTGTAACATGCATGCTAGAGAAGGATCTTATTAACTAAACCAAAATCACCTGATGTGTCCTGGAGTTAGGGACTGGGCAGCCACCACCTGTCATATAAGAAGTGTGCCCTCTGTCAAAAGGGTCAAAACCATAGTTGGACACTTTATCGTCTTTATCTATGAGGAAACATAAGCCACAAATGACTCTTTCTGGGCTGACCCAGAACAGAATTACTGGTTTTCACTACAGTGTTCACACATACTTCCTTATTCTTCTGCCTTCCCTTCCTTGTCTTGTTCCCACATTTTCTTTACCAGCTATTGTACATTGAGCAAAATGAAGAAGAGGAGGTGTTAGCTGAGCCGGAGATTCAGCTCATAGAGAAGTTGCCCGAGAATCCGCTGCTCAAGAGAGAGGACACAAGCAAACAGGCCAGGGTAGTGAAAGGGTCTCCTGCGCTGGACAGTATAAGCAAGCCAGAAGAGCCGGAGAGAAGGAAGGAAACAGCTGAGAGGGAGGAGGTGGCGGCTCAGCCGAAGGAACAGCCAAAACCAGAGAGAAAACTGGAAGTCAAAGAAGAACTTTAGCTTCTCCGAAGCCAGGGAGAAAGGATCCCAGTTCCAGGTCCTGGCATCAGTTTCTGAGTGGATCTACTCTAACAATGCCATATATTGAATGGTAGGGTGGGTGGGGGTTAGACAATAAAGCCCTGTGAGTGTCTTTTATCTGGTTTGTTCATCTCTTCTTTTTCCTGATTGGTACCACCTGGAAGAGCCACTTGGTCTGGAATTCAGCCAGGGCTGCGACGGGAGCCATTAAGCCAATACTGAACAAGTGTTCGTAACTCTCTGGGTCCTCACCGATTTTTAGGATATCACTAGAGGACAGTTTCATTGTCCCCATTTGCAGATGAAGAGATGGAAGCACAAAGAGACTGACTGACCAGTCAGAACCACATCGTTTGAGAACTGTTGAGTCTGTCTCTTATATCGTCCTAGAGCTCCTCTCTTTAGCCACTATGTGTGCAACCTCCCATTAGTTGGGCCTTTGGGATTTTGGCTAAGTCTTGCAAATGAGCTGTGATGACAGGTTAGCACCATATGAGATCCAGTGCCAAGCTCGTCTCTAGATGTCTGCATGCCAGTAAGTGACCCACCATTATGCAATCGGGCCGGACTCATCCTCTGTGGCCTTGTCTCTTACTACTGTAAACTTGATGACCTACATGATTTTACCCATTTCCCCTCCATGGCACTCAACTCTCCTCTTCCTATGTGACCCTACTTATGTCCTATGTGACTCCAGCTGCTTCCTTTGATGAAGCCATCCTATTCTTTCTATGTGACTCTGCTCACTTCTTCCACCTGACTCCACCAACCTGTTTGCATTGCAGAATCACTCACAGTTTCTTGAGAGCAGAAGATTCAGAACTGATCTGTCCTTGATGTCCTCTCTCTACTTTCTCCTCATACCCCACATATCTAAAGCTACAGAGATAATTTCAAACACCATAGTTCTCGGTACTTACCATAACTGGTATCTTCATGACATCTTGAATATTTCCAATTTCTCTATTCCTGCAAAGTCTTGAGAAGTCCAGCTTTGGATCTCTATTTTTCTCAGGTCTTCCAGTCTCCACACACCATTCATACTTCTTGAATATTCTTTGAACATAACGAATTCTCTCCATGGGTTTGTTCCCTCTACCCAAATGCATGCCTTCAGGATACTTATCCACCCCACCCTCACTTATCTCTGCTTCGGTCATTCAAATCTCAAATGTAGCCATTTCTAAGAGGCTCTCCATGAGGATAATATTTGAAAGCAGTTTGCACAATGTCTGCTTCTGCCACCACCATGACCAACCCCATGAGTGCAGACACTGCCTTCTTAGAGTTTGCTGTATGTGTTCTGTGTGGTACATTGTAGATGCTCAATAAACATCTGTGGAGCAAATGGAATCGTCAGGTAGCACCCTCTTTCTGAGAGGCATGACCTCATGGTTATCCCCAAATGACAAGGTAAGGACATTATCCCAGGTCCATGCTGGTCTCCGTATTGATTGTTTCTAACACAGACTTAATAGCTTAAAACAGCACGGATTTATTCTCATATGCTTTGAGACGCCAGAAATCTGACATCAATTTCAGGGGTTAGACTTGGTGCACAACTGTAATTCTGGTACTTAGGAGGCAGATGCAGGAGGACTATGATTTAAAGCCCATTTTAAACTGCTGGGTGAGACCCTGTCTTGATTGTTTTCCACATTGGGTTAATAGTCAAGGATCATCAGGGTTGGTGCATTCTAGAAGAAACTTTTGCCTTACAGCTTCCCAGATGGCTGCCAGCATTCCTCGGCTTGTTTGTTCCTGGAATCACTGTGACCTTATGTTCCACCCTCACATTCCCTCTGCATTTATCCTCTAAACACCATTGTGCTTGTCTCCAACTTTTAGGACCCCCATAGATTCCCCATTTCTCCTCGACTTAATCACACCTGTATAGTACTCTCCACTCTGCAAAGCAATATTTATGGGTCCAAGGAATTAGCATGTGGGTATATTTGTTGGGTGTAAATATCCAGTGCTTCATATATTTATTGCTTTTCTGATTCACTTTAGGGGGGGTTATTTGAACTTCTAAGAAGAAGTGAGGAGCATTGCTGTAGGAACTGTGCTCCCCAATTCCCCATGCACCTCTGTGCTTTTCACCTATCACACAAGGCAGAGACTATTTGTATTTTTAGATCCCCAGAAGAAATTCCCACTCTCAACCCCCCACCCCTGACTCGCTCACATCTAGATGAAGCAGGGAACAGCCTGAGGCTCTGGAACTCACTGGAGTCAGATGTCTCTATGGAGTTAGGTTTTAGTATTCAAGACACGATGCAAGACTCACCTGCCTTCACCTCACAGACATGTGGCTGCCAGTCAAAGGAGGGGTCCATGAGGCTGCTGAGACTAAGTCATGTGGAACAGAGCCCATGACAAGCAGTGACATGGAGACCAAGGCTGCAGTGTGCATGTTCCACAGGTGCACCTGGAGCCTCAGAGACTGGAAGGGGAGAGGGAGCAGAAAGATAGGGTACAGATACCCCTCTATTAGGAAGGGCTTCTCTCAGCCAAGTTTCTGATCCTTCACCTGTCACTTGAACCTCTTCTGTCTGATCAGCTTCTCAAAACCCTTCATCTCCTTAACTCCACCCTACTGAAAAAGATAAAACCACTTGTCAATATAAGACTCAATGACTAAGCATGGAATACTGTTTACCCCTCAAGACATAAAGCTGACTGAAGGGAGAAGTTTGAACAAAATTGGGCTTCAGTTTCCACTAGTTAGGTATGTAACCTTGAAGATGTTACTCAATTTCTCTGAACTTCAGTCTGCTCTCCTATTTTACTGAGATAAGGTAAGAGCACATACTGGGCATTTCTTGTCACCAAATGAAGTTTCCAGTACCATGAATGGGTTGCATCTAATCAGGTTGTTGGCCAAAGGAGTTCCATGGAAACTCCCAAACAATCCAGGCTATTGGTAAGACTTTTGATGTCTCTCCACAAACTGACAGCAAGGCCCCACTGCTGGAGACAACACCTACACAGTTCACTGAACACAGAGAAGTTGAGTTGGTGCCTACATAAAGCCTCTAGCTCTGTGAGGGTCCATAATGGTATTCATGATCCTAGAAGATACTCTGCCCTCCACCAAATGAAAAAGGTAAACACTAAGCCAGCCATAAACCCTTTGATCTATAATAGTGACCTGCCTGCAAGATCTGCTGGTGTAATAATGGCACAGAGCTTGTGGGAGTAACCAAACAATATCTGATTGGTTAAGGCCCACTCCATGATATCAAACCCATACCTAACAACACTTGGGTGGGTGAGAACCTGAGACCAGATAGGCCAGGGACCTATGGGGAAACTAAATATGACTGTTCTGCTAAAAGAACATAGCAATAAAATAGCTCCTCGTGACATTCTGCCATACTTATAGATCAGTTCCTTGTTCATCCATCCATCATCAGAAACACTTCCTCTTCAGTAGATAGAAACAAATACAGAGGCCCACAGCCAGATAATATCAAGAGAGTGAGATACCTTGGAACACTCAGCTCTAAAAGGAATGTCTCCATCAAATCCCTCCCTTCAGGACTCATGAAACCCTCCAGAAGAGGAGTCAGGAAAGAGTGTAATCCAGAAGAGAGTCGGGAAAGAGTGTAATCCAGAAGAGGAGTCGGGAAAGAGTGTAATCCAGAAGAGAGTCAGGAAAGAGTGTAATCCAGAAGAGGAGTCAGGAAAGTATGTAATCCAGAAGAGAGGAAAGAGTGTAATCCAGAAGAGAGTCAGGAAAGAGTGTAATCCAGAAGAGAGTCAGGAAAGAGTGTAATCCAGAAGAGAGTCAGGAAAGAGTGTAATCAGAAGAGGAGTCGGGAAAGAGTGTAATCCAGAAGAGGAATTGGGAAAGAGTGTAATCCAGAAGAGGAGTCTGGAAAGAGTGTAATCCAGAAGAGGAGTCAGGAAAGAGTGTAATCCAGAAGAGTCAGGAAAGAGTGTAAGAGCCAGAAGGGATGGAGGGCATCCAAAACTTATGGCCTTCAAGACACAACTGTACGGGAACACATGTGAGTTTACGGAGATGGTGGTAGCGTGCCCAGAGCCTGCATGGGATTGTACCAGATGGGGTTCTAGAGTTGAAAAGAGAAATGGATAACCACTCTGATTCAACCCAGAAGTGACCCCTAACTGATAGTGACTTGCAAATAAAAATTTAGTATTTTTCAAAGGGAATCTCACTAGGAAAATAAACCACTCTAAATGGTAGACCCCATGCCCAGCAGTAGATGGCCAACAGAAAATGAACTCAATGTCATCTTTGGAGGTTCTTTGTCCGGGAGCTTTTGTCTTGTTTTTCCTACCTTACAGGTTCTTTGCATATTGTGGTTCTTGAGGTTTTTAATGGAACTTCTGAATGTGTGAATGTGTGTGTCTCTGCATACATATGTGTTTCTTGAGACCTTTCTTTTTCTTTTCTTCTCTTATTGGATTTTTTTTCATAATCTGATTTGTTTGTTCTTTATTTTATTATTATTCCTTATTTTAGACAGAAACAGTGTGGATCCAGATGGGAGAAGAGGTTGGAGGAATTGGGAGGAGTAAAGGAGCGGGAACCATAACCAGGAGGAACCATAATCAGGGGGAACCATAATCGGGGGAAACCATAATCAGGCAGACCATAATCCAAGGGAACCATAATCAGAATATACTGTATGAAAAAATTATATTTTCAAGAAAATAAAAGAATAAAAACAAAAACAGTCTGACTGAAGAGTAGCACTTGGTAAACAACTCTTGTCATAACAACCCACATCAAATGCCCTGACTGTGTTGGCAAGTTAAGAGAAAAGATTATTCCAAGAGATCCCAGTTTCCTTCAAAACCAAGTGTGTACAGAACACTGAGGAGTAAGACTGCATTTGGCAACATGCACATCTAACGGTGTGAAGTAATTTCAGTGGAGTTGGCACGTCAGAAAGCACACTGGTGAGAATAGATATATCCTTTGAGAAATTTGGTCTCAAAAAGTAGGGTATCAACTTGGTGTCTGTGAGATCAATGGGGTGTCTCTGTAGGTTAGTCTATATAGGAGACAGGAATAAGTGAAGCAGAGAAGGGAAGACATTGGAGCGCCCAAGGAGAGAGGGACCTTCCTCCCAAAAGTGAATGATGTGGCCTTCATCCCAAGGAGAAGAGATTCAGGTCTCCCGGGGAAGATGAGGGACCAACATCAGTGAGGAATGCCAGGAAGTCATCCTGTATGCATAAATCGAGAGACCACGAGGAATGGCAAGAAGTCATCCTGTGTGCATAAATGGAGAGAGGGGGGTCAAAGGTTGAGCAAAGAAGGATGAGCAAGAAAATGGTGGCTGTGCGTACTCTGAGGATGGCCCGGCTGTGGTGAGTAAAATGTGGGCAAAGTGGCACTGCCGTGAACAAGACAGCTTGCTCTATTTGCAGATCTTTAAGTAAGGCACATGGCATGCCATGGAGGCCAGGGGAGTGGAGGAGGAAGGTATATAGGTAGATGCAGAAGTGCCAGAGGAGCCAGGAAGGAAAGGAGTAGGAGGGACAGGTTTGCACAAGTGTTTCTCTCTCTCTCTCTCTCTCTCTCTCTCTCTCTCTCTCTCTCTCTGTATGTATATGCTCATACACAGCTAGTAAACATATGTGTGCACATGTGCATGTGAAGAATAGAGGCCAGTCTTGGGTGTCAGACTTCAGGCCCTGTCTACCTTGTTTCTGAGACAATCTCACTTGAGTGAGTTGAGTGACTCTCCTAGTAGTCTACTGAGGTTTCCTCAGGTGGGGAGGAATGGGTGGGCGAAGCAAATTTAAGACTGGTTGATTTCTTGAATTTCAGTGGGCTTGGGAAATAGCAGCTATATACTCAGTTTTCTGGTTCCTGGCTGGCTTCCTGGGGTGATCAGACCAGGGTATAGTAGCCCTGTGTGACAGTCACACCAAGTAGACAGGAGATAGGGCATGGCTCTGGTGTGCTTGGTAGACAAAGGAAAGGATCCTTGTAGCAAGATGTTTGCCATCTCCAGAGACTAGACAGCCCAGGAAAGTTTGACCTCCCAGGACCAGCCAGGCACTGAGACTGGAATGCATCAAATCTAGAGACCAGAAAGCATGGTGCTAGCACTTAGGAGTAGACACTAGCCCAAAGTCTTCTTACTCCTGCCTAAAGCTTTGCAAATTCTGCAAACCTTGGAAAATTAGCATCTTTAAATCCAGGAGGGATTCAAGAAGAGAGCTTAAATGGGACCTTGTAAGAAGACATAGGGCATCAGTAACTAAAGTTACAAAGAGAAGAATCAGTGGTGAGTGAACAAATGGCATGGCCATGTCCTTTGTTATGAAGCACACATACACACACACACACACACACACACACACACACACAAACTGCAAAAGTGAACAAAAAGATATTTCTCACTTTGGCAAAGTGGATGGACAGTTGGTCAAAATGAAAGTTATACTCAGAACTATTTTGTACTAGATGGAGGTTATAAATTATTATTATATTATTGTTATATTACATTTTACTGTTTGTGGCAGCCTAAGTTGGTCTCAAATTCACTATGAAGCTGGCAATGACCTTGAGCTTCTGATCCTCATATCTCAAGTGCCCAGATTATAAGTGTGCACCACTACACTCAGTTTATGATGTGCTAAGGACTAAGGGGAAGATATATCAATCTTCTTAAAAGTACATGCTACTTTGGTCCAAAACTTTCACTTCTAGGAAGTTAAAGAAGAGAGAGAATAAGAGATGTCCCAAGAAAGTCAATGTGGTTGTCATAGTTATGCTTCCTGCTCAGTCAATGTATCAGGTTTTTCTCAACACAATGACATCTATTCTATCAAGTTTTTGATTACTATGTACATGGGGCTGGTTTGGCTTGTGTCTCTAGCTATTTCTATTTGTGACTCCATATTAGCAAAGCATCCACTGTAGACTTTGATGGAATCAAACCTCACCAAGTCTTTCCACTTGCATTATCTGTGTTAACCAGCATCACTGTTCACAGGGCAGGGCATCTCATCTCACAGGCAAAGGGAAGAGTTAAATTCCCTGGGACAATAGTCATGGTGAACTCAGGAAAACAGCCTCTTCAATCGTAAGATTATTCCCTAGCCCAAGGACCCTCTACTGTTTGGACTCCAGTCTTGTCTGACAGAAGTCCAGTTCAGGGATGTCCAGATGGTCTGGTAACCTGATGCCATTCTCAGAGACTCTCTCCTGTCTAGTGGGGAGGACTGGTCTGGTGAAGCTGTCTTTAGAACAGGAGTGTGTTCCAGGCTTCAGAGCAAATATTCCTTTTATCCTAACACAGTCTGACTTCTGATACTGTCTTTTTCCTGGCTCCTTGGGCTTGGGTCCACCTTGTCCTTGCCCAGGTCCAAGAAAAGGCCCAGCACCTTGACACTGCCTTGCCAGTTAATGTCTAACTGAGGAATGTCTTGCTGCCAAAAGGTGCAAACAGAGACCGTGTATTTCCAGGCACAGGTGTGACCCCAATGTCAATCATTTTGTGTCTAACTCCCAGGGGAAAAACTAACAACAACAGACTCATGGCTTGGAAAAGGTGAACTCTATGCCAAAAGGAAAGGAATGTTCTACCCCCACAGAAACAATCTCAGAGGGCAGAAGCAGAGAGTAATCTGAGGGAGAGGGCCAGCCAAGGGCAGCCAAGTATATATTGATCACAGGCACTTACTTGTGAATGGACCAGTCCTGTCCTGGGATCAGGTAAGGCTGTATGAAGCTGTCACCCCCATATCCACTCCTCCTCTCTCTAATCCCATTCTCTTTCAGGGAGGTGTGGGGGGGGAGCTTAGCTTCTGGACACTGGGGTCCCATGCTCACCATCATGCCATCCTGGTTTGCTGCTATAAAACCTAGGGTAATGCTTGCATCCATCTGGAATTATTTCACTGGTCGCAACCACAAACAATCATTTTGAAAACACTAGTATGTATTATAGTTATGTATGTATATAAAGTTAATCATCTCTAAAGTTCCTTATCTTTTGCCATTTCTTTACATTGAGTTGTATGAAGATGTAGACTATATTCATTATTCTCTTTGGTATCTAGCACCTTGTTTGGCACATAATAGCCACTCAATAGGTTTGTTGAATGAGTAAGTAGGTGTGAGCAAATTGTAAGTTCAGGTAATCAAGAACTTCCTGTAAAACTCCAAGGCTGCCTCCAGTAAGGTATAAGTCCCGAACGACCACTTCCCCATCTTGCAACTTTTTGCTCCAAAGGAAAGATTCAGTTCTTCAAAATGTGCACCACATGGAGGTTTGGTGGATGGGCATGGGTTATGGGACATAGGGGTGTATTCACAGAGGCTTTGGAAGCCCACCAAACCTACAGTTAGATCACTGCACAGTCTTCCTTTTCCATATAAACAGTGCCTCCTGGTCTATGGCAATGCTGTTTTGTGATCCATATAGATGGTACACGACAAAAGCATTTCTTCTGTTTGTAGGGAAGCAAATTAGATCATGCATGTGCCTCACCCATCTCTGTTCTCAGGATTTCAGGCATCAGAAACACAAGGAAAATCCAAAATACCCAAACCAGCCTTGCCTTTGGGCAGGTGTTTCCAGGACAGAGGGCAGAGTGTAAAGGATGGGGCGGCTGCTCCCTTTGACCTGGATGCTGCTGGTAATGATGGTAACCTCCTGGTTCACTGTAGTTGGAGCCAGTAACTCAACAGAAGCGAGTAAGTGTGTGTGTGTGTGTGTGTGTGTGTGTGTGTGTGTAAAGCAATGTTCCCTTTGCAGAAGCAATCTTAATCCCTCTTTTAGCACACTTGATGTGATCTTTATTTTAAGCCTGTTTCTCAGATTGTAATGAGCACAGGACTCACTTCGAAGTTTTGTTAAGATGCAAATTCTACTTTAGTAGGTCTAGCAAGGGGCCTGAGACTGAATTAATAGCAATGTGTGGGTGATGTTCATGCCATAAGGGGCTAAAACACCTCGGAATCATTTCTGCATTTCATGATAAAGTCACAAGCATGCCCAGTTACATAAGAGATTTGACCCACGTCTCCTCTAAGTGTGAAGTCATCCCATGGGGGTAGCTTTGCCTTCCACCCTGGTGTACTTTGGAATTACACGAAATCTAATTGTGAAGTCATAGTTAAAAGCACATGTTCTGTGGTCAGGCCATGTGCGTGTACCCTGTTTGACAAGTGGCAAGGGGCTCGCTTGTTCTGAATTTCAACATTCTTCTCTGTAAATAAAGAAAATAAAAATGGGTACCAGGGGCAGGAGGTGTGCACTGGGGAGGGTTTGTTAAGCTCCAGAATGAAAAGTTAATGAATAGAGGGCTCTACTCAGGGGAGCTCGGATGGGTGGGTCTTGAAGGTGTCAACAATGTAACAAAGTCCCGGGAAGCAAGGAAGTCCGTGCAGGGGCCCCTACCAGCTGCAGGGGTTCTGAAGCTGGGCTCTTCTGTCCGCAGGAAGGTGTTCTGAATGCCACAACAATGCCACCTGCTTGGTGGATGGTGTGATCACAACGTGCTCCTGCCAGACCGGCTTCACTGGCGATGGGCTGGTGTGTGAGGACATGGATGAGTGTGCTACCTCATGGACTCACAACTGCTCCAACAGCAGCTGCGTGAACACCCTGGGCTCCTTTAAGTGCTCCTGTCAGGATGGCTTTCGTCTGACGCCTGAGCTGAGCTGCATTGATGTGAATGAGTGCACAGAGCAGGGGCTCAATAACTGTCACGCCCTGGCCACCTGTGTCAACACAGAGGGCAACTACTCGTGCGTGTGTCCCGAGGGCTTTACAGGGGATGGTTGGTACTGTGAGTGCTCCCCAGGCTCCTGTGAGCCGGGGCTGGACTGCTTGCCCCAGGGTCCGGATGGAAACCTGGTATGTCAAGACCCCTGCAATGCATATGAGACCCTGACTGAGTACTGGCGCAGCTCAGAGTATGGTTCTGGCTACTCCTGTGATGCGGGTCTGCACGGCTGGTACCGGTTTAAAGGCCAGGGTGGCGTTCGCATGGCTGAGACCTGTGTGCCGGTCCTGCGATGCAACACGGCTGCACCCATGTGGCTCAATGGCTCTCATCCCTCGAGCAGAGAAGGCATTGTGAGCCGCACGGCCTGCGCACACTGGAGCAACCAATGCTGCCTGTGGTCCACAGAGATCCAGATGAAGGCTTGCCCGGGTGGCTTCTATGTTTACAACTTGACAGCGCCCCCTCAGTGCAATCTGGCTTACTGCACCGGTGAGTCTGGCAATGCCCTCCATCCTTAGTCTGTAGGGGTCGGTCTTGAGGCACAAACTGTTGACTCTACGTATTGGTAATATTGCAGATCCTAGTTCCGTGGAGGGGACTTGCGAAGAATGCAGGGTAGATGAAGATTGCATATCGGATAACGGCAGATGGCGCTGCCAGTGTAAACGGGACTTCAACATCACAGGTGAGACTCACTGAGAAAACGATCAGCACTTAGTGGTAAGACTCATGCTGGTGTGGGTCTGTAACCCAGAGGACACATATCCAATCAGTGAGCTGGAAAGGTCACTAATAGCCTGGACAGTTTGGGGGTTCCTCCTCAGTTGGCTCCAAATATCTCAGAGGGTAGGGACTTGGGGGACCTCTTCCTATTCAGTATCTTCTCTCTGAGAACCTCATGGCAGGCCCACTAGGTAACCAGAAACTGATTGCAGTAGTGTGGGATGCAGGACAAGGCACTGGTCCTCTCTCACCCTGTTTTCTCATGGTATCATTGAAGATGGTTAAGTCTGTTCCAGACTTGGGTCATGTGTGGAGCTTGATGGTCTGATTCTGCTGGTATCCAAGTACTCTCTGTATGGTGAATTTTAGGATGAACACAGTCCTCTCCAATTTGGTGGTGTTTGCTTCCTTGAGGTTAGTTCAGGGTGTGGGCTGTCATACTGCATTTGCAAATAACACCTCACAAGGTTAGCTGTAAAAAGAAACACAGGGAAAAGGAAGTTAGTACACTTCTCTAGTGCTTTAGTAAAATACTTTAACAAGACTTAAAAATGGAATTTAAAAAAGTTCAAAGGTTTTAAATGTATTTATGTGCATGGTGTGTTGTGAGGTGTGTGTGTGTGTGTGTGTGTGTGTGTGAGAGAGAGAGAGAGAGAGAG
>NC_034590.1:89140136-89145405 GCF_900095145.1 Mus pahari | reverse complement strand
TGTATATATTGGATATTAGCCCTCTATCAGATGTAGGATTGGTAAAGATCTTTTCCCAATCTGTTGGTTGCTGTTTTGTCCTATTGACAGTGCCCTTTGCTTTACAGAAGCTTTGCAATTTTATGAGGTCCCATTTGTCGATTCTTGATCTTAGAGCATATAGCCCAAGACATCTTAAGCCCAGTGAACATGCTGTTCTCCTGGGGACATGCCTGACCCCGGAGGCACAGGTTCCTAATCCTGTTGTTCCTGACCATTTTCAGATGTCTCCCTCTTGGAGTACAGGCTGGAGTGTGGGGCCAATGACATCAAGATGTCCCTCAGCAAGTGCCAGCTACAGAGTTTGGGCTTTATGAAAGTCTTCATGTACCTGAATGACAGACAATGCTCAGGCTTCAGTGAGAGTGGTGAACGAGACTGGATGTCCATAGTGACCCCTGCCAGGGATGGTCCCTGTGGGACAGTATTGAGGGTAAGTCTTTGCCAGTAGAGACAACAGGGTTGGAGTGCTTGGTGTCTAAGCCCCAAGCTCACCACTTGTATGATCTTTGAGTGAGGGTTTCGACCTGACTGAATAGCTTCATCATGGAGGGATTGTTACTTCTCTGAAGGCTATTGAGAGGATTAAATTAATCCACGTGTCACAGCTAAGCTTGACTATAAAGATGGCTGCCCTTTTTACGGATGGGAAAGCTAGGGCTAGGCTGGCAGTGATGGCTTCCAGTCACTAAGGTCATCACTGGGACCAGAGGCAAGCCAGTTTGTGTCCAGGGATCCCGAGAAGAACCTCACCCCCAGAACCATCTGCAGAAATCAGCCCATAAATGTTCATGTGGCTGGGACCAGGCTTTCTCGTCTCCTTCATCCCTGGAAAAAGAGTGGGAAGAAGCAAAAGGACAGATGGAAAGGAAGACATTTTTCATTTGTTAGGGACGGTGGAAAAGAAATCAGTGGTAGCCTGCATATGATTTTTAGTTTTGAAGAGAAAATCTGCAGTTTTGAAACTAGCCCAGGCTTTGTAGAGCCCATGCTCTGCAGGGACGTACTCAGCTCTTAGGGAACAGTGAACCCCCATCCCTTCATCCATGAAGCAGGGATTCAGCAGTCCTGCTACTTTAGGCCATTGGAAGGGTTGGTGGGGTGATGCACGAGGAGAATGTAGCTTGGGGTCTAGAACACATGACTTCTAACGTCACTTCTGTTGTGACACAGAGACAGAGATGGCCTCTTTCCAGGGTCCACAATCTCATTGGCTGTAAAACTCTGCTCAGGGCCCCATATCCCTTTCTCTTACTCCTCTTCCCCCAACACAGAGAAATGAAACCCATGTCACCTACAGCAACACCCTCTACCTGGCAAATGAGATCATCATTCGGGACATCAACATCAGGATGAACTTTGAATGCTCTTACCCTCTGGACATGAAAGTCAGCCTGAAGACTTCCCTACAGCCCATGGTCAGGTGAGGCCATCAAGGACCTTCAGTGCTCCTGAGGGCTCCTCCCCACAATCCCTGAGCCCTTCATCCCCTCAGTCCCTTACTTCTTCAGCCCCTTCAGTCCCTCACCTCTTCAGCTCCGCAGCCCTTAAACCCTCAGTCCCTTACCCTTCACCCCTTCAGACCCTCGGACCCTCAGCTATGAGATCTTCATTTGCCTTGCCAAATAGGAACTGACTTTGGAGGCTGGGAGGCAGGATTACTTAATGGAAACCCCTAGTGAGGAATCCCAGAACCCAGATTCTGACCCAGGCTTTGCCATATATTAATCAGATAGCCTTGGGGAACCTGGATCCACCATCTAACTGTGGCTCCCATTGCCAGGGGGCTTTAATAATATTTTCACTGCCTTTCTTAGGACAATGATAATCTGCAAAGGTAAATAAAATCCTAGTCTTTGCCTTTTCAGCAGGATTGGGTGGCCATGCTTCTGGAGGGCACTCTGGGCAGTCATATCTCATATTTAGATCTCAGTTTTTATCCTCCGAGTGAAAATATCGGATTAAAGAAGCATTACAGACCATGCTCTTCAGAGCTGCCTTGTTTGGGTGCAAAAGTAGCTGGAGAGGTGAACCAGAGAAATTCCATCCATTTTGATGAAAAAAAAAAAAGAATTCCATTGCTAAATAAAATTGAAAGTCTTCGAGTGTGGTGAGTCACAAGCCACTGATGTTCATGTTGAGAAAGAGAACAGTTGTAATCACTAGTGTTTATTGAGCATTTGCTCTATGCTAAACATCATGTTAAATGCGTTATGGGAAACATCTCATCAGGGTATTACAGTAACTAAAACAGTGGCTCTCAACCTCCCCAGTGCTGCAGCCCCTAAAACAGTGGCTCTCAACCTCCCCAGTGCTGCAGCCCTTTAATACAGTTCCTCATGTTGTGGTGACCCCCCTCAACCATAAAATTGTTTTTGTTGCTACTTCATAACTGTAATTTTTCTAGTGTTATCAATTATAATATAAATGTTTTGGGGGATAGAGGTTTGCCAGAAGGGTCATGATTCACAGGTTGAGAACTGCTGCTCTAGAAGGGGCAGACTCAAGGAAGAGTTCTGGGCTGATATGTGTCTGACATGCTTACTTTGGGCTACTGAATAGAGTGCTACTTGGCTAGGCAGTGCCTTGGGATGATGTAGCCATGTCCTAGGCCTGCCTTGAAGGTGCCAGAGCAACAAGTATGTGACCAAGCCTCTTTGGGGGCTCAGGGAAGTCTCAGCCTGTTCTCCATTGTGAAGTGGACCTCTGTATTGCTAGGAATGTCTCATACACCTTATTTTGTGTGACACAAACCCCTCTCTCTCCTTTGAGAGATCATGCAGTGAAATTCCCATCAGCTTGTGAATTTAGATTAAAAGCCACCCATTTATAAGGCCCAGTCTCCTGAAGGTACTAAAAGTAATGCCATGATGGATCTCCAGAACTCAAGTCTGTAGGACTCCCAATAGCTCATCTCTTTCTGCCTGCTAAAGGCTGAGACTCAAGAAGTTCGGGCAGACCCCTCAAGAATTTGTCCTATGTTGAGGAATGATAGCAAGGGGACACCAGCAGTGCACTGGTCATGATACTCAAGACATGGTCTATAGATCTGTAATATCAGCATCACTGGTGCTTGCTAGAGGTGTAGAACCCTCAGTCCCACTGCAGATCTGTTCAGTCGGGGCATGTTTCTCCCCAACACCCCATTGTGCTCACTGCAATTTGCTAAGCTGTGGTGAGGGATTCAGCGCTGCCACTGAACAAAAATACCAGATAACTGCAAGGAACCAACCAAGATTGCTGACAAGAAAGAGAACCCTTCTGTGAATATTCTCAGTTTAGTCCTCTCAACAGCTCTTCTTCCTCAACAGTGCCCTGAACATCAGCTTGGGTGGGACAGGCAAGTTCACCGTGCGGATGGCATTGTTCCAGAACCCTACCTACACACAGCCCCACCAAGGTCCTTCTGTGATGCTGTCCACTGAAGCTTTTCTATATGTGGGCACCATGCTGGATGGGGGTGACTTGTCCCGGTTTGTACTGCTAATGACCAACTGCTATGCCACACCCAGTAGCAACTCCACAGATCCTGTGAAATACTTCATTATCCAGGACAGGTAAAGTAGTTGGTCCTATCTGGGGGCTCGTGGGTGGGGTCTGGGGAGATGTCTTTACAGTTAATGGGGCAAAAACATCTTTATGATCCTGTAGTTTAAATTTAGCATCCTGACCCATCCCAAGTACAGGCAAAAAGCCACAGAAGGGCTTGAGAATGCAGGGACCTGCCTATGCTACCCATTAGCTTTTAGGTGCTAATTCATTAGCATTCTCCCTAGATCTTATTATGTGATGAATCACTAGATATGTTTTTGCAAGTATATAAGGCACATGTCAAACGTTGTTTTAAACATTTTTAAGAGGTGCTCTTTGATTTAACTGTTTTTCTTTGTATTCTTGAAATACCTTGTTTTATGCAATAGGAGATTATATTTGGAGAGGGTTCCATACGTTCATTGGAGGGTCAAGTGGGCATTCATGACTCAGAAACTATAAGGAACCTGGTGGAAAGGCAGGCTCAGAGCAGTAGGCAGAGAGGACCTGCCTGGAAAGATTAGAGAGTTTCAGCTAAGGAGCAGCTTAAACCCCGACAGTGCAGGTGTGCTGTCCCTTTCGTAAGAAGCCTTAATGAAACAGATATTTTGAAAGTTTGCTGGTTACCAGGTGTTGTGGCTACCCTGGTGAGGAGAAGAATTGAAACCCTTTACACTCACACAGCTTAAATTCTGAAGGCAAGATGGACAGTTGAATGAACGTGATGGGTGCAGTGTGTTGGGGAGAGAAGAGCTCTTGGATGCGTGAACTGGGGGGGGGGGGGAGAGGCTTTTCTGCCTATGCTGCAGGCAGGAAGGTACTCCTGAGAGGCCTTGACTTATTCTCTTCTGAGGGTGGTCCTTAGAATCGACCTGATTACCTAGAAGAAAACTGCTCAGTTGGGTGTTCACCCAATTTCCACCCTCTGTTTAGAATATCCCCGTGTAATAAAATGGAAGTCTGTTCTAGAATCTCTTGATAGTAATAGTGTCCCACTAACATCTGATAGCTCTCATGTTTAACATCTTTGTTCTCACTTGTAAGATCTCTTCTGTTCATATGACAAGTGATACGAAGTGATTGCCATGTGTGTTCATGATCAAAATGTATACAGGAGTGTGTCATAAGAAAGAAAAAAGATGAAGTAAACAACAATACAGATGTTGGGACACACAGGCAACAATGTTGACATGATCTTGACAGGGCTTTAGAAGGATATGAGTTCCATCCTTGGCTTTTCCATTTTCTTGCCCCATATGCAGGTCAGCTCATGCACTCTGAGGTTTGTTTTCTCATGTGCCACATGGGGATAAATAACACGTGCTCTGTAGGAATCTCTAAAGTTATTTTTCATGAGTATAAAATTGTGGCAAGTATGTTCTGAAAAAAAGCAGGAAGAAATATAATGTGTGTCTCTGTGGGTGTATGAGGAAGCTGGTCTGAGCACTATGAGTCATGGAGAAGTGTTGTGTTACAACATCACAAGACAGGAGGCAAATTGAGAACACTAAAGGTAAACAGAGAGGACACTAGGATATCTGCTTGGGTTGAGGATTTGGGACTGTCATGGGTTGGGTTGAATATGGATTTCCATTTTGGAATGGGATACTGACCTGGTCAGTCAACAGGGTCTGCGAGAGAGAGAGAGAGAGAGAGAGAGAGAGAGAGAGAGAGAGAGAGAGAGAGAGAGAGAGAGAGA
>NC_034590.1:89130848-89139735 GCF_900095145.1 Mus pahari | reverse complement strand
TCTTCTTCTTCTTCTTCTTCTTCTTCTTCTTCTTCTTCTTCTTCTTCTTCTTCTTCTTCTTCTTCTCCTCCTCCTCCTCCTCCTCCTCCTCCTTCTTTTTCTCTTCCTCCTCCTCCTCCTCCTCTTTTCTTTTCCCTCTTCCTTCTTCTTCCTTCTTCATTTTCTTCCTTTTCCTCTTCCCCCTCCTCCTTCTCTTTTGCAAGTAGAGTTTGGGATGCTAGGACTGGATCTGATTTATAGTTGTTATTTAATACAGAGTGAATGCCACCCTGACTGATCCTTTCTTGGTTCTTTGACATTCTAGCTTTCTTCTAAATTATCTTTGAACAAACATGAAATGGAAAAGGGGTACCCACTTCACCTGCCCAGAATGGCCAGTACACATGTGAACTTCTGGGTGCCATTACATGCACTGAAGTTGTGTGCACATACTTATGTTGGCTCAGGAGCTGGCAGGACTCCCTGGTTTCTGCTGAACAGGCATGCATTCAAAAGCATAAAATAGACAATGATTCTTGAATATATTTCCTTGGCAATGATAAAATTCTGACTTCTGGATTGTTCCAACTCTGTGGTTGAAGACTTTTTATCAATTTTTCTAGCCCCAAAGATACTGTAGCCACACTCTGTTCTAAGCACTTTACAAAGAAATACCTGTTAGTTCTCACAATTATTTTTGACATGGACTATAACTATTATTCCTACATACCTATGGAGAAATTGAGGCACAGAGAGGTTTAATGGGCTGCTCCAAGTCAGACAGCTAGCAGGAAATGATGTAGTATTAAAACTCAGGAAGTAGAGCTCCAGAGTCTTGGTTTAACCAACTCTATTGTATCTTCCCCATTCAGATGTCCACATACAGAAGATACAACCATTCAGGTGACAGAGAATGGCGAGTCCTCTCAGGCCCGATTTTCTGTTCAGATGTTCCGGTTTGCAGGAAACTCCGACCTTGTCTACCTTCACTGTGAGGTGTACCTATGTGACTCTACGAGTGAACAGTGTAAACCTGTGAGTCATAAGCCCTCCATAACAGCCAGCTTAGATGCCCATCTCTATCATCAAGACATTTGGCCACAGGCATAAAAGAAGACATGAATTTGCGATGCTTTTCTATCTTAACTTAAGGGCACAGAGCTGCAAGACAGAGTGGGCAGGGCCAGTCAGGACACACAGTCTACCTGACACTTAGGAAGCAGTGACTATCTCAAGGTTCTTGGCTGATAAACTGACCTAATTTGCAAGCTGCAAGCATAGCTGTCAAGAAGAGGAGCTAAGCTTTCAGCATTATGTGCAACTCAGGTGTTTTAATGTATTCAGTCAGGCTGGGATGTGAGCACCTATCTCCTGTATGAGGCAGAAGGATGCTCTTTTGACCTGACTGCCCACATCTCATGCCAGGATCACATTCTACCTTCCTCTCCACACTTGAGTGATTTTCTGTGTCATTTTCCCCCCACAGACCTGCTCTGGTACTAGATTTCGAAGTGGGAACTTCATAGATCAGACCCGTGTCCTGAACTTGGGTCCCATCACACGACAAGGTGAGAGATCTACGCTTCCATCATGCCTCTGAATTGGGGAAGAGGCAAGGTGGCATAGCCTAGCTTCTTGGGTCTTACTGGGAACTGAAGAGTGAGCATTAGTAGATTCTCTGGGCATAAGATGGGCTATCTGCTGCCTTGCTCCTTAACCAACTGTAGAGGACTCATTCATTGCAGAGACATGATTTGGTGCTTACTGTGGTTTAATATCTTGTGATAGTAGGGGGCATGATGTCATCTAGATGTGTAGAATTGCAGTTGCCTTTATGCAGAAAGAACATGTACACAGAGTTTGGAGCTGTTCTGATTAAGGAACCAGACCCAGTCTGGTGATGGGGAAAGACAAAGGAGAAACTGACCTGTTAGGAGAACTGAGGGAAGCTAGGCCAGTGGTGTTGGATAAACTCTCGTGGGTGGGGCTAGCCCTGAGGGACCTTGTAGATCATGATATGGTTTAAGCCATTCTTCTGAGGCCAATGGGAGTGGGGCTCTAGAATGATCAAGTTCAGGGAGAGGTGTGGTCAGATTTTGGTTTCAGAAAGATGACCTTAGCTATGCAGGTGGAGGGAAGCTTATCTCAGTTTCCTTGAGAGTCACATACCTCACTTCTCATCTTTCTGTTTTGCCCAAAGGTGTCCAGGCCTCAGTGTCCAAGGCTGCTTCCAGCAACTTGAGTAAGTTTAGGTTCTTTCTGTACAGTTACTTGCCCCATGATATCCCTCTGTGGTTTCTATCTGGGGTTCTGAGTGGACGGCATAACCTTAAGAGCCTGAGCTGCCATGAAGTGATTTGTCTTGGAAATGTATAGACATTGGTCTGTATGCATGCACACACTGATCTTGTCTCACAGTAGTGTGCAGAAACAAAGGCATAACCCAACATCCTGAGAGAATGCAGTAACCAGGTATATTTGCACACATGCACATATCTCTATGATATCACACACATTTAAATATGTATGCATACTTGTATGTATCTGCATAGACACAGATCACACCTATCTACACAAGCATACTCATATATGTATGCACAAACAACAATACTCATATCTGCACACAGATAACACACATATATGTACACAAACGGTTGATACTCATATACCCACAGATCACACACATTCACATCTTCACACACATTCAAGGGAATACAGAGCACACATACTCACATCTGTACGTGAATCACAAATGTTCACATCTGTACACACTCCTATCTGTGTACAAACCATACATGCTTATATCTTCACGCATACTGTACACCCTCATATCTGCATATAGACCAGGCACACTCATATTTGTACACATATCACAATATTCATATATGCACATACAGATCACATGTGTTTGTATCTTTTTACACAGATGTACACACAGCTGCAGTTGCATGCATGCATGTTTGCTGCTCAAGCAACCATGTATATTTATCGCAAGCCTGTTCCCAAGGATATGTACATCTGCCCTGCCCTTTTCTTGGCACTTCCTGAAGCTGAGGATCATCTCTAACACCTTCAGGGGCTGTTCCAGGTTACAAATATTTGCTGAGGGCCACTATTTGCCAACTGAGCCAGACAAACAAGAACTTTTTATTTTCTTCAGGCCTCAGACCACAAAAGCCAGAAAGTGATGACATTTCTGTGGCCTTTCTCTTATGCCTGCTGCCTTATTTGACACTACAGATAAAAATTGAATCCACATAACCAATGCCTTTCCTGTCTTGTGGAACCTGGATCTAAGAGAGCTGTTACACCGACTTAGTGCTTATCATAAGTTCTGTACCACTGAGCTCAGAGCTGGAAGGTTGTGGTGCTCCTATGACTTAGGCTTGTCCTCGGTGACTAGCCTCCAGGGTCTCTGGGATGGTTGAGTATGTTAGGTACTAGAAGAGAGTCCACACCAAGTGTCTTCCTTCTTGGCTATTCTGTGGGAAAGTGTTGTATGTTATTCTGCACAAAAGCATACCAGCATGAGCCATGTCCCTGTATTTGTTTACCTTTTAGGGCTCCTGAGCATCTGGCTGCTGCTGTTTCTCTCAGCCACTTTGACCCTCATGGTTCAGTGATGAAAAGCAGAAAACCTGGTGTGGCTCCCAGCTCACTTCCTGCTGGCCAGGAGTGGGGATGCAGGCTGGTTATCAGCCAGGAGAGAGGGAGCTCACACCACCTCCAGCTTGCGTGTACTCTTTCTTTAATCCTCACCATCAAAAACAAGTTGGCATCTTTCAGTGCTGCTCTTCCTTCAAATGGGACTATGTGATATGTACGAAGCCCCTGTCTCCTTAAGAAATGTGGCAAAATAATAAGTTTAAAGTATCAGGTTTTGGAGTCATTAATTCAAGTCATCACAGAGCACACAGTTGCTGTGAGCACTGTCTGTTGTGCTGGAATTACATGGTGGGAATAAAACAGATCCTTTCTTCTATCTTTATGGACTTCACAGTTGCTCCAAGAAACTAGGCTCACAATGTATATGAACTTCACCTGTCCATCAATTCATGTATACATCCATCCTTTCACTCAATAAACATTTGCCAAGCCACTAATGTGCTAATTACCAAAATATGCTGGAGATAAAGCAGTGAACATAGGCAGTGAGCAATTGCAAAAGCTGGCAGAGACTTTAACAGACAACAGGAGCTGGCTGATTCTTTGCAATGGGGGCAACCCTGATGCCCTCATCGGACACAGTTGTATTTTTCAGAAATGCATTTTGAGGAGTCCACATGTTCTAGGTCTATATTGGGTGTTAAGAAACACTAGCAGATGAAACAGAGCCAGTCTGTGCCTTATAGATCTCAGGTCTTAAGGAAGAGATGTAGAAGCAGTGGCAGGTGTCATGTGCCTCCTTTGGGACTCTTGTTCACTGGGCTTTTACTTGCCAATCCTACAGGTGTAGGCCTTTTCTCAACCTTCAGCAGCAGGAGAGAGCATACCCATTCACCTTTCATTGGCAGAGAGTCATTGTGAGCCTTCATCCATGAGCAGGTCCCAGATACCCAGCGATCTCAGAAATCTCCAGAGAAAAGGTTACCAATGCTGATGGGAACTTTTTTCTCTGACCCAGCTGTTCCCTGGTCTCCCATCAGATACCAAGGAAAGTCACACTTTCGAGTCTGAAGCGAGGGCTGCTGGGACAGTGTGTCTTATGCTAAGAGCTCTTATCACACACAGACATATACAGAATGTGCAGGTCTCTTGCTGTTATACAAGAGCTGTGCAGGTAGACCTTAGGCCGGTCCAATGCTGCCCCATGCGCAGTTAGTCTGTGGTCAGCTTGGACGGAGTGACTCCAGACAGTATGGTCTGTGTTGTGACTTGGGAGCAGCAGCTCCTGAAGAGAAGAAGGTCTAGGCCATGGGAAACAGGAGCAGCAGCTAAAGACAAAAGCTGGATGAGGGGCCGAGGAGGAATGTCACAATGACGTCTTTGCCCCTTTTCTTTGCCTTACTTGTTTTTTATCTGCCAGCTACACATCTCAATGTATCCCTTAGATATTCTGGGTACTTTTACAGTAATGAGGAAATAGGAAATTACCAAAATAGAGCCATTTGGTAAGGAAGATACTTTGAAATAATAACCATGAAATGTGACAAGGGGTGGGTGACAATCACTGGGGAGGAGGAAAAGGGCAAGGGCTGAGTAAGAGTATAACTGGAGTATTGTCTCACATAGAATGACAGGGGACAGTCTCTCTGACAAGCAGAGGCTGAGAGAGCGAAGGACTGAACCTTTGGCTGGGGACAGCGGGTGCCAATATGCTGAACCTTGTGTCTTTCCACCAAGGCTGACCAACACCTGTACACCGAAAGCATGATTTATGAGAGGAAGCCTACCCTATACATTTGTTTTTACCCATTCATTTATTAAACAAATGCTTTCACAGTGAAGATCAAAATCCCTGTTCACAAAACGCCTGAAGACTCAATGGGCAGATTAATTATCAGGCAAGCAAGTGTGATTTGAGTTGTCTTTGAGAGGCCTGGGAACAGAACAGAGGGTCAGACAGGATATAGGTTAGAGAAGGCTTCCTGGCAGAGGTGGTGAGCATGAGGCAATCTGGACAAGGGGAAGATTATACAAGCATTTGGGGTATGAGAAAGAGCCCAGGGAATCTGGCATTGGTTGGAAGCAGAGCTGGTACAGTGAAGTAAGAAAAGAAGTAGGAAGTGTAGAAAAGGTCAGATCCCTGGGGGAACAGAATGCTGGGGCAAAGGATCACATGGGATACAGAAAAAACTGCAGAAACAAGGGGATCAGAATGAAAGCATGGAGACCCATAACCAGTACCAAAATCACCCCCTCGTATGACGGTGACCAGAGCTTGGATTGGTGAAGTAAAAATGAAGAGAGCATTCAAGACGTTTGAGATGTAGGAAGTCAAGGTGTAGAGCTTCCTAGAATTGAGGCCTGAGGAGAAAGGAGAGAGTCAAGCCTCCAGCTCGGAAGATGGGGGGGGGGGGCGGTGCTACCCATCAGGGTGGGTGGTAGACATAAGGGGAGTGGAGTCAGGGGAGCTGATGAGTTCAGATTGGAAGCTGTTGAGTTTGGGGGACCCTCAAGTGTCTGAACCTAGGAGGAGAAGCCAAACAGAAACTGGGGACTGGCTATGAAGCTCAGGAGAGCCATCCAATCTGGGGCTCAGCCTATGGGTGAATTTGAAATTCTGGGTTATAGTTTGAATCTGAAATGGTCTTCACAGGTTCCTCTTTCCAATGTGTTTCCCAGATGCTGGTATTATCTGAGATACTGTGGAGTCTCTAAGAGGTGGGGTGCAGCTGAACAAAGTAGATCACTTGAGGGCAGACCTTTCTAAGTTAGGCCGGAGCCCACATCCTTTCCTGCTCTCTACTCCTGATTTTTCATGATGTGAATAAAATTTGCCACAGGCTCCACTGCCATGGACTGAACTGTGCACTCTGGTCTCTGCCATGATGGACTGAAGCCCTCTGTCATGGTTGGTTTTCTGTCAGCTTGGTACAAGGTAGAGTGAGTTATCAAGGAAGAGGAACGTCAGCTGAGAAAATGCCTCTGTAGTATTGGCTGGGAGAGGGAGAATCCAGTGTGTGTGTGTGTGTGTGTGTGTGTGTGTGTGTGTGTGTGTGTGTGAGTGGAGCCCCTGGCAAGTCAACTACATCCCAGGAGAGATTCACCCTTCTGAGAATATTTGGGCAATAGTAATTGGCCTCAGAGGTAAAAAGAGATACCAAGTTGAGTGCACATGGGACAGTGGGGTTAGATATTGGGAGACTTGGGGAAGGGTCAGAATCTGAGCAAACCTTTAAAGCTGTTCTCACAGTTCTGTGCTGGCCAGTGCCTAGGCTACTTGTTTTAAAGACTCCGAGGAGAGAGTACCCCAGTGCTGATATTGTTCAAAAGCCTTGGACATCTCTTTTCATCCCTTTCTAAGCATTCCATCTAAAATTGGGTAAACTCTGTGTGCTAAGAACGGGGAGCTCTCAGACTTCCTGCCTTCTTTCCTGCACATCCCTGGCCCCAGGAGTCAAGCAGAACTGTTCTAATCCAATTAGCTAGGAGCCGGAATTGAACTGGATATCCACTGAGCAAACATGCTCATTTGCTTTCTGTCTACTTTGGTCATTTTCGCTTCCTTCTTATTAGTGTTTGCTCTGTGGGAACAAGCATGACATTGGCTTTGTGGGTTTACTGGAGGATCCGATGTGAGAAAGTAATGATCGCAGGGTATTTATTGACTGCGCCTGATATAGCCAACCTTAAGTACATATTACAGTTGCTTACGGAGAAACGTTCGTGTGAAACAGCACCTCTGGAAGAGTTTCCAAGCCGGTGGCACAAAAGCCCTTCTTTCACTACCCTTGATGGTCAATGGCTTATCTTACCTGTGTTCATAAAGTCCTAGTGCCTGGGAACTTAGTGCCAGTCCTACCTCAGCACCAATCATGAAGAGCCACATGGGTGGGGAGTGTCAGTATAAAGGAGGCAGGCAGCAGGTTATGTTACCACACTGGGCAGGGGAGGAAGGATACCCTGGGTTCTTCTCTTATGGTAAGTCCTGCTCCTAAGCCCGGCAAGATTTAGTCTCCCTTGCAGGTGAGTTTAACCTTCTTTGTGTATTGGACTTACTAGGGCAATCTGCAAACTTTCTTAACCCAGAAGTGACTCTGGACCTTAACCCTTGTCAATTGTTCCTCAGCTCAGTCAGTTCATAGTCCAAGTCACCTGCTGGTTAGTCAAAGGTGTCCACTTAGGTTGGCATCTCTAAAAGCATAGTCCTGGTTACTCCTCCGTCTCTGTTCTCTCATAATGTATTCATGATACTCCATCAGAAACAGGTTTGCAGCCCCAAGTTACATCTTTTAGAGGCTGCAGGAAACCATCCAGAGGTCCCCTTTCGGGGCACAGAAGGGTAAATGTCACTGAAGTCAGCAGACATTTTTGTCTTTCTATTTCTTGTTTACTTGTTTGCTTGCTTATTCCTTCAATTAATTATTTCATCATGCAATTGTTTTTAATTGGGAAGCCAGTGGTTGCTCTCTTCTGTACAGAAAGAAAGGGGCTTAGAATTCAGTCTACCATAATGCTGCACTTGTGAACTCTCAGAGGGTGTTAGCAGAACCTGATGCATATATATATAGTGAAGATAGATAGAACTCTCCTCCCTAGGTACCAATAATCACTAGAATTCTTGCCTTCAATTTCCAGAGAGTGTCTACTGCAACCTGTGCAGGGACTTTGCAAATACAGCTCTTGAACACTCTGCAGCACTGACCCACCTTTTGCTAGCTTGCTATGGGTTTCTTCTTGGAAAACCCCTATTCCCATCCCACTCCATTTCTGTATGTCATGACAATAGTTTGGGTTCTGAGAACATGGACCTATTGCCATATGTTGGTCATGTGTGTCCATATTTTCAGAGGCACAGCTGTATAAATATTGTCTGGATTATGTACTCTTTTCTTTCTTTCTTTTTTATTAGATATTTTCTTTATTCACATTTCAAATGTTATTCCCTTTCCTAGTTTTTCCTCCAAAAATCCCCCACTCCCTCCCCTCTCCCCCTGCTCCCCAACCCACCCACTCCCATTCCTGGTCCTGGCATTCCCCTATACTGGGGCATAGAGCCTTCACAGGAGAAAGGGCCTCTCCTCCCATTGATGGCCGATTAGACCATCCTCTGATACATATATAGCTAGAGCCACAAGTTCCACCATGTGTTTTCTTTGATTGGTGGTATAGTTCCAAGGAGCTCTGGGGGTACTGGTTAGTTCATATTAATGTTCCTTCCATGGGGCTTTGGTTCCCTTTAGCTCCCTGGGTGTTTCTCTGGCTTCTTCATTGGGGACCTTGTGCTCTGTCCAATGGATGAATG
>NC_034590.1:89104778-89130498 GCF_900095145.1 Mus pahari | reverse complement strand
TCCATTTGCCTAATGAAACTTCTTCACCAACAAAATGGCAATCATAGCAGTACCTTCCTATGGAATGGTTCAGAGACCTAAGTGAGACAAATTATGAAAAGGGCCTCAAGCAAATAGAGTCACATGATAGGTGCTGAACCACTATGAGTTTCAACCTTACCCAAGGGCCAAAGGTTTGTTAGCTTGGCCTGATAGGAGCCTTTCCTTTTCTATAGATTTATGGAGACTCTGCAGACTGCAGAGTAACCTGCAAGCCTCACTTTATGAAAAGGATGGCGGGTTGTGACCTGCTGTGGCTGGCTGCAGCCTCCTGCATTCTGACACTGGCATCTCCAGCTACAATACATCCAGGTGAGTGTCTGCTCACCAGGGATCTTAGATGCTCAATGATACCTAGGGAGAGAGCAGAGGAAGGGAGGCGAAAAGGCTGCTCAGCTGGTTCCAAAAACAGAGAATTAAACAAAGACTAGAGAGCAAAGGAGTCATGGATCTCAGAGCCTGAAAAACCAGGGGGCAGGAACCCATGCTTGTGCAGTCCCTTCCAGGAGGTGATTGGAGAGCACAGACTGAAAGGTAAGAGAGAGAGTTCTACCTCACGCTTCTCCCTTCTTTATCAAGTTGCTCATCTGTGAAAAAAAAAGTGCTAGATTTAACAATATCTCTATCTTCCAAAGATTCTCATATTCTCTCTCTCTCTCTCTCTCTCTCTCTCTCTCTCTCTCTCTCTCTCCCTCTGTGTATGTGTGTGTGTGTGTGTGTGTGTGTGTGTGTGTGTGTGTGTGTGTAGGTGCTTTGCTGGCTCTCCATCCTCTGGATTTGGCCTCCACAATACTGGGATTAAAATGATATATCACCACGTCCAGCTCCTAAGAGCTGCAAGTGGAAGCAAACCGGACAGTTATAGAAGAAGTTCCCAGCTAAGCTAAAGGTGCAGATGCGAGCCCTGTGGTGGGAGGTTAGGGAGAGAACTGAGCTCTTACTCCCATGGGAAAGCACAGGGTGTGTGGGAAGTGAGCCAAGAATAACAAGGACCACAAGTCCGTTCCTCAGAGCAAACACATACATGAGCGAGGCTGAAAAACAGCCTTTCCTTCCTTTTAAAAAAAGTCTCACTGATACATATAAGATGTGAGCCTAACTGTGTGCTTCCTTCATCATTCTACCGGTAACTGCCTGGATCTAGGCTCTTGGGTGTGGCGGCATACGGCAGCCATCTCAGTGAATCTTGGAGGCTTTATCTCTCAAATGAAGCATATCTACCCCAAAGGACCCTGGGAGGTTCTTCCCAAACTTTAATGATTGCTTATTTATTTTATGAATATTAACAAAGTAATAGAATCTCCCTATATCCTGTGGTGTCTGTGTGTCTGTATGTGTGTGTGTGCGTGCACACGTGCGCACACATGTGGAGTCCAGAGAACAACCTCGGATGCCATTCTGCCATTCCTCTGGTGCCATCCACTTTGCTTTATAAGTCAGGCTTTCTCATTTTCAGTGTAGGCTAGGTTGGCTGGTTGGTGAGCCCCAAAGGACCTTACTATTCCCACCTCCCCGGCACTGGGATTAGAAACTCATACTACCACGGTGCCCACCTTTTAAAGGTGAGTTCTCCATGCTCAAACTCACACCTCCATGCTTACAAGGCACTGCACAAGACCCCTACACAAGACTAATTTTAAAAGAGACTCTCTGAAAAGAAAGTCTCCAGCGAGCGTAAGCACCTTTGCAGGCCACCAGCCAGAAGCTCTGCTCTTAAGTCCCCTCTTTCAGCATCTGATTGTCCCCTTGATCATTTCTCCACCTCTTCACACATCACTGCCCACTCTCCCCTAAAGCAGAAATGGCCCTGCTAGGTGAGCGGTTTTCCGTGGAGATCATTTTGGCTTTCAGAAACCGTTCAAGATGCTTGAAGTCTCCAGAAGCAGCCTCTGCGTTGGGTGGGTGGAGGCCAAGGTTAGATTCTATTTTGAAGACACCTGCACAATAATGAACAACTTAGCCAATACTATACCAATAACACTAAGCTTGGGAATGGTTGACATGATACATCTATAGATGCTGTAATGTTACCTACTGATAGGGAACAATGTTGATTTTATAATATGTTTTAAAAAACTGAGCATGTTCTCTCTCTCTCTCTCTCTCTCTCTCTCTCTCTCTCCCTTTCTCTCTCCTTCCCCCCTCTCTCTGTGTGCGTGTGCACACGCGCGAGTGTGTGTGTGTGTGTGTGTGTGTGCGCGCGCGCGCTCGCACATGCATGGGAAAATTCTAAGGGCTATACAACAAATTTGTGATCACTTCTAGAGATAGGGCCAACTTAGGACAACTTTCATCTTAAAACATTTATCTTAAGACTTTTATCTTTTGCCAAATCAAGCAACATTCCAATATTTACTTCTGCTTAATTCATTTACTAATGACTAAGGATTTTCTCATGGAGCCTTGTATTACATTTATGAGCAAAACAAACAGTGGTTGAGCAGGGCTCACACGGTGTCTTGCTAGTGACCCACAGAGAAAGAAGCTCTTTGTAACCCTGAGTGGGGCAATGGAGGTTGTGCCAAGTGGTGGCCTGAATGTCTTTGCTACGATTGTCCTGCTTCCTGAGTGACAAAGTTTGGTGTTAATTATTACAACGTGTACCTATTGGCCTCACTGGGATAATTAGAGCATTCAAAGCAAAATGGAGAAGGGCTAAGAACCCCCAGGGCTGTGGAGCAGATCAATAAACCCACACGATCTCTGTTCTTTTCAGGTTACGGGAGCCCCAGGAACAGCTCCAATCCGGACTTGGACTGTGGATCTCCTGACTCTCCAAGTGCTGGAGTCTGCTTTGACCCCTGCCAGAATCACACCGTCCTGAATGATCCCACCAGAAGCACAGAGAACAAGGAGACATCAGAGGCGTGTGATAATAACCTGCATGGCTGGTACCGCTTTGTGGGTGATGGAGGAGTGAAGATGCCAGAGACCTGTGTGGATGTGTTCCGGTGCCACACCTCTGCCCCCATGTGGCTGAGTGGATCTCACCCCATCCTTAGAGATGGCATTGTCAGCCGCACAGCCTGTGCCAACTGGAATGAGAATTGTTGCTTCTGGCATTCCGAGGTCCAGGTGAAGGCCTGTTCCGGAGAATCAGGAGACTATCACGTGTACAAGTTACAGGGCACCCCTGAATGCAGTCTGAGATACTGCACAGGTGAGCAGCAGCTACAGGGAAGGGTGAGCTTTAATGCACAGGACTCAGTGGAGCCAGGAGAGACAGTCAGGAGGAGATTGAATGAAGCAGCCGCCACTGGGCTCTTGACGGGGATACATGTGGAAATATAATTTGGGACCTGCCAGGTACAATCCTGAAACTTACAGTTGAGTGAGAGAGCCTGGCTTGTAAATGAATATTGCATAATATTGGGCTCGTTAGAAGCCTCGCCAGGTGAAAGTGTGGGTACATGAGTTTAAATCCCCAGCATCCATGTATAAAGCTGAACATGACCAAGTATGCCTGCTACCCAAGTCTGCATCCCATCCGAGACAGGAGGCTGGACCTAGGTTCAACGAGAGACCCCCATCTTAAGGGAATAAGGTGAAGAGTGACTGAGCAGGACACCTGACATACTCCTCTAGCCTCTGGATACATAAGTACCCAGACCCACACATATGTATACAGCACAGACACACACACACAGACACACATACAGACACACATAGACACATACAGAGACACACTGACACACACAGAGACACACTGAAACACACACAGACATACACATACAGATGCACATATAGAAAAACATAAACAAGCACACATAGAAACACACACACACACACACACACACAATGAAGAACCCAAGCTCATTCAAATTTTACTTGTCTCAAATTGTACTACTCTTAGAACCTGCTTTCTGACCTGAAACAAAGGGTAGAGCTAACAGCTCACAGTGCCTCACTACACTGCCCACAGTGAGCCCGCTACCATTCAGCTTTATTATACCAACACACTGAAACCTCCCTACTCAGTCCATGGAATAGGATCCACGTAGTCATTCCTATTAGGGTCTGGAACACAGAAAGGTCACACAGCTGTCACTGTATCACAGAGCTGGAGTGAGAAGAACTGGGACTTAAACTCAGGCTCTATAATGCTGGCAACGGTGGACTTAAAGTCATTCTGCCCCATCGCACGTTTCTACCACAGGGGTCAACTGAACCAAAGCAGGGAAAGTAGCCAGTACAGTGCATGGCTTGCCTGGCAGTTTCAGGGCTGTTACTCCCTCTGCTGGGTTTGAGAGTTAGGAAAGATGAATTGTGGCTATGGCTCTTCTGGTAAGTATCTCATATGTTTAGAAAGACTCTGACATAATGATATCCTTGACTTGGGAGGACTTAGACCAACTTGATCTGCATCCTAATCCTTTCTCTCAATTCCTTCCCTCTAGACCCCTCCACTGCACCAAAGAAGTGTGAGATTACTTGTCGTCCTGAGGAGGAATGTGTATTCCAAAATAACAACTGGGCCTGTGTCTGTAGGCAGGACCTCCACGTTTCTGGTGAGCAGCTCCTAGGGCTGAGTAGGCAGGGCAAGGGGAATGAGGCTTAGGGATCAGAAAAAGGCAGGGACCAGAGTCAGGGGCCATAGAACGGACATTGGGAAATCTTGAGAGTTATTTGGGCCACTTATTATGAAGCCAGTGAGTTTGCAAGGAGGAGAGAGGGTGGGGCCAGACCAAGCTTCCAGGTCAGCTGCTGGGATACTGTAGCAACAAGTGGCTGTGGCGTGGGCATCTGGCTTTGGTTTAGTCTGGAATACAGGGGGACCATTTTGTTTTCCCAATAGCAGCTAAGCCACACAGGTACCTCAGATGCTTAGAAGTCTTGGACCAGAGGCTTATCAGTCTGAGTGTGATTTCTCTTGGGGTCTCAGACCTCATCTACTCTATTCAGCAACTTAATGGGCATGATGGATGTACTACAAGGCAGAGAATGTAGATGCCCCTTGTTGTTTCTAGTCCCCTGTCCACTCTACTGACCTCACTCTTGACCTCCTAGATTCTCAGAGTTTGCAGCCTCTTCTGGACTGTGGAGATAATGAGGTCAAGGTGAAGTTGGACAAGTGTTTGCTGGGAGGTATGGATTTCAAGGAGAAGATCATTGCCTACCTGAATGACCGGAACTGCAATGGTACCATGCAAGATGAGCCCAACAACTGGGTGTCCATGACCAGCCCTGTTGTGGCTAATGACTGTGGGAACATCCTGGAGGCAAGTGCTATTCACACCATTGCTAGTTGAGGATAGGATCTGTGCTAGTGGGGACATCTTCCTACCTGTGAGATCATAGGCAAATGTCTTATCCTCTTTGGGTCTCCAGGGCTATGTAAATTTACACACTCTGGTCCATGTTAAAGAGCTTAGGCTGAGCTTAACACTTGAGCTTTATATAATCAGTTGGCTCTGATTATGGTGATCTTAATTAAGGGAGGTGAAGGAAGAGCAAGAACATCAGCACCCAGCTCTTCCCCAGGATCAGTCATCCATTTTCTAGTGTTTACTCTGCATTTCCCAAACTCTGGGCTAGCATGACAGGCAGAAGAGAAACCCTTACTTTCTGGAGGCCAGAATTCAAGGGAGCTCCATACCTGGGAACACTGATCATAGAACCAGACAGATCTGAGTTCAAGATATACCTACAGACATCTGCATAACAAATACATATGGTTTGTTTGTTTGTTTTTGTTTTGTGCCAAAGAACAATGGGACCCATGCCATCTACAGAAACACCCTCTCCTTGGCCAAAGACTTCATTATCAGGGACTTTCGCATCAACGTCAACTTCCAGTGTGCCTACCCACTGGACATGAGCGTCAGCCTCGAAACTGCTCTCCAGCCCATTGTAAGGTATTGTCTTGACCTTGCATCTTTGACTTGTAGCTCTGACACTGGTCACACACACACAATCAATGTTGTCCATACGGTGCTACCAACCTGCTTCAAGAGCTTTCATTCCCTAAATTATTCATTTCTGAATTATAGCTTAAGAACACTCAGTATGATCAAGGCACTGGTGAATAAAGAAGACATTCACAAGGCAGGGCTGTACCTTGGACACGTGCTTAAGATGTGCTCAGGATACAAAAACTCCAGGAACTGTCTATTCACCTTGAGAAGAAAGGCAGCATGAAGCTGATCATATCTTACCTGAGAATCAGACAGTGCAATGTAGGAGAAGCTTGGGGTGCTTCGGGTCAGTGGACATGGGTCCCAGACCTAACCTCTGTGGGGTAGAGATCGGAAGTAGACAGAGAGGCTTTATTGCAGGCTTGGGATTTAAGCCCAGTCTACCTTTGAAGAAGCAGCACCTATCCTCAGAAGAAATCGATGGAAACAACAGTTTGGGTGGGATGGGAATCCAGGCTTCTGTTTGTATCTGTTTTTCACTGCACCCCAGCCTGGAATGAAACTTACTGACCTGGGTTTTACACAGCCCTAGAATTGTGAGGGGATTTTTCTAAACTGTCATCCAGAAATCCAGGGTGGCTGTCCCATTCTCCAATTGCCTGCTGGGCTCTTAATTGCAGGGTGAGACAGGTTAAAAATGCCAAAGTCCAAACATTTCCAGGCTATAAGTGTCTTGGAGCCTATGTTCATAAATATAAAAAAGGAAGGCAGTTCATCTGGTTTGAACTGGGTTCAGCTGTAGATTATGGGAAGATATGTAAGGCTAAAATTAGTGATCCTGTAAGAGCTGACCTCAAGTCCTGTTGCCCAGATGATAAGATGGTGGTGTGTACTAACCCTTGTTCCTTGAGTAAGAGCTTAATGTACTTGTCACAGGGGTGAGATGGATGCAAATCCTGGAGTCAGGATCAATTGACTGTCATGTCCAGAGCTTAGATCCCAATAAGTGCTCTGTTTCAGTGGATTGTCAACTAGTTTATTTAGAGATCAGAGATGCATCTTTTCCCCCTGTAACTTTATATTAGCACAGGGCTTGATTTATTTGCCTATTCTGGTCAAAGCCTGATGTTTCCACTCCTGTGCTTTTCCTTGTTTCAGTTCCCTGAATGTCAATGTGGATGGAGCAGGAGAGTTCAATATCAAGATGGCCCTCTTCCAAGACCAGAACTACACAAACCCTTATGAAGGAGCCGAAGTGTTGCTTCCAGTGGAAGCTATACTCTATGTGGGTGCCCTCTTAAATAGAGGGGATACCTCCAGGTTCAAACTGTTGCTGACCAACTGTTATGCCACCCCTTCAGAAAACAGGCATGACCCTGTGAAGTACTTCATCATCAAGAACAGGTATCAAGAAACTCTGGTTTGTTTGTTTGTTTTTGTCATAACTAAGTTTTGGGGAAAAATATTACCCAGTGTAGGCAGAGGTGTAAATTGGTTCACTCCATTTAGAGATAATTTGGTGTTACATATTGTAAGTGTCCTGTTTGATCATGGAATGTTAGTTCTGATATCTTATCCTAAAGTATTAAAACAAATTGGACGAGTTTGGTAAAGAAATACCAATCATTTTCCATTTCGGTGTTCTTGATAATTTTTCCATTAAGTTTACTGTTAAAACATAGCATAATTAAGTAATAATGGACCATTATATAGATATTTACATTGATTAAATTGAACATATTACACATATTATAGGACAGGATATGATTGGATGTCATCTAATGATAAAAACAAAGGAAATGCTTACCTAGAGGTCGCAATTCAAATCATATTAGTGGTCCTTGGTAATCTCGTCATTGAGCTCAGCTGTATGCCAAGGGCTGAGATGAGAAAATGTACACAGGAGCTCCACTGAGTGCTCATGTTAGTTGTATAAAATGGATGTGATTACCTCTGCTCTACAGTCAAGGGATACATGGAGGAGTTGGGAGAAAATGGAGGGCATGATCACATTTCATTTTATACATGTATGTAATTTTCAGTAATACAGAAAACGTTTTTAAAATAATGTGGAAAAAAACAAATGAACTAGACCATGGAGGGGCAACAAGAATGATTAACCAGCCCTAGATTACTTACCTAAAAATGGGGACATGTCTCAGAAACTATGCACCCCAAAATTTAAGCCATACAGGCTTATTGAAGAGCAATGGACTAGAAAAATGTCATAAAAGCATGATGGAAGGAGCTCGTGGCAGAGAGGTCTTTAATATCCTCCAGCATTTGCTTAGACATTACACCTTTGTCCTTTTCATTTTCCTAGATGCCCAAACCAACGTGATTCCACCATCAATGTGCGGGAGAATGGTGTGTCCTCAGAAAGCCGATTTTCAGTGCAGATGTTCATGTTTGCTGGAAATTATGACCTAGTTTTCCTGCATTGTGAGGTTTACCTGTGTGACCCCACTACTGAACAGTGTCAACCAGTGAGTGTCTCTTTGGACTGGTGCCTAGTAGGCTCTCTACATACATCTATTGGGTTTGCAGATGGAGGCATGGATGGAAAGAAGGAAGGAGGGAGGGAGGGAAGGAGGAAGGGAGGGAGAAAAGAGGAGTGAGAGAGAGGGAGGAAGGAAGAGTGAAGAAAATTGGCTGAATAGATGGATGATTGGCTGGCTGGCTGGCTGGATGGCTGGATGGGTGGATGGATGGATGTTTGAAGAGGTGAAAAGATGGATGGGTGGGTATATGACTATAAGAGAAGCAGGTAAAGAAGAATGCTGCGCAGACATTGAGTATCCCCAAAAGCCTATTTATGAGTAATTGTTGTCTCTTTAGAAGGCAGTCCCTTGGCATAACCATCTATTATGAATGATTATTATATTATAGGTTAAGCATCATTGATTCAGAGATTTCAAATTATCCAAAGTCTTTAAGTTTTTGAGGGCCAAGATGAAGCTCAAAAAACTTCAGATTTTGGAATATTTGGGCTGCAGGCTTTCATATTATAAATGAGTAACTTGTAAAGACTGTGGATATTCCCAAATCTGAGAAACTCCCACATGATGAAGACTTCTGGGCCTTAGTCTTTCAGATGAGGCATGTATGTGAGCCTGTGGCCTTTTCAGTCCCCTCTCTGCCAGACACTACACTAAAGCTCTCACATCTTTATCTAATTGAGCTCTTCCAATGGCCAAGTAAAGCCTCACTATGCAGATAAAGAAACCGGGACTCAGAGAAGCCCCTACCTCATAGCCCCACACAGAGCTAAGAATATCAGATTTGAGATGTTTCCCATCTGAGCTGTGATTCTCGTGTCCATGCATTCACCCCTACTGGATGCTGTTTTGAATGGCAGATATTCCTTGGGTGTCTTTGACATGTCTATATGTTGCTGCTATTATGGTTCATTTTAATATTTAAAACAAGGTATGCAGAGCTCTGTGGTAAGATGCCTGCTATGCAAGCACAAGGACCTGAGTTTGGGTACTCAGAAGACATGTGAAAACTAGGATTGTGGCATGTTCTATAACCCAAGTTCTGGGAGTGCAGAGACAGGAGGATTTCGGGGACTCACTGTATCACCAGCCTAACCAAAATGACAAGCTCTAGGATTAAGGAGAGACTATGTATCAAAAAGTAAGGTGGACAACAATAGACAGTTGGTGTTAACCCTTAACCTTCTTACATGCTTATGTGCATAAGTGAGTAAATGAATGTATGAGTTATTGACTAAAGAAAACCAGACGTGAACTGTTTCATTATAATAGACAGATGAAGACATTTTTCCCAATTACATAAGAGAGGATACAGATGAGATTCAAACTCAGGTGTGTTAAGGCATGACTGTGAATTCTCACAGAAACCACACCATCAAAAAGAAGGCCATATGATTGGATATCTGAGTGCACAGATATCCATATCCATGACATGCTGCACATAGGGGCCAGGTGTTTACATTTTGATATAACAAGAGTTCTATGTCTCTACAGTCTTGCTCTTCAAGTCGACTTCGCAGTAGTGGACCAGCCATTGACTATAATCGTGTTCTGGATTTAGGACCCATCAATAAGAGAAGTAAGTGGGTGAGACTTGGTACAAGGATAGCTGGTCAAGTGCTGTTAATTAACCTTAGATGCTCGGAGTTATCAATGTCAGCAGTCCTGGGTTTTTCTGCTTTCTTGGTTCACCCATCAGTGATGAATGTGTCTTTCTATGAGTGGAACTGTCTTGGCATTTATGGTGCTGCCTAAGTGTTAGAAACTACATGTAACTCTTGCATCACAACAGACTACTTAATCATCCCCACCTTGGATGCCTATTTCCATTTAATTGGTTAAAATTCAAGGCTCAGAGAGATGAATAGAGCCATGTAAGCTCACTTGCTTATGATCAGCCGGAGTTAGAATGAAACCAGATGAGTCTGTTTCACTGCTTTTCCTCACAGCTTAAACAGGGCCTTTTAGGATGCTTTCCAAAATGCAGCTATGGTCCTCTGGAGACAGAATAGAGCGGTAGCTTTGCAACCACTCTGTAAGTCTTCATCTATCCTACACAAGTGTCTATCATACTGTCATGGTTTTTATTGCCACCTGAATGGAGGAGTCAAGAGCCCCTCTGACCAAATAAAAAAGAACTTTTGCCTTGAAGAAATTAAGATGCAGTAAAGTTAATTCTAGTCAAATAATATCTTCACTTTCACTCTGTGCTGAACAGCTTTGGCCGCTCTGGGCAGCCTCAGGAGGTGGCCATTCTGCTCTACCTCTATGATGAACAAACTGAGTTATTCCATGAAGAAGGTTCTGCCTTGAGTCGTCCTGTTCCCTTATTGAATTCTCAACTTAGAGCCTTATGTGGTGGCCCAGGACAATCTGAGGAGGGAGTGGGATTATGGGCATCCACTTTGGAAACAAGCCCACAGGTTTTGTTAGCTGTCTGTTTCTGTGACTGGGTAGCCGAGGAATTGGCTTAAAAGAGGGAAGCTCTAGTTTGGGTCATGGTTTCAGAGGTTTCAGTTCACAGTGGCTCGCCTCCAAATATACGGGCCTCTGGTCAGGCAGAATGTCACAGAAGAAAGGTGAAGCAGAACAAAGTTATTCCCTTTATTGCAACCAGGAATGGGGGGAACAAAGGGGGTAGGGGAGGGAGAGAGGAGTGAGTCATATGAAACTTTCACACTTCCTGCTTTTAACATCACCAAGGCTCCCAGGCTATAGAATAGTACTATACACATTCAGGGAAGCTTTTTACTCCTTTAGTTGATCTTCTCTGGAAAAATCCCTCTCACGCCCACTCGGGGCTGTGATTTACCATTTCCTAGGCACCTCTGGTTGACAATGGGAAGTAGCCACCATCTGGGGCTGGTATTCCAGCTCTTTTTACTGTCTGAAAAATCAACATAGTAAGTTCCTTAACATCACTGAGCCTCAGCCTGACCATTGGCAAATGGGAGCTGGAGGTACTTTCTTCACAACTCCATTAGGAAAATTAGACAGAATGTGCTTCGCTGTGTGCCTGCCAGATGACAGCAACCTCCACAGTGAGGATTGTTTGTGGGGGTGGTGATTGGGACCCAGGAGCATTGGGAGCGGCTATGGCCCCACGACAGCAGCCATCAGAGCATGACCAAGGAGACCTTCACCTGCTGCTCTTGCCCACAGGTGCTCAGACTTCTGCTACCTCGAAGGGGACTCCTCACTCTACAGGTATACTCTCTCCTCATGCTCTTCTTACAACCCTGCCAAGTTTCCCTCCTTCTGTCCTCCCACCCTCTGGACATCTATGCATCCCCTTCAAGGTGTCAGGCCCTGCTGGGGACCAGGGCTTAGTGAAATGAGGCTAACCCACGAGTGGTTCTATAATCTAGCAGTGAAGCCAGTTGCTTAGCAGCAAGTGTTTAACAAGTGAGGTTGTGTGCCAGGCACTGCTCTAGAAACTGATAAGATGATGTCGATCAAGACAGAGCAGGTGCCTTCCCTCAGAGAGTTTGTGTTCCAGGATGAGAAACAAATAATAAATAAAACCAAATAGTTTAATTAGCAATAAAAGGTGGGTGGTGGGATAGAAGCTACAGGCATAAGTAATAAAGTCTTAAATTAGACAGAAGTTTATTTCTCTAGCACATAAGTGAAATCTTATGTGTAAGAGAACCCATGATCCAACGATCAATCAAAGATTCAAGCTCCTTCCAGCTTTCTCTTTGACGTGAGGTCATCATTTTAATGGTCCAATTTAGCATCCAGGGATCAGGACAGGGGAACATGCCGGAAGACAATGAGTGTTATGGAACATATTGGCAGCTGGCACCAAACACCTACATTTATATCTCATTGTTTACTATCTAGCTATGCGGCCACACCTGGCTGCAAAGGAACCTTGGAAATAGAATCTCTGTTTTGGATGGCCATTTGCCAAAACAATGTTTGATGGTTTGATGATCAAAGCAGGATGAGATCATGGATCAGAAGAACTGTTAGAGAAAATATTTGATCTAGAGAGAAAATGTCTCTGGATCAGAAAGTATTGGGTGACTAGAGATGAACAAGCAGAGGCAACAACAGCTGACTAAATAAGCCAGACAGGGTCATAAGATACTAAGTGACAAGCAGGTAGAGCAGGCACCGCGGCCTAATTAACCATGCCAGAGGTGGTCAAGAGAGTTCAGATGGCACAGAGAGCTGAATGGGGCTTTGATGAATGACTTGGAATTTAAGGCCAAGGACATTATTAAAGAATGTGTTTTTGGACAAGATGGAAAACAAATTTTTTTCTATCCTCTGAAAGATATATGTTAGTGAACATAGACAGGAAAATGTTCTTTTCATGCTAAAGACCTCAACTTTGTGGCAATCTAAATATTTCCCAGACAAGAACAGTTCAGTGGTAACTTCGGATGGTATCCAGAAAAGTAAGACTCATTGTGTGACGTGCACAGAGCACAGAGCACAGATCACAGAGCACAGAGCACAGAGCAAAAGTGCCTTGGAGTCAGCAACCCCAGGTCTCCTCCATTTCCATCGCTCCTTCAGCTTAGCACAGTGATCAGAACAGTGACTTCCCAGCCTGCTGAGCTGTCTCTCTTCTCCAGTGGGATGCAAACGTTGGCACCTTCTAGAGGTGGAGGGAATGGATCTAACAAGAGGAAGCAAACTGCCACAAGAGGGCTCTGTGGTTCTCAAAGTTTTCCATCACTTGGATTCACTTCTGGTGTTTTGGCATTAACTGATCATTCACCTATGTCTCATTGTGAAAATTCTCTGCCATACATTTTTGTTTCTGAAGATCACACTTTCCCCTCGCCACTCTCTAGGACATCACCAAATTACTTTGAATTGTTGGGGGTGGGGACATGCCTTATTTGGTAGTGGTGTCAAAGGCAGTTGACATGCTTGTGCAAAAACAACTGCCATCCAATATTTCCTGCTTCTTAACACTGAACATATAATAGTACACAGAACACACACACACGCACCCTAGATATCAAAGTCTAGTTTTCAAAACCAACACTTACAGAGAGAGGGCTTACCATATTCTAGGCATATATTTTATATTTTATTTTATCATGGTATTGGGGGTTGAATCTAAGACCACAGGCTTGCCATGCAAGCAGGCTGCCACTGAGTTATAGTTCCTAGTCCACAAATGCTTTACTAAATGTTTGATATGAATTCATTCATTTAAATCTTATGAAACCTGATATATCAATAGGTACCATGAATAGTTACATTTTCTATATAAGGAAATTTGGGCAAAAAGAAGCGCACTGTTTTGTCCACATCTACCTAGGTAATTGCAGACCTGAGATTCCAATCTAAATAGTCAAACCTCAGAGGTGGTGCATTCTAATCCCTTCTTTCGGCTTCTTCATTATTAGTCACTATACGTGATGCACCAACTATAGCCGATAACCCTAACCCCTCTGTGCCTTTGTGCTAGGGGATACAGCTCTGATCCAGTCCTTAGAATCTCATACCCCTCCTACCCCTGGTAATTCCTGGTAATGTCACTATGTTCTGTGAGTCAGATGCCGGATATTTGCCAATTGAGAGAACATGCTGGAGGCTTTTATTACCATCCAACAAGTGAAGTTTATCATTGCCATCCTCATTTTGTTGACAAGATCTAGACTCATGCTATCACCTCTCTGCAAAGGAGGCTGAGAAGACATCCTTCTATGTGCCCAGAAGAAAATGGAAAAAGCAGTTGTCCCAACCAAGTCTAGAACGATATGCTGCCTTCCGGTTCTTCTGCAGCAAGTGACAAGGAGGCCAGCTGGCATTGGCTGCTAAGTGTCATCAAAGCTCAACATTTGACTTGTGTCTCTTGTGTTTCAGGGGTCCTGTTGGCCTGGCCCATGTTCTTCCTGCCTGTCTTCCTGGCTCTGCTGTTCTGAGCGGCCAGCTGAGCACCTGGCTTTAAAGTTCTTCCCTCTGGCAATGGCTCACATCCATCCCTCAGTAGAACTGGATCTCTCTGTGAATCATTTCATTGCCCTGGAAATGCAATTTATATCGATAACTCCTGGGTAGAGTTGTCATGTTAGTGGGTAGGAAAGGGCAAATCCCATGATCCTTTCAAAAGGTCTCTTGTCCTGACAGCTGATGACTTGAATACATCAACCCTTGCATTTATTCTATGAGATGTGTTTCCATTCTGGTCTGTTTAGTCACCCTGGGAAGATGTAGTTGTGGGGAGGAGGTTGAAGACTCTCTCAAAGGGGAGACTGGTACCAGTACTTCTCTATGCCCTCCACCACTACAGTGGTTCCTAGAACTATATTCATCTCTACACTGGGGCTGTACACTGGAGGTATATCAGCTTCTTTCCTTACTAATTATGATTTCTAGAGAGTATATTAAGTAATGTGGTGATAGTGGATCAAGAAGACCAAGAGAAGTGGTGCATTCTAGTTGCTGACTCACTAGGAGTCAGATCCTAGAAGCCACGAGACACCACAGTTTGTCCATCATTCCATCTACCACACTTCCTGAAGCTATATAGCTGGTTGCACCTGCTTATCTTTGTGTGTCTCCTGCATTTCAGTTCAATACCACATCCCTGTTCATGGAATCGTAGCGATGATCTAGCATATTGCTGCCCGAGACTCACACTGCCTGAGGGCACTCCCACTTGCTGTTTGGGTCAGGATGTTTCCCAGCTCCCCTCAACTGAGATGGGTTAAGCGGGACCAAGGAACACTAAATAGCCTGTGACACACCTCCAAGAACAAGACCAAAATTCTGAATCCAAGTTCCCACAAGGCAGACAGGATTCCAGCCATGTATCCTTTCCCATTAACTTCCTTCTTCCTCCTCTACTCCAAGCGCTTACCAGCAAGGTGCTGAATAAGAAAGTGTCCAGTCCAGCATGGCACAGTTGATAATATGCTCTGGGTTAGTGTGCTCTTGGTTCAGCATCTGGACACTCTGTGGTAAAAGGATGATGGGGATAATGAGAAGAAAGCTGACCCAGATTCAGAAAAGCTGACTTAGTCCTGATGGAGCTTCTGGAGCAACTGATGTCAAAAGCACAGGACACAGAGCACAGGGCATAGGACACAGGGCACAGGGCACAGCGCATAGAGCATAGGACACAGGACACAGAGCACAGGGCAAAGGACACAGGGTACAGGGCACAGGGCACAGCGCATAGAGCATAGGACACAGGACACAGGGCACAGGGCACAGGGCACAGCGCATAGAGCATAGGACACAGGACACAGAGCACAGGGCATAGGACACAGGGCACAGGGGAGTCTTCCCCTCCTGGGGCTCAGAGTCTCCTTGGCAAAAGAGGACATGCAGATTAATGGCAGTCCAAGTCAAACAAAACAAACCTGAGAGAGAACTTGTTCATCTTGGACAGGAGGGAAGTTCTCCAGCCCAGAAAGCCTAGTCCTTTCACTTTGTAGATGGGAACTGAGGTTCAGAAGAGAAATGGTGTGCCCATTCTTTATCCGTGTCATGACAAGGTGGACGTTAAAGAGGCACAAACAGCGATATAACTAGTATCCTGGAGAAGATGTGGAATCAGGGCCTTGGAGCATGACTTGCACTGCTCAGGGACTGGATCAGGGAAGGGTGAATGGGGAGAATATAAGAACTTGATAAGGAGAAAAACTTTATCTTAATTGAATTCAAAAGGACTTGGGGGTTTGAAACAAAATAATAGTTATTGATGGGGGTAAAGAGAAACACAGTCAAGAGAAACACAAGGGTGAATATTATACATTGACAAAATGGGGAGGAAACGAACTTATTAAGAGTTTGATGAACTATGCAGTGTGCAGGTGGAGGACACACAGAGGCCAGACTGTCACCACATCGTGGAGGGAAGATGGACAGAGAACACTAAAGACCTGCCCACCACCATGCCACATGGCCCAGGCTGGGAAAGACACCTATGCTTCAGAGCAGCTTGGGTGGGTGAAAAACACCCAGACACTCACCAGCTGTGTGGCCCACCCACAGCGGGAGCCACTATGAGATGCAAGTATGTGGTGGAGAGAGAGAGAGAGAGAGAGAGAGAGAGAGAGAGAGAGAGAGAGAGAGAGAGAGAGAAACCTGGCGCCATGGTCAAGTCCAAGCTTGTGCAGCAGCTGAGGGCCATGTATGAATCTGTGGCCACGCACCAGCAGAGATCTGTGTCGATGCCCATGGCTCATGCTACCACTAAAGACCATGTGAACATTCCTAGTCTGCGATGCCTCATAGGATCCTGTAGATGTCCAAGGAGTCTGCAGAGCTGGCCCTGCCCCTCGCTGGTGGAGAGCTGACTCCACTTCTCACTGGCTATAGCACCCGGGGGAGTGGGCCCTGGCCTTTACCTGGGCAGCACAGGAGAGCTGGCCCTGGTGGAGGGACTGCGGTGAACCAGCCCTGAGGGTGCAAGCAGAGTGAGTTGTCCCTGCCACTCATCTGCTCGCCTATGAAGTGGCCTGGGCATGAGGTTGATGCCCTGTGCTCTCTTCCCTCTTGCCACCTGTGGCAGTCAAAAGAGCTGGCCCTGCACCCACGGCAGCTGCAGCACTAGGGAGAACAGGTCCTAAAGTTTACCTGAGCAACACAGTAGAGCTGGCCCTGATGGCCAAGGCACAAGTGAGCAAGCCCTGAGCATGTGAGGGTGGCAGAGCTGTCCTAGGTCCTCATTTGGCTGCAGCACTTGGGAAAATGGGCCCTGTCCCTCAGTTGGGCAGGACAGTAGAGCTGGCTCTGCTGGTATGGGTAAGTTAGGCCCAAGGGCATGAGAGTGGGTGTGCTGGCCCTGCCCCTTGCTGGCTGTAGCATTTGGTGAGCTAGCTGGGACAGTGCTGGAGAGCTGACCCCTGGTTGTACAGGTGCAGGAGAGCTGGCAGAGAGACTAACTCAGCTACCACCTAGACCCAGATTCAGGACTTTGAGGTCGCTCACTTCAAAATCTACCTCGTTTATGAATTGCTGAAGCGTATGAAAAGAAGTAGTCCTGTAGATCCAAAGCTGCAGGACCTCCATAACACAGGGCAACAGCAGCCTATCTTAGAGGAGTGCTGGTGAGGGTCCACTGCTGATGGTGTAGCCAAGACCCCAGGCCTTGTATCAGACCAATGACTCACTGAAAGGAACATTTGCAAGTAAAGATGTGTGGACAAAAGGGTGCACTGTGGGGCACACCATGATACACTGCAGCTTCCACAATGTGCTGTTTCCTGTGCTTTGTTTTCTTTTCTTTTGGGGAGAAGGTTGCAAGGGTGGAGGGCAGATAGGAAGGGATGGGGAGATGAGTGGGACTGGAGTGCATGATTGACACTCACAAAGAATCAATAGAAAGTTTTTGTTTTATTGTTTTTTTAAAACATGTTTGGAAATCTTAAGTTTGGTCCAGAATTTAATGCATGCAGCAGTCAATGAGCAATCAACTCTTGGGAAGCCACACAGCGATGCTTTTCAGTACACAAGTATCAGAAAAAAACATGTGGAGGCGTGGGATGTAACTCAGTGGTAGAGCACTTGTCTAGAATGCACAAATCAATGTACTCAATTTAAAAGAAAATGTTAGGGAGCAAGTGACAATACCAGATTTTTGGAGCTCCCATCCAGAAGCAAAAATAGGTTTGTTTTCATAAATATCATGTAAGTTGGTTGTACTGTCAAGGGATAGATGGGCTTGTTTGAACAATTTCTAAATTGTCTCTGGGTTACTTGAGAAGAGCTAATTTTAAGGGTCTGAACCCCTGTCCTCTGGTCTACAGGCTATCCTTCAAACGCTCCCTTTTCGTGTGTAAAAGTGAAGTAGCTACAACCAGAAGGTTGCCAGGGACAAGGTAAACAAAAGCCATGATGTCACTTTGCAATGCATCATGGGAAGAATAAAGGCAGCAGCCTCACCATCAGTCATCAGGACTATTGTTATTCTCACCATCAGAATGACTGACCGAGAGCAGTTTCTCACAGGCCAGCTAAGTCAGCACACTACAGGCAAAGAGCTATGTGCATACCTGTTGGTTGCTGCCCTATGCATGCTAGCCAGGCTATAGAGCATCAGCCTGTTTCAACCAACGGTTGGCTAGATGGAGGCTATGTAGTGTGCATCTACACAATGGAGTTTTATTGAGCTATAAAGAATAAAGTTGTACTGTTTTCATGAAAATGGATGTCACCAGAAACCATCGTGTTAAACAAAATAATCCAGGTTCAGAACAAAATATATTACATCTTTTCTCACATTTGGACCTGTGAATCATTTATCTATGTGACATAAAAAATGGGGACAAAACTTTGTGGGGAAAGATGTAGGGCTGGCAAGAGGGGAGCTCAAATTAAGAAGGCTTTATGAGATGTCATTACATACACGGAATATCCTTTATGAGCCCATCATTATATACATTGAATACATGGCATTGTGGTTTTGGTTTCATTTCTGTTGCTGTGATAAAATACTCTGGGGGGGGGGGAATCATATTTAAGAGAGAAAGTGTTTGGCTGCATTTCCAGGTCACAACCTGTCATTATGGGGAAGTCAAGGCAGAAACATGAAACTACTGATGACATCACACTCATAGTCAAGCACAGAAAGAAATGAATATACATATACTTGCTAGTGCTCAACTCACTCTTGATGACTCTGTACACTTACACAATTCAGGACTCCCTGCCTAGGGACTAGTGGTATCCAAAGTGGGCTGTGATTTTTTTCCAGAGTAGCTGTGTAATTGAGACAATCCTCCCCTCCACCACAGACATGGCCTAGGGACAACCTTACCCAGACAATCTTTCACTGCAACTCCTTTCCCAGTTGATTCCATATTTTATTGACAATCAAAACTAGCCATCATATATGCCAGTTAAACACTCTGTCCCCACAAATTGGGTCAAAACTAGAATGCTATCGATTATACATTGACCTGGTCCAAGGCTGTCCGAAGTGTTGTGGTTATAAAAAGATAAAGAGGTGTAAGGATGCGTTCTATGGGGGTGTGGTGAGATGTCAGGAAGGGGATGTCTCAGCTGGCCCAAGAGAGGCAAGAGAGAGGAGGGGGCAAGCAGCCCCTATTATAGTGGGCCAGGCTTACCTGGCTGTTGCCAGGTAACGGTTGGGGGTGAAATTTAGACTGAATGCTAACACCAAGACAAAGTCTCTCAGGAAATCTTGATCTCAGAACCCTCTGGTTAGATCAAAACATGGAAAAATACCTCTTTAGTCTCAAAAAGCCCAGGCACAAAGGAGGTTCAAGATCAGAGAGGACCAGAGAGGACTTACTTGACCTTCTTTGATTCTTTCACGCCTAACTGAGGAGCCCAGTGAGCTCACTGGTGAGTGTTCCTCCCTCCTTGGGAACTGGTTTGCTCTGTCATGCTCTCCTGTGCAGCTGAGGCTTGTCAGGTAGAAGCTAAGCACTTAGGATCCTATTGTCAAAACAGCTATGTCTTTTACTGCTTTTATTACTGCTGGTGGTGGAGCAGGCATGGCTGTGATGAACAACAGGAGGTCTGCCTACAGTTACAGAACAACTTTGATGCATTTCATTGGCATATAATATACATCTCACACCCATTCCTCTCTGTGTGGACTGCTAGTCTTTAACACAGAGACACCCACTTTCTGAAATAAGCAGGCACAATGATGCCCGTTTGTAATCCTAGCCAATCTGGGCTACACAGCAAATTCCTGTCTCACAGAAAATAAAATAGAACTGTTAGAAACTCCCCAGGAGCCATCTCTCACTCCTCCCATCTTAACACCTCCCCAGGCTAACCTGCTATAGCTTTGTCTATTTTTTGAAATTTCTACAAAAGGAATCACACAAAAGGGATCTTTGAGCCCAGCTTTTTATGTTCAAAGTTTCCTTTGTAAGTTTGGTAACTGTTTGTTGCGTTTAATTACACTTTGATCATTTTAATTGCTGACATCTTTCTATTGGGAGAATAGAGCTCTCTTTACTGATGTGTATTGATCTAGTCTACTGTTGATGGGAATGTGTGTTGTTTCCAGTTTTTAACGATTGACTCATTTATGTCGTTGTGTGTATATTCTGCATTAGATCTACTGCTAAGCCATTTCACAAAATGTTTGCTAGACATGATAGCCTGAGCATTCCAAGACTGATTAGCACCCAGTAATAATTGCACACTCCACACCCCTTGCTTTCTTCGGTCCTCACATGAACAAGTCTTTGTTCTGTAGCTTCATATAGAAAACAACCTCTCTCAGGCAGGACCTGGGATCTTTATACACACCACTGTATACACAGTCTTAATTCTTACTCCTTTATTCTTAATCCCCAAGCAAGTGTTGACTTACACTACTCTGAAGCAATGCTCACAAGTCTCCCTTCCTAAACTCCTGTGAATCTGGGAAATCATTTTTCCCAATGCCTATCTGGGGTTCTAAGTCTCCCCACTCCTGAGGCAGTTGATAAGCTGATTTCCCTACACCTGGCCCCAGAGAATCAAGATTGTTGTCCCTGCTCTCTGATGAATGATCAATAGAGGGCGCTGTGAGAACACATCTACAAAGAGGAGGCCAACCTTGGTACCAGTTCCACAACCGCTATTGCCAGAAGGGATTTGCAAAATCTATCTACTTCCAAACATTCATTTTACAGATGAGCAATCAGATACCCAGACAGGAGACATGACTTGCCCAAGGTCATATAGCTAGTGTGTGGGGAGTGGCGATGACTCTTAGCCCCTTGGCATTCTCCACTCAGAGGAGGCGTTGCCAGGCACCCAGTGAGACAGCTGCCCTGGAGCTGCAGCCTTGAGCCTGCCACAGCCTATTTTCAAGCTCCCAATGCCAAGTGATCACCTTCCTCCTACTCCATCAGGGAAAGGCACTAGATGCTGGAGGCAGGGCAGAACATGTACAGCCTTTTTGATTCCATAATGGTTGGGAAAGTATTTTATTTTTTTGGTTCTTGGGAACATTCTAGATCAACATTCTGTGCTGTGTAGAATGGGTTTTAGACCTGATTACTTCTGAGAATCTTCTGGCCTCCAAATTCATCGACCCATTTTCACAATCCCATAGCTGAATAGCTAGGGATTTGTCATTTCCTGACCACCACATCACCTGATCTACAGTCCCCACTGCTCTGAACTTATTTTTATACTCACTATTATTTGCTCATCTACTTATAAGTGACCTGCTTCAATGTCTGTCTTTCAAGTCAGCTTCAAATTCTATGAAATAAGGGTCTGAAGTAGACAGGCCTAGGTTCAAACCCCGGCTCATTGTGTGCTTACCAGAAACATGACCTCAGTCATTCCCAGAAGCCCTTGTAAAGGGAGGATCTATGCTTAGCCCTAGTTCTTAAGTGATTTGTTTCTGGGTAATAAACCCAAGAGAGAAGGGTACCTTTCATCTGTTGGAAGAAGAGTCAAGATGCTCCGAGGAGAGCTTCAGATGGGACACAGTGATTCAACCTATACTTTGCACGAGCAAGGCGCTGGGTTTGATTCTCAGCACCTCTCTGCCAAATGATCTGAAGTACTGAGAGAGGTCCAAGGAGAATATATTTTCAATACTCCTGCTGAAAATTGATGACTGGGCACATGGTTGTCTAGACACAAATGGAATCAAGAGAAAGGGGGAAATGGGAAGAAGATCTGATTCCAGGAGATGAGTTCCAGCATCAACGTTGTTAACCATTACCTCCTTTTTACTTTAATTGTGTATGTTCCCTCAAGATCCCTGGTCTGTTATGATAGATGAGCCACTGAACTTGGGTTTCCGATGCCTTAATCCCAGGATACTTCAGGCTCAACATTATCCCCCATGTTAGAGCAGAAGCAGCCAAGCTTCAAAGAAGTTACGTTATTTTCTCATAGCTCGACAGAATTTGGAGAAAGCTGTTTCCAAATCCTTAGCTATTCTGCTATGGTTTGTTTCACGCCTGGAGCAGTGGACCTTGCTCTCCCTGACAGTCCTCAGAATCAAGATGAAAAATTACCAGTGTGCTGCCAAGAAGTCTCCAAACTTATACAGAGGGACACCGGAGGACAGGCCCATGTGAAAGCCCCATCCATTCTAGATATGTCTATGTGTCTACTTCCTGGTATTTTCTGGAGAGTTCTTTGTGTTTGTTTGTTTGTTTTGTTGATCATTTTTGCTTTTTTCCCCAAGCCAAATTCCAAGACTGCCATGTCCCTTTGTCTTGCTCTTCCTCTCAAATGTGATCCTGATGGCCTAGAAGTTCTCACCCTTGCCAGCCAGAGCAACAAATGACTTGTTGACTTTTCACTTCCAATCAACGCCTGAAAAGCATCACCATGGGCAATCCCTACATCTCCTAAACTCCACTGCTGTTATGTTCTGCACAGAAGTGAGGTGATGTCTTTGTGTCTTCCTACCCCTATAAGTTGTAAACTCTTAACGGTGAGTGAACCATCTGATTACCCTCAAACATCTAGTATAGAATCTGGCATTAAAAGATATTATATAAATACTTGCTGAAAGGATAGACAGATGGACGTGTGGACAGGAAGAAAGATGGTTAAACAGATAAATGTATAGACGTATGGGCAAGCAGATAAGGGGTGGCTGGTATTCTAGTCACTTTTGCTGTTTCTATGGTAAGTGCCATGACCAAAATCAACTTGAAGGAAGCTAAGGCAGGAACTCAAGGCAGGAGCCTGAAGCAGAAACTGTAAAGAAATGATGCTTCTTGGCTTGTTACCTCTGGGATCCTTAGCTTGCTTTCTTCTGCAGCCCAGACTCACCTGCCTAAAACTGAATTCTCCCACATCAGTCATAAATCAAGATAATGTCCCACAGGTATGTTCACAGGTCAATAACGGAGGTAATTCTTCAACTCAGGCTCCCTTTTCTCAGGTGACTCTATTTTGTGCTAAGCTGATAATAAAAACTAACAAGTATAATTTGATAGATAGATAGGTGGATAATTAAGTGGATATATGGATGGAATGGGTGGATGCTATTGTAGGTAGCTGGATAAAGGACAATAGGTCAGTAGAAGGGTAGGTAGTTATACATATGGATGGGAAAATGGATAAATCTATGAAAATGGGTGGGGGAGTATATGGATGATGAGTAGTTATATGGGTAGGCAGATTAGGGGTGAATGGATAAATAGCTGAATGCACAGATAAGCAGGTGATGGATAATAGAATATGTGGATAAGGAATGGATGGGTGGGTAGCTGAAAGGATGCATGGTTGGATGAGTAGGAGGATAGATGATAGACAGGTGTGTTGATGGACAAGGGATGGATTCATGAGCAGATGAGGAGCAGGTAAGTGAATATGCCAGATAACTGTCTGAAGATTTGCACTCATTGTGCCAACTATGCCCCTTTCTGCTAATGGATCCCCATCTCTTTTAGAATAAAATCCAAGTTCCTGCCCCAAACAAAGCTCGATGGCCCAGCAAGGCGTGGCATCTTTTGAGCATTTCAGTCCTAATCCTTGCCAGTTTCCTCCCTCCTAATGGTCTTCAGGCATACTAGTCATCTTTCATTTTCTGGGAAGAGTCCAACTCTCCCCTGCCCCCGTACCTGTCTAAACATCCTGTTCTTTGCCAAGGATGTAATTCCTCTGAGTTCAAATAGTGGACCCCTTTCTCCTTTGTAGTTTAGTTTCAAAAGAAATAAATTCTTGGGGAACCCTCTTCCCTCAACTTCCATCTAAATTATGTCATTATTGTTTTCTCTGTAACCTGTCTGTACTTCATCATGGCTCTTGATTGAACATTTGCAACATTGTTAGTGGTTATCTTCTGTTCATCTGTAAGCTTCAATATATCCCTAATCCTTAGGAGATACTTTATCCTTAGAGGTGGTTGAATATTCATGGTTGAACAAGTGTGGGTATGCTCTGATATCAGGTGTTATAAAACATAGCTGGAGTACTGCATGGGCCACAGCTAGTCCTCTCGCCTTGTCAATGAACATCACCAGTGAATACTTACAGGTACAGAATCACGAAGCCCGATAAGTCTTCAAGTTGGTGACAATATATCTCTCTGATCAATACATTCAATTAATTTTGTATTTGGAGAGATACCATTTGAGAGTAGAAGATGCCTAGGCTGAAGAGACAACTAGTTATTTGATCATTCCTCTCTCTCTCTCTCTCTCTCTCTCTCTCTCTCTCTCTCTCTCTCTCTCATCTCCCTCCCCATCTCTCTGGTTTTTTGAGAAAGGGTTTCTCTGTGTAGTCCTGTCCTGGAACTCACCATACAGATGACGTTGACCTCTAGCTACTACTGTCCTCTTAATGATCATCAAAAGCAGAACATATATATTTTGCTGTTGGTGGTGATAGATCCAGGTTAAAAAAAAACTAACAGGGGCTGGTAAAACAGCTCAGTGGTTAAGAGTACATGATGTTCTTTCCAAGTACCTGAGCTGGGTTCCCAACACCTAGGTTTAAGAACTTATAACCGTATATAACTCTAGATTCAAGGAACCTGATGCTCATGGGCACCCAAGGCATTAACATAAGAATAAAATATTAAAATAAATATAAAATATTATAAACATTAAAAATATTTAAAAACCCAAAGCCTCATTCTCAACCTTTGCAGGGAAGGATGAGTATGTAACTCAGCTCCAACCAGATTGGGATTATCTAACAAAGTTCCAGATAGTCTCCTTCAGGAACACTCTGACTGGGAGCAGACTCTTAGAACCTCTTCTCTTTGTGTTTCTGGAAAACAAACCTGAGTATCAAAGCTGTGAAGGCCAGTCTGTAACCCTGAACCAATGGAAATAACAGAAACTAATGGTGGATGTTAAAGAGATTAGGATGCCAGATTCATTCTGGAATACTGGTGACATCAGATAACTAACAACCTCGGTACCACCCACCTCTGTGCACCCACTATGCATTTTATCCCCCCCCCCCATGAAAACTATTTTCAACAAGTCAATGTTATTTGGATTTTCTATTATGTGCAGCCAATGTGATCCCCATCTGCTGTAGTCACTAACAATTTGATTGGTACAGCTGGGGTTTGAACACAAGTCCTCCATGTTCAATGCCTCTTTCCTGGGATGGCCCATGTCACCTGTAAGCAGACTATTCATCCACAACATTCTCTGCTTTTTCTGCTTTTACCCTTAATGATTTCTTTATACCTTGGTAAAAAGAAACATGCATGCATGCATACACACACACACACACACACACACACACACACACACACACACACACCAAGAGACATATGTATATACAGTGGGAGGAAGGGAGGAAGGGAAGGAAGGAGGGAGGGAGGGAGAGAGGGAAGGAGGGAGAGAGAGAGAGAGGGAGAGAGAGAGAGAGAGAGAGAGAGAGAGAGAGAGAGAGAGAGAGAGAGAGAGAGAGAGAGAGAGAGAGAGAGACCTTGTTTCA